>NC_062965.1:10190172-10381984 GCF_023119035.1 Salvia hispanica | reverse complement strand
TCTTATGATGATGCTAAAGACGATCCTAAATGGGTAGCTGCAATGAAAGAGGAATATTTGGCTCTAATTAGGAACTGCACATGGGAACTTGTTAAGAGGCCAAAAGATATCCAACCTATTACTTGCAAATGGGTAGTCAAATTGAAGAAAAAGGCTGATGGCACAATTGATCGCTATAAAGCTCGTCTCGTTGCTCGTGGTTTTTCTCAAGAATATGGTCAGGATTATGATCAGACTTTCAGTCCCGTTGCTAAAATGGCAACAATTCGAACCATCATTTCGCTAGCTGCTTGTAAAGGATGGAGACTTTGGCAACTAGATGTGAAGAATGCATTTCTCTATGGAGACTTGGATTGAGATATTTTTATGGAGCAGCCTGCTGGATTCATTTCGAAAGAGTTTCCTGACTATGTGTGTCGTCTTAAGAAGTCCTTGTACGGCCTCACGCAAGCTTCGCGTGCTTGGTATGGTAAAATTGCTCAATATCTTGAATTTTGTGGTTATAAGTCTTCTGAAACTGATTTCAGTTTATTTATCAAGAAAACATCTTCTTCTTGTATAATGGTTCTTCTCTACGTGGATGATATGGTTATTACGGGTAATAATGATACTGAAATTGCTCGTCTTCAAGAGGCTTTGTCTGTTCGTTTTGATATGAAAAGCTTGGGAGAAGTAAGCTGTTTTCTTGGCCTAGAAGTGACAAAGTCAGATGGATTTTTTGTTTCGCAGCAAGGATATGCTTCAAATTTATTGGATCGTTTTCGTATGCGAGATTCAAAGCCAATGACTACTCCTATGGAATCATACTTGAAGTTAGCTAAAGATGAAGAGAAGTTGTTGGAAGATGCAACACTTTTTCGTCAGCTTGTTGGTAGTTTATTCTACTTATCTATCACAAGGCCTGACATTTCTTTCTCCGTCGGAGTAATATCTCAGTTTATGGGAGAGCCGCGAGAGCCTCATCTGATTGCAGCAAAGCGAATTCTTCGCTACATCAAGAATACTCTGAATTTTGGACTGCATTATAAACAAGGAACTACATTCTTATTGAGTGGTTTTGTAGATGCAGATTGGGCTGGTGATATAAATGATAGACGCTCAACAACAGGGTATTGTTTCGATACAGGATCAGCAGCAATCTCGTGGTGCAGCAAAAAGCAAAACACGGTTGCCCTATCAAGTTGCGAGGCTGAATATGTGGCAGCATCTATGGCTGTTCAAGAGTATGTTTGGCTCAAGAGGCTTGTCCAAGAAATTTTCTATGACTTGAAGTATCCGGTTCTGATACGTTGTGATAACGAAAGTGCTATTAAGCTTGCTGAAAATCCAGTGTTCCATGCTCGAACAAAACACATTGAAGTGCATCATCATTTTGTTCGGGAAAAGGTTTTGAATCAAGAGATCGATTTGCAGAAGATAAGAAGTGAAGATCAAGTTGCTGACATTTTTACGAAGGCACTTGGCCGAGCTAAACTTGAAGAATTCCGAGCTGCTCTTGGCGTTGTTGATAGTAAGTTTTCACTAAGGGGGAGTGTTGAAAATAGTGAAACTTACGAGTGAGTTGAAGTAGTCCAAGTTCTGTTCCATTTATTTAGGATTTACGTTTTTGTGTTTTAGTTAGTGGTATTCTATTTAGCTGATTTAGTTATTAGTTAGTTAGAATTTTATGGGTTTCATTTTCTCTATTTATACTTTGTAGTTGTTGTCATTTATCTATCTCCAAATTAACAGAGCAATAAAAGTTTACGGTTCTCTGTACTCTCTTGTCTTCCTCTATATTTTTTGCTTCCATATTTCTTTACAATACCAACACTGCTTTTAACGAGATAACCAAAGTTTCTATCTCTAATTTTTTTATCACACATCTCTAACTATTTTTCACCCATTAGACATATTCGTCAAATCCTCTTACTTTTTATGTCACAATTCTAGCGACATACTCCCTCCGTCCCACGAGAATATGCAATTTTGATACGATGATGGATCGTATCGTTGGGATAATAGGTCTGTTCGCGGATTGAAATCCGTCGAGCAACCAAGCGAACCCTAACTAAGGTTTATGAAAAAAAAAAGCGTAAGGAAAGCGGAAAATAAAAGATAAAAGTTTAGGGATAATTTCTCTGATATTATTGATGAATAATGATTCCCTATTTATAGATTAAGGACCCTAGGATTGGTTCGACTCTCTTTTACGTTCCGGGTAAGAACCAACGAAGAAAACCCGAAAAGGAGCTTATAATTCGCTCGACTCAACTAATTAATATCTAATTGTTTCTTAAAGAGAATATAATAATATTAAGTAAGAAAACATAAACTCCAAAATAAATATCAACTAATTACTAATACATCACATAGTCTTTGTAGCGTGCGGGCGTCCGAACTCTCCGTCGCGGTCTCGGGCTCCTCTCCACAGTTCGTCCCTGACGTTGGTTCCTTCACCCTTCGTCCCAAGCTGCTGAGTAGCTGGTTGTATCTCCTCCTCGGACCTCAGTGTGTCCTGCGTCTCCATACTCGTATCAATCCCCTCCCCGATAAGTGGCTCCTTGTCCTCAAGGAGGAATGGAAAACGCCTGCGTACCTCCTCTAATGGCTCCCAAGTGCAGGACTTCTCTCCCTCGACTGGCCACTGTACCAAGGCCTGATCCCATATCTTTACCGGTTGCATAACCGGACGTGAACCAACAAATTCCTTCAGCAATTCGGTAATCGTAGAGCTCGTAGCACCCTCCACAAAAGGTCTCAGCAAACTAACATGGAAAACGTCATGTATGCGGGATCCTTCTGGTGGCTTTAAGCGGTACGTCACTGGTCCCACCTTCTCCGTTACCTCAAATGGACTGAAAAAATGCCTAGCTAGTTTTGCCGAAAGAGGCTTCGCCACTAAGTGTTGGCGATATTGCTGTAGCTTCAAAAGTACCTTATCGCCTACCTCAAACGATACATCCCTGCGGCGGTTTGCCACATCGGCCATCCTCTGCTGAGCCTTCTCCAAATTTCGACGCAGCTCGACCAAAAGCGCTCCACGCTGCTCAATCAAGTCAGCAACTGCTGGTGGAGTCGTTGCTGTGGGCTTAGCAGCCACCAAAGATGGCAGATGTCTGCCATACAATGCTCGAAATGGGGAGGTACCCAATGCCGAATTATGGAAATAGTTTAGAGCGAGTTTCGAACACGGCAAAAAATTCGCCCATTTAGCAAAAGGTCTTTGGCATTGTTCACCTGAGCAGTCATTTCTATCGTAGTATTAGCCACCACGGTCAGATTTGACTTTTTTAATGCCTTTGTTGAGTTGGAGCTCAACATCAGCCCTGAATATTTTGAACTTGTTTAAAGCCACGGACTTTTAATAGATTAAATGTAGGTGCCCAAATAAGAATATTCGCCTATGAATGATATAAAATATTGTTGATCATTCCAAGAAACCGAAGGGAATGAACCACAAATGTCCGTATATATCAATTCTAAAATGTATAGCTTTATTGACACCTAATTTCTTATGCTTGATCTGCTTTTCTTCGATACATTGAACACACAAATCAAGTTCTGAAAAGACAAGTGTATTCAATATAACATCTGACACAAGTCTCACAATCCTTTATTTTGAGATATAACCAAAACACTTTTGTCATAAATTAATCAAATTTTCATTATTTAATTTGCTTAGTCCCTTTTGATTCAACATGTAAAGTTTCTGAATATGAAGTAACATAATTGAGCATGCAAAGATTGTTATATGCACTTAAGGAAACAGTGCCCACAATACTAGAATTATTTGAAGGAATAAGTTTACTATTTCTGAACAAGAGAAACCAAATTTGTTCAAAGCAGAAATAAAAATCAAATTTTGTCTAAAAAACAGTACAATAAAGTATCATTCAAAACCAAAAATTATAGTCTTTAATAACAATCTACAATGCCCAATAGTCTATACTTCTACCTTGCATTGATAACCTTATGTGAGCAGTAGCACCAAAAACTACCCACCAAAATATCATTAGGGACTGAAGCCAAATTAACTTCAGAACAGACCAAAACAAGAATTGTAACTTCCTTTGCACGCCATGCGTGATATCTACAATTCTTTTTTTTATATATCCATGTTTATCACAAAAGAAACAACTATCGTTATCCTTATGTTGTTACTTTTGTGATTAACGTGTACCCATAGCAGCATTCTCAATATACTTTTTCTTAACGCCCTTTACTTTATTTCTTGAGATACTGACCAGATGTGCAACACCAAATGCACAAACAATTCTTTAGAATTCAAGCTTAAGTGAAGCTACGTGAGACATTTTCATAATGTGCTCCCTTATGTTACCCTTGCCCTTATATACTTTATTGAGATCAAGCATGCTTGTCTCAACCTTATCGTTTTTCGCAAAACGTTCCTTAATTTTAGCAAGGTATTCACTGGCCGTAATGATATACTTTGATGCAGTGCCTCGAAAGGCTTCTGGGATGTTACACCTAATGATCAGTAGACTTACACGATTAGAGTATTCGCACTTCTCATAGTTTCTCCTTTGATAAGAAATACTATAGTCCGTAGGAGAAGTAGGTTGCTCAATCCTTAGCGCGTAATCTAGATCCATGCAACCCTGAGCAATCAAAATATAATCTTTGTAATCCTTAAAATTTGACCCATTCAACACTAACATATTGTTCATGTTGGAAGAAACTGCAGAAGCAGACATCACAATTGAATAGAGAACAAAACCAAATTAATTGTCGTGCTCACATCATAAAATTCAAATAAAATGGTAGCATCTCGAGGTACCGGCACAATATTCAAATCAAGTCTGTGGACAGTAATATGAACTTGCAAGTGGTAACCTTTTGCAGTGATCAAACACTGACAATAAGATCATGTCAAGCAATGTCCACATGTGGGCATCACATTTACTCACATAAAAACTGGATAATCATCACGTATTTATCACCAAGGTATGTGTGTATCTCGTGCCAAACATTAATCTTCCCGTGGGTCGACTAATATCCGCATTAAAATACACACACACTTGCCGTCCTAACATTCGCAGTAAAGAAGTCTAGACAAGAGAGGTTACTGTTGCAACGTCTTATTTCGACTAATCTATTTGAACATTAGTAAACCATATCGAGGTACCGAGCACAATATTCACAATAAGTAATTTGACAATAATGTGAATTTGTAAGTGGTATTCTCTATATAATGATCAAACACTGACAATAAGATCATGTTAAATAGTCCACCTGTGGGCATCCCACATTACTTACACGAAAGCTGAATAATTGTCACGTAATTATCACTAAAGGTATGTGTGTATCTCGTGCCAAATATTAATCTTCTTGTGGGCCGACTAATATACGCTTTACAATACACACATCAATAAAAGGAACATGAGATGCACCAAAAAATTTGAAATTAAAATTTTTAAAACCGAATACAAACACTTGCAAGCAAGTCGTTGTTAACTTTTCGGAATATAGTGGCTAGCCAACGAGCCACTGGGTTCGCATACCTTAGACGTGGCCACGGTTCGTAAAACCGGCGGTTCCGGTTCGGAACCGGCGGTTCCGGTTCATGACATGCTTGAACCGTAACCGGCCCGGCTACGACGGTTCCGGTTCCGGTTTAACCGGCGGTTCCGGTTCCGGTTCCGGTTAATAACCGCCGGTTTTTCGCCGGTTCCGGTTCATCCGGGCCGGTTCCGGTTCAGTTCCGGTTTGTTTTTTTTTTTTTAAATCTTATAGTTATTACTTCTAAATTCTATAGTACAATCCAAAGAGAAATTGATAACGATAAAGAATTGCAATTTTATTGATTTGAAACTTTGAATGTAAATTTCTACCATACAATTACAAGTTACAACTTACAAGTTACAAAATACAACAATACAAGTATACAACTATACACTTGAATTTAAAATATAGATACAAAATTACAATTTTAAAAAAATATATTAAAAGTAAAGTTGAAACAATTAGAAAAAAAAAGAAAAAAAAGGAAAAGGACTTGAGCTCAACTTAAATTTAAATTTTGAAATTCAAATTTTGAAAACGGTCGGAACCGCCGGTTTTTGGTCAGAAACCGGCGGTTTCCGACACCTTTTCAGCCTACGCCGCAACCCTACGCCCTACGCCTGCAACCCTACCCCCCAACCGGCGGTTTTGTGTCAGAAACCGCCGGTTTTCCGACACGAACCGCCGGTTTCTGACCGAAAACCGGCGGTTAACCGTCCTTTTCCGACCCTACCCCTGCAACCCTACGAACCTACCGGCGATGACCATTTATTTCCGGTTAACCGGCGAACCGGCGGTTAACCGCCGGTTACGGTTTCGAATTTTGTTGAACCGTAACCGAACCGTATGTCGAACCGTAACCGGATTTCGAACCGGAACCATCGTCCGGTTCCGGTTCCGGTTCCGAACCGCCGGTTTAAAACCGGCGGTTAACCGGTGGGCCGGTTTGGTTTGGCCATGTCTAGCATACCTTGTAAACTCAGCAAGTCGTTAAATCCTGACAGCCAACAAACAATTGCTGACTCTAATGGGATTCCATATAATTTTTCCAAATCTGATCTTCGCTAAAATCGACAAAATCCAAAATTTTTATGTTCCCAAGATCGTAACTAACGAACATAAACATCTCCAAAAGTAACATCAACACAACCAAGGAAACTATAATCCTTTATTTTATGAATTCACCAAAATATGCCAGATCGAAAAACATAATCGCTAAACAAGAATATGCAGTTATATTCTCAATGTATGCATAATTAACATCATACATTATCAAACACATGTAATCATGAATGTCAATTCATTAAAAGAATTATAATTGACCAAAACAAACGACACAAGCATGAATGAGAAACAATAAAAAATTAAAAATTAATCATTCTCCGAACTGAAGCCCCGTTTACATACCCCGTTTACATACAATCATTAAACTTGATTAACCCATCAACTAAAAACTATAGGTATCACTAAAAACATGAATTATATAATCATACCCAAATATATATTCATTTAGTTGCGACGGCCGTATATACATGCATTCCACCAGAATATTTATAAACCTAATTATTCATGAACTCACCGTGACCAAATCCAACATGAATTTCTCCGACATGCGATAATCAACAATATACTTCGAATTGAATTATCAATTCGTCATCCAAATAGTTATACAAACCCATAAAATACAAACCCTAGATTTTATGAATTTAGATAACAAATAAGAACAAGGAACCCGAATTCTCCTTTTCCAAATTCTCAGATAATCATCAATAGAGTGGCTCTGATACCACTTGTTGGATTGAATGAATAATTACATAAAGCTCTCTATGATGATTAACCGAGAACGATGGAGAAGGAGCATAAACTGTAGAGCGAAAGCATACCTTGATCCATAATCAAATTAAACGGTGGAATTGTTGGAGTTGCTTTGCAGCGGCTATGGATCTTCCAAACGATCAGAGACATTCTTTGCAATAGTCTGTCGAGAGAATACAGAGATATCAAATGTTCTTTTGACGTCTGGAGACCCTAGCTTATATTTATATTGTTAGCTTTGTGCGTCTCACAACATCAATTAAACAAGTGAGGTGTATGTGAGGGCGCGTTGCATCTGATTATAGCTCATGATTTTTTCTATTTTGGGGGTGGGTATAAATACCCATTCTAGAAGAGTGACGAAAAGTTAAGAGAGAAATTACACACATTCAGTGAGCGATACACCTTCGAGAGCTGGTTCAAGATTCAGTCGGAGAAGAAGGCTGTGGGGTGATCTTAGTGATCGGAAAGTGCAGCTCGGTTCTAGGTGTTCTCACATCGCATTGGTTAGTTGATTCTCTGTCGAGTTTCAATTGTGGTCAGCTTGTGTTTGTGAAAAGTTCTGTGTGAAATTTCAGTTCTTGTACATCTGTAATCCTCATTTCAATATCAATACAAAGTGCTCGAGTTCTCCCGTGGATGTAGGCTTCATTGGCCGAACCACGTATGTGCTGTGTCTTTTGATTCTTGCGCTTGATTTCCGTTTGTGTTCGTTGCAATTGGTGATCCGTGTTTCACAAATTGGCGTCGTATGTGGGAAATTGAGTGCGCAAGATTGACGATGGCTGCTACTCGATTTGATTTCGAGAAGTTTACGGGTAAGAATGATTTTGGGCTTTGGAAGGTGAAAATGAGAGCTACGTTGATACAGCAAGGGCTCTGGGAAGCCATGAAGTATGAGGAGCCGGATAAAACGGCTAATCTTGAAGATAAAGCCGTGATCAAGAAGGTGGATATGATGGACAGAGCGCATAGCGCGCTGATGCTAAGTCTTGGAGATCGAGTTTTAAGAGAGGTGTGTAAAGAAAAGACACCATCTGCCGTTTGGAAAAAGCTCGAGTCGATCTACATGACGAAATCACTTGCCAACAGATTATTCTTGAAATAGAGACTGTATTCTATCAAGTTTCTTGAAGGGAAAGGAATTATGGAGAAACTTGATGATTTTATGAAAGCTGTGGATGATTTAGAAAGTGTAGATGGGGAGATATAGGATGAAGATAAGGCTATCATGCTCCTTAATGCCCTTCCCAAGAGTTTTGATCAACTACTCAAGGATGCCATCCTATATGGAAGAGATAGTTCTCTCACCTATGAAGAAGTTCTAACAACCTTGAAAGCAAAGGAATTTCAGAAGGTCTCTGTTGCGAAACCGCTGGATCAAGCAGGTGAAGTTCTCAATGTAAAAGCCGGGGACAAGAAAGCTGGGAAGAAGAAGTGGCAGAAGAAAGGAAAACCTGAGAAAAAGGAAGAAAAGGAAACTAGATTATGTCACTATTGTAAAAAAACCGGGGCACCTAAAGAAGAACTGCTATGCATTCAAAAGAAAGAAAGAAGAGGAAGCTGCTGGGGTGTGCAATGCGGATGTTGTTCAAGAAATTGAGACTGCTCAAGTTCTTAATGTTGCAGATTTGGACATTACTGAGTCTTGGATTATGGACAACCGTTGTAGCTTCCACATGTGTCCAAAGCTAGAATGGTTTGATAATCTGAAGCAGTCTTTAGGATCTGTGTTCCTAGGCAATGATCATATGTGTACAATCAAAGGCATAGGAGACATTAAACTAAGAATGAAAGATGGATCTCTGAAAATTCTCACTGAGGTCAGGTTCATTCCAGAGATAAAACGCAACTTGGTCTCCTTAGGAGCTCTTGAAAGGAAAGGATGTTCTTTTATGTCTGTTGATGGAATTATGAAGGTGATGAAAGGGTCAGAGGTGGTTATGTAGGCTAAGCGCATACATAGTCTGTACTACTTAGAAGCTGCTGTAATATTGGGAGAAACTAATGCTGTTGAGAAGCTAGACTCAGACTCTTGGCACCTAAGGCTCGGTCATGTATCTACAGATGGTGTGAATCGCTTGATTAAAGATGGGATCATCAAAGCAGATTCAAGGATGGTGTCTAGAGATTGTGAAGTCTGCATACTTGGTAAAAGTAAAAAGTTGGTGTATCCTACTGGAAAGCACACATCATCATCAGTTTTAGATTATGTTCACAGCGACATCTGGGGCCAGCTTAGACTACATCAGTTGGTGGAGGCAGATACTTTCTATCTATAGTTGATGACTATTCGAGAAAGATATGGTTGTATATCATGAAAGAAAAATCTGAGGCATTCAGTAAATTCAGAGAATGGTGTACAGAGGTTGAGGTGGAGAAAGGATCAGGTTTGAAGTGTCTTAGAACGGATAACGGGTTGGAGTTCATTTCTCATGAATTTAATGATTTCTGCAAGCTTAAAGGAATCAGACGACACAGAACGGTTCCTAAAAACCCTCAACAGGATGGAGTAGCTGAAATAGCAAATAGAACTATTCTAGAAAGAGTCAGGTGCATGTAAATTTCATCTGGGATGCCTTCAAAATTATGGGGGGAAGCCGCTGCTACAGTTGTGGTGTTAATGAACAAATGTCCTGCAGCAGCAATTAATCATCAGACTCCTGATTTCAGCTGAGACCTTTTGGGTGCAGAGCCTACTCACACATAAAGCAAGGGAAGTTACAGCCGAGGGCTTTGAGGTGTGTCATGCTCGGATATCAGAGGGGTGTCAAAGGATATAGGCTCTGGTCAATGGAGCCAGGGAATCAAAAGATAGCCATACACATTAAATTAGTTATGTGGATGCATAGTTTTTTTGCAGTGAACTTTGAAGATGAGGATATGAATCATGAGGGATTTTAAAAACATGTTTCTGACATGCAATAAAAAACTATGCATCCACTATTTGATACTATTCAAACTATTCACGGCACTATGCATACTATTGACGACACTATTTGTCTGTACCTTTTTACCATGTACAAATTACCACGTATTGACGGGTCGTTTCATTTGCAGGAGCAAGTTTCGAGAATTGTAGTTTCCCGAAAATGGCGCACCTAGTCTTTGTAATAACATAGATATACTTGGAGCGTTTTCATCTATTTTGTAAATGGACATTTAATTACCATTTCAGCTATAGTTGTACACGTACAACTGTTTGCTAATTTGAATTTCATTAGACGTCAAACTCGTTGAGCATAATTTCTCACGTTGGCACTTGATTAGTAAAAACCCAAAAGGATTAAAAATAACAAAAAAGAGTAGTTTAAATTACTACTCACTTTGATATAAGCATTTACGTGATATACGTGCGGGGTACAATAGCTAACTATAAATAAATGGTGACCATTAGATATTCACATCAAGGTCCAAGATAATTCAATTTTGGTGTAGAAATTTGATTTTTCAAGGTCCAAGATCATTCTGCGCCGAGTATTATATTGTGCAAAAAAATGTCAATTAGGGTATTAATGTTATTTAACAACAAATTAGTTATAAATATTTTTTTCAAAAATTATCTCAAAACTTTATATGCATATAATTATCTCGATTTAAATTATATGTTTGCATGACATATACTCCCTTTGTATTATTCTCTTTCTTACTTTACTTTATCTCCACTTTAACTATTTATTATTATTTTTTCAAAACGAGTGCGAAAAAGAAGTGACTCGAGTAACGTGGGACGGAGGGAATATCAAATTAAAGATAATTTTATAAGGATTCCAACAAGATCTTACTTTCATATGTTTTGATGTCAAAATTTGGAAAAAAAAATACATGAATTTTCATATTCTTCAAGAATCAGATAATATCATTACAGCTTACATAATATGTGTAACAACCCGAATTTTCGTGCACATATTTTGGAGCAAAAAAAAAATTGGACTAAGAGACCTTGCACGTGTTAAGTTGGAGTTAATCTTGAGTGAAGGGCTTAAATTATGTATGTGTCCATGTGCCTTATGAATTTAAAGTGGAAGAAATTTCAAATTTTGTGAACTAAGAAAGTAGAGAATGCCAAGAATTTGGTTTCTAACTAGAAACCTCAAAGTCTATGATTTGGTTTCTAACTAGAAATAGTTATAAGACAAATATCCTATACAGCAAGGTCTTCCTCCTCTTTCCCTCTTGGTTCTTGTGCTCCACAAAAAGGCCAATTTCACCTTGCAACCTGCCAAAGAATTTAACCTAAATAGTTAGATTTCTCTGTATACAAAAATCAAAGAAAAATACAATTCCTTAAGCAAAACAAAGAGGATGACCTAACTGCCAACAAGCATCAAATAGATAACAGTAGTGACTTAGCCAAGCTATGAATGGATTTTAATTGATAACTCATTCTAGTGAGCTTCCAAGTACTAAATTCACAATACCAACAAGTCCAAAGAGTTTGAAAGAATTCTTAGAATTTGAGAAGGGGCATGCTAGTGAGAGAATAAAAGAAATAAACTTATAATAGGTAATATATACATGTGTTGGAAAATATGAGGTGGGACATTCGCACCTCCTTTGCTCAAGGTAGATCCGCCCATGGACAAAGGGAGTACATATTTTATGTTCGCTCTAAATGAGAAAAAAGCCAGGTGCGGGTATCCATTTTACCAGCCTTAGCTCCCTACCTCATGTTTCAACGACAATGCCATTGCCAACATCTCTTAATAGGTGCAGTGGCTGTAGTGGCTTGAAACTCTCTATTGTTGCTAATTCTCTCTCATCTACGGTTTAAGATTGGAGGGAACTGATTAACAAGTTTCGCTATAGCCTCTTGCGATTAGAGATTTTTCTATTTTATCTTTTGTTTTTTTTCTGTCCAACACCAATTACATGTAATCTATCACTCTCTAGCTTTCTACATATATAGGGGTTGGTTCCATAGTGAGAATTACATTTTATGTAAGAATGGGAGAACACCACCCAGAGCAAATAATATTTTAATGATATAAATCACCACATTCGTCGTGATATTAACTGCATTACAAAAAATGAAATTTTCATCCATGGGATTCAATCCCGGAGTGATGCATTTGTCATCGATCTCCATGCTCATGTTCTCAATTTAAATATGTATTCTCACTTGAATCTCTTCAACACACACACAAACACGGACCCGTATTTAACAATAAAAAGTAGTATAAATATTACAAAAATTATCAAGTCAACACAATTTGAATGTTTGGCTAGTTTCATTCTCTTCGAAGAGGTATTATCATCTACATCCAAACTTTCCTTCCCTTTCTTCCTTTCTTTCTACCAGATAATACATCCTGTTAATTTTCAGAAGCACAACATTAGATAAAAAATAATGCAGCACATCACAAAATCAGCAACTGTTATCTTTAAGCATTCTCCAGAGACCCATTCATGGCATTACCAACCTTTCCAGTCGCTTTTGCTGCCCTGGTAAGTACACCCAAGGGTTGAAGGCCCCTTCTCTTCCTGAATGACACGGATGTTAAACAGTAAAACACCAGATGATCATGGATAAATAAGTCAGAAAACTCACATGCACACACTGCAGTTGCAAATGCCCCTGCATTTCGGGCACTTCCAATCCTCCAACTTAGCTACTTCCTCCACCTTTTCACCGTACCTGGATCCAAGAACTTCAGTTCACTTGCCAGTTTGAGTACCTAAATCAAGAGCTAATCCTAGTAAAAAGAAAACGTTTAGAACCTGTTCCATAGGCATCTGCAACACATCTTTACTGAACAGGGTTTCTTCTTCGTAAGATTCTTGCATGCTGCTGCGGGAGCCCTGGTTTTTTGACGACACTGCAGCAATGAGTTTACATGTGAGAAAAAGAAACGAAAACCAGTTTAGGCACATTCATGTCCACAGCTATATGATTTTAAGAGTGAAGTCAAATTCTGCAGCTCAATGACCAGATCCATCCAAGCTTAAATGAAATACTATAAATAAATAAAAATGAATGAGGAGTTTTCGGTATGAATAGGACTTACCTGATGGCAATATACTCCGTCACCAGAATTACTAACTTGGCTACCGGCAGCCGATTTTCTGGTTGATTTAACGTTCTTTGCCGATGGAGACGCCACAGAATTACTTAGGGATGCTTCAACCGCCATTTCTGTGTAGTATTCAGATATCCAGGACCGGAAATTTTCCTTCATTCTGTTTTCCTTCTTCTGAAATCTGAACTTGCCGGCGCTGTGGTTTTGATGGTTTCGTAATGTGCAGCGGCGACAGTTCTCAATATTTATATTGGCAGAATTGGGAAATTTTGCCCTAGAATCTTTTGAAGTCATCTGCATTTAATTTTCTTTGCCGATTCCTTTTCCCGCCTTCAAAAGAAATGGTTGTCTTTCTATCTGTGGGTAAGAATGATTTGTAAACAGAGGCGTACAGTAATAATATATCACACTGAATTTATTCATTCAAAATTAACTATTAACAAAATAAAAATAATAATTTCTATATTGACTTCATTATTTATACGCATATTTTTAAATTTTATTAGTAGTAATATTTTAGTGAATAATGGCTCTAATGATACTAATTAAACTTAAATCTTATAATTCTCATTCACTAACCCAATTTAATTAGTACTATTTCCATAATTGAGTCTAAAAATTAAGGGTATTGGCAGTGACAATCGAAGAACAGTTTAAGCAATTTATCAGTCATAACAGCCACAACTGAGTAACTCCTATAACTTCCATCACTACAAAAAAAAAACATATCTTTTAAGGACACAAAAATTGAAACGCAGCTACTATCGTTTGAAATTTTTTAAAAATAATCATAATTTAGAACCCAAAAGGAAGCATGTCTAAGTTGAGGGCAAATTATCTTAATCTTTTGTTTTCTAGGACTTTTCTATTTGTGTCTCTTAATTTTAGTTTGGACACCCAAATTAGCGTCCTTCTTTGTATTAAAAATGTCCTTAGCCGTTCTTTTTGTTGTAGTGCATACTAATTTCTATGAGTGCATATTCTCCCCAGGCATCTTTAAGATTCACAACTGTCAGAATTCATCTTGTGTACTTATAAGTTTTCCAATAGTGTTCTGTGGTGCTGACCATAATTTTAAAAATGCAACTAGGAAAAACCCACAAAATTTGAATGAGAATATAGTTCATCTTGTAGTAATATTCTTCTCAATTTCTTTTTTTTCTTCAGCACTGAGAGCAAACCATTTTTCATGTAAGGTAAGAGTATCCTCTTTCCCAGCATCTAGCGGTAGGAGATTATAGTTAGCCATGCTCAACAGCAAATAACACAATAAAACATTTGCCGTGTTACTTACCTTGATGCCGTACATCAGATTCATCAGCACAATAGTGGGCTCTACTCTTGTAGTATCAGCTGTCTGATGAACTGATTTAAATGATAGATAGCATCAAAAGGTTTGACAAGTTTTTGTTCCCGCATAGATTTGATAAACTGTGTTATCAAAAGTTGAAGCTACAATTGTAATTTATTATGCCAGAATCATACTTTGCTGACAAGTTGGAGAGGTTATGCGATAATCAAAGCAAAGTAAATATTAGTTACAAGTTACACAACACAATACTAAAGTGGTTTTGACTCCCACTCAGCATTGAAATTTATAGAAAGGTCAAAAGATTGATTAATAGGCATGCTGAAAAATCAAGGTTGAGGATACAAGCAATAGGAGACCAAACTTTCTGGAGAGCTATTATGTAAAGACAATTCTCATGAAATTGACCTGTAATTTTCAAGACTAATCGTCCCAATAATGATAGAAGGGTTATTTCAAGAAAAATTGTGGGTGTGGTACCCACATCCATCGGGCATGGGTACCCGCTACTGGTATTCGAGGCATTAGATGAGGGAAGGGGAAATCTCAACTTTTTGGTAATTTAGGGCAAAAATATAATATGGATTTATGAAAGGGGAATATTTTTATTACTTATAAATATGGAAAAAACGCATTTGGAAAATGCGATTACTTCTAGCGAGACGCATTCTTTAAATGCGTATTCCAGATTCGCAGTACTCCAAATACGCATTCAAGGAACGCTTAATTAGTGCTCCCTCAGCTGAACGCCATATTCCAAATAAACATTCAAGGACGCATTTCCGGGTGCAGGTACCCGCGGCTTGTTTGTAATTTAGGGCGAAAATAAAATATAGATTTCTGAAAGGGGAATATTTTTGACTTGTAAATATGGAAAAAAATGCATTTGGCAAATGTGTATTTACTTCTAGTGAGACGCATTCTTGAAATGCATATTCCAAATACGCCGTATTCCGAATACGCATTCAAGGAACGTGTAAATAGTGCTCCCTTGAAATGCCTCTTGTAGCCTCATGGGTTTTAGAAATCATCATGAGTTTGAGTGTTCATGTCATCATCCTATCCATTTCTAGTCATGGAGTATTTTAGTAGGATATATAATTAAATTATTACATGGAACAAAAATTTTAAGATGGATCTAAGTTGTAACATGAATATTTAATTTAAAATTTTAATTTTTATATTTTATTTTTTACATTCTAAAAATGTTTATTATATCAAGAAAAATTTAAAAAAACATTCTTAATATTTTATTATAATATAAAGATAATTTAGTTATGTATATTATAATAAGAGATTAGTTGTATCAAATCTATTTAAATATATGAAACTTCATCTAATTTTAATATTTATTTATTCATTATTACGATACAACAAAATTTTTGCAATCAATTGTCCCCTAAAATTAGGTACTTCGGAACGGCACGGTTTTTAATACAAAATTGTTTAAGTATAAAAGAGATACAAAGAAAAAGTGATTGAAGTAATATTAGTGAAGAATGAACACCCATAAGAGTGAAAAAGTTGCCATACAGGGTAATGGGCTAATTTTGTAGGACTAACCAAAATAGAAAAAGGAGACTACTGTTTAGTGACAACGGGAATAGAGTAAAAACTTAATTTAGTGATTGAAATTTGCTTACACCCTCGTCACTATTTTCTCTCGCTTAGGTAATAAATATATAATACTATATACACTGATAAGGTCACCATGATTTATAACTCTCTCCATCACCTTTCTCCAAAAGCCTACAACTTCAATTCTAAGAAAGAATAAATGACTTACGAATTTGAAAAACTAGTTACGCTTTCCATGTATGCGTTTTTGAAAAACGTTTTATTGATTGCATCAATCAAAATTAAATTATACATGCATTAAGTTACGGTGTATTTCTCAAGTGCGACATATACACTGGGATGAAGGCAGGAATTTGTAGTAGCGAGGGGAACTTTACATATGAAAGAACTTTAAGAGTTTAAGAAGGGGCATGCAAGTGAGAGAATAAAAGATATAAACTTATAGTAGGTAATATATACATGTGTTGGAGGTGGGACATTTGCCCCTCCTTTGCTCAAGGTAGATCTGCCCATGGACAGAGGGAGTACATATTTTATGTTCGTGCGGGTATCCATTTTACCTGCGCGTATCCATTTTATCAGCCTACCTCCCTACCTCCTATTTCAACCACAATGCCATTGCAAACATCTCTTAATATGTGCAGTGGTTGTAGTGGCTTGAAACTCTCTATTGTTGCTAATTCTCTCTCAGCTACGGTTTAAGATTGGAGGGAACTGATTAACAAGTTTTTCAAGTTTATAATATGACTGTGGCAAATTTGGTTCGTTTCTAATATTTTTTCCACCTTTGTGTACATGCCTGTTTTGACATAGTGTCGCAGTTAATAGAGATGCAGTAGATTAGATAGAGATCTTATGTTTATATTCTGTAATGTTTGTCATCTGATATTTAGTTGATTAGGTTAAACTATTGTTCGGTTAATATGGTCTAGGCTTTTATTAAGGTTTGTTAGTATTTTATTTATAAGGCTATGTTTCCTACGTTGCATTGATCAAAAATATAATTTAAGAGATCAGCATCTTTGATATGGCCTATTGCGATTAGAGATTTTTCTATTCTATCTTTTGTTTTTTCTTCTGTTTTTTTTTCCGTCGCCAATCACATGTACTCTATCACTCTCTAGCTCTCTACACATATAGGGGTGGGGTCCGTAGTGAGAATTACTTATGTAAGAATGGAAGAACACACCCGGAGCATATAATGATATAGATAACCACATTCGCCTTGAAATTAACGGCATTACAAAAAATGGAATTTTCATCTATGGGATTCAATTCCCGAGTGATGCATTTGTCGTAGATCTCCATACTCATGTTCCCAATTTAAATAGGGATTCTCATTTAGATCTCTTCACACACACACACACACAAACACGGACCTGTGTTTAACAATAAAAAATAGTAAAAATATTACAGAACTTACTCTTCAAAAGCATTGCCTCTGACTCAAGCAGCTTTCCATGAGCTTGCTCTGCAGTAGATCTATTAAGAGAAACAATTGCTTCCAGCTCCCCATCCCTAGCATAAATAGCTTTGGCAGTGTCCTCTTTTATTTTCTGCTTCAAAGAGAAGAGGAAGAAATCTGATATAAGTCTAATTTCACAGCTGGTGTGTATACTGATGACAATGTTTAATTACCTCGCCTCTTGCTTCGAAAACCTTATGTATAGCTTCTTCTGCCTTCTGGTCAAATTGTGTTTTTTGGTGTTTTATCCAATGTCTTAGCTTTCTGTGAATAAAGGAAAATCAATCTAGGTGAGAAATGAAAAGTGAGTGGCATGTATAACTTAAAACAGAATGATCCTTACTTTGTGCCAAGAGCATGAATGCATAGCAGATTTAAGACCCTAAGCATTTCTGAAGCATTTAAAGCATCATAGGCGGCAGCCTTCTCTAAATAACGCATCCCCAACATTTTAAGAACACGTTCAGATTCAGCAAAGCATTTCTTTAGCACACTGAACCACGATCTCGGATGCGGCTTCACACACCTATACAGAAAAAGGAAAAGCATTTATTCCAGCAGAATAGATTCTGACTTGTCAATTGTTACTAAATTAAGGGTCATACTTCTCTCCTTCTTCCTCTTTAATTATTGATAGCAGGCGTACACGAAACAGGACAACCGGACATGATCTTCCATGCTTTGCAGTTCGCCCATGAAATATATCTTGGAGGACACATAATGCTTCCCCATCTTTCAATTTTAGGATCTGTTGCTCATTAGACGAAGCAAACCATAAAGATAAGTAAAGCCACAGCGATAAAGGTATTTGTAACTATAGAATACCAGAGATGCTAATTGGAAATAGTGATTACTAACGAGAAAACATTTCAAACAAAAGAACGGACTAATCATGAAAAACTAGATGATTTCAAAGCAATATGAAAAAGTAAATCAGAAATCACTATCTTACATGAATACAATAAGCATTGAGAATGTTTATGAATACCTAGATAAGGACAGCAACCTAAAAAGATTGCAAATGGGAGATGCAGCGCATTTTTAATAGGAAAATCCATATGCATGATAACAGCTTGCTTTCAAATAACCATCAGTAGCTTATCTTTAAGCTGCCTACATTTTCCAGAGACCAATTCATAACATTACCAACCTTTCCATTATCTGAACCCTCAGCAGTTGGCATCTCGGCAGTCGCTTTTGCTGCATTGGTCATGGGTTGAAGGCCTCTTCCCTTCCTGAGTGACACGGATGATGTTAATTATGTTTTCCTTCTTTTGAATCGCCGGCGCTGTGGGTGGAGAATTTTGATGGTTTCGGAATGAGCAGCGGCGACAGTTTTCTATACTTATATTGGCAAATTTGGGTAATTTTGCCCTAGAATCTTTCGAAGTCATCTGCATTAAATTTTCTTCGCCGATTCCTTTTTCCGCATTCATGAGAAATTGTTGTCTTTCTATCTTAGCTTTGTTGGAATGATCTGTAAACAGAGGCGTACAGTCACAATCTACTCACACAGTCACAATAAAAATACTCCTAATTTCTATATTGACTTCATTCTCATTTCACGATATTAATAACTTTATTAGTAGTATTACAGTATTATAGTGACATAATGGCTCTAATGATACTTATGAAGCTTAAAATTTAAATCCTATAATTCCCATTCCTAACCCAATTTAAATTAGTACAATTTTCATCGTTGGGTGTAAAAATGATAAAGGGCATCGGCAGTGATAATCGAAGAACAACTCAAGCAATTTTCAGCTGATAAATGTACTGACTGACTCTATATCGATTTTTAAACAAAAAAACTATCTATAATTCCACCAACGATAATGGATCACCACTGCTAAATTCATTTTTTCAATTTTTTTATTTTATCATTCATGTTTCACTTAATTTGCAGTTGTACTATGTAGTTAAATTATACTCCCTCCGTCCTCACATAAAAGTCCTAATTAGTTATGGCAAGGGTTTTAAGAAATGTAAAAAAAAATGGGTTGAATAAGTTAGCGGAATATGAGTCTCACTTGTATATAATCTTTTTATAATAAAATGTTAGTGAAATAAGTTGGTGGAATATGGAGCCTACTTACCATTTATTGTAAAAGTAAAATATGACTATTTTGGACAGACAGAAATAGCAAAAATGGACTCTTAAGTTGGGACGTAGGGAGTATAATTAAAATAAAATTACATTAAAATTCTAAGATCACGTAAAATAAAAAATATACGTAATTAAAATCTTAAAATTATAAATCACGTGAACAAAATTTTAAAATTAAATAACTAAAATTAAAATGAACCATTCTTCGTTAAGTAGTTGTTAAGGTTATTTGACAAAAAAAAATTTAAACGGCTAGAAACACACTGGATAAAGTACATGACATGTAAATCTATATTTTTACAATGTGTTGCACGATGTGTACGCGAGTTGTGCAATAACACATATGATGATTGTTGTTATAACTATGGTCGGCATTGTCATAAAAGCAACAACGAATTGTCATAACTGCAACTGGTAATGCTCTTCCTTTTCAAATAAGCAAAAAAAACTAGTATAGAATTGCGAGAGATATAAATAAGAAAAGATACACATGGCAACTATTGTTATAACTAGTGTCGCCATTGTCTATAAAAGTATTGTCATAATTGCAACCGGTAATACTCTTCATTTTTGAATAAGCGAAAAATTACTTGGATTGCGAGAGATAACTAGGAAATGATACATATGGTAATTGTCATTATAACTAGTGCCCGCATTGTTAGTAATGCAACAATGTAAATACCACCGGTAATACTCTTCCTTTTTTAATATGCAAAAAAACTATATAAATTCTTCAATTTTCCCATATTATATTAACGATTCAAAATTTTATACTACTACTATTTTGGTAATTCTTCTATGCTTCTTCAACCAAAAAAAATTCATGATGAAATTAAATTATAACTGAAATAATTATGCAAACATTCATTTTTAAAAAGGGATATTGGCACCTAATATCATGAAACTTTCAAAAAGTTGGGTTTTTTCCACGAACTTTAAAACTAGCAAATAATATCACGAACTTTACCATGAGTTTGTTATTTCCCACCAATGAAAAAATTTAGGCTACATTAATAGATTGAAGAACAATTCTGGAGGATATGCTTCAAGAAAAACTATCTTCAAAGATTGAAAAACTTGAAGCTCTTGAAGTTGTTATCGAGAAATTACGAAAAAATATTCGTAAAATAAAATTATTTGTTGGAATTTTTTCATTGGTGGGAAATAACAAACTCATGGTAAAGTTCGTGATATTATTTGTCAATTTCAAAGTTCGTGGGAAAAACCCAATTTTTTGAAAGTTCTATGATATTAAGTGCCAATATCCTTTTTAAAAAGTATAATATTTTAAAATTTTAGTAATACATAAGTCATGATACTACATATTATAAACCTATAATATAGAATTTTTTAAATAATAAATTTAAAAAGTATAATTCACGTAAAAATGTAAACAAAGCAAAAATGATAAACCTGCAATATATAATTTGGTAAATATATATTTCATCCATTCACGAAAAATAGTCTCATTTGCTATTTTTATGTGTCCATGAACATAGTCTTATTTCAAAGTGGAAATATTTTCTTATACTTTATTCATTTTTTCATTTCCTTTCTTATTACTCCCTGTGATCTATAGTAATGGAGGTATTTCTTTACTGCACATAGATTTAAGAAAAATATGTGTAGTGTAATTAATAAAAAAATGTAATAAAGTACAAGGGAGAAAAATGGAGATAGAAGAAAGTAAGTGAGAATCTAAATCGATATGGGTTATTGGGTTGAGAACACAAAATCTCCTTAGTCGGTTATAGGAAGTACCAAAAGTCCTAACGTCCTAAAATTCATGGTAAATAAAGAAGGCAGATTTCACATTTTTTTCTAATTAATGTATCATAAAATCGTTTAATTTGTAGCCAAACTATATATCCTCATATTATATAGTCATATATAGTTGGCTATGCCTTGTTTTGTTTGGATGAACAGGTAGACTCTCACGATTATTCTATCGATATTTAGAGTTCATAGATAGGTAATTAAGTTAGTTGGACTCCTGAAGTAGTACAATAAAAGTCTAGCTATATTTTTCTCATAAGCATGAAAAGCTTGCTTTAGAGGAGCTGCTGCTCATGATCACGCCATTCTACGAGAGCCAGCGTGTGGCGGCCACCACAAACGACAAGGGTCGCACACCAACTGCCTTCTTCCGCACTCAGATCCTTAGGAGGAGGGATGTTTATAGGCACTTCAGCTGGATGCCCGGTAGTTGCTTTCCGTCCATAACCTAAACGCCCATGGTCTCCTCGTCCAAACTGAAGTGATTTAGAATTCGTTGTCATTATGTGTGATAAAGATTATTTATATATGTCTAGAATGTTTGTTTTTTAAGTGTAGTCTGCAAAAACTCACCGAGTACATGCGGCCATCCCGTGTTAACGCAACAGAATGCGTACCTCCACAAGACACCTGCACTCCATAAGCATGTGGTTGAATAAAACATCTTGATTTGTTTCTCATCAAGACTTGGAACTCAAAACTAGTGATTTAGTGTAAAGGACAGGATATATGGGAAAACCTGCACTGTTTCGTCGGCTACTTGAAGTTGAACCCTTTGAGGAACCATTTTGCTGCTCTTGTCATCTCCAAAACCCAGTCTCCCATGCTCCCCTCTTCCCCACCCATGCACCTATATCAAAGACGAGATGGTCATCTACGTATTCACGGCGTATAAACAAATTAAGGGTAATCCAATGAGGATTTTCACTACAAAAAAAACGCTATTTACCGAGCACCGTTACCAAGCACAGTTAAATGTGCTCGGAAAATAGCGAGCACCATCAATTATGCTCGGAAAATAGCGAGCACAATCAACTATGCTCGGCAACATACCGAGCACAATTGAAGGTGTTCGGCAAGAAACGGGAATGTTAACTCCGAGCAATTTCGGAGCAGGTCAACGTGCTCGGCCTGGCAATCAATCAACAATGACAAGCACCATTTATGTGCTCGGAGAATGGCGAGCACAAAAGATGTGCTCGGGATATATTAAAATAAAGACTTGTAGAATTATTCATGGAATATATACATTTTTCACTTATTTAACAACAAGAAGTATTTAAAACATGTCAATATTACATATCAATATTATGAAGGTTTACAATATCTCTTAAAATTTGCATTCCTTCACCGTAAATGTGTATGAAAATATTAAAATTTATTTTAAACATATATTTTTAAGAAAATCTGAACACCACATATGTGCTCGGAATATGCCGAGCACCACATATGTGCTCGGAAAATATACAAATTAAATAATCAATATTTATTCAAGAAAAAGAAGAATTTAAAACATTATAAATGTTACATATCAATATTTTGGAGTAATACAATATCTGGGAAAATTTGCATATGGATCCTTAACCATAAATATGTATGAAAATATTAAAATTTATTTTAAACATATAATATGCTAGGATTATATTTTTAAGAAATGCCGAGCACCACATATGTGCTCGGAAAATATACAAATTAAATAATCAATATTTATTCAAGAACAAGAAGAATTTAAAACATTATAAATGTTTCATATCAATATTTTGGAGTAATATATAAAACATGTCAATATTTTTTATTAGTGCATAGAAATATTCAAAAAATTTGCATACATAATTTTTTGCAGATCATTCACAATAAATATTAAAATTTATTTTAAACATAAAATATAAATATTTTTAAACAATAATATGCCGAGCACACTAGAAGTGCTCGGAAAATGCCGAGCACATTACAAGTGCTTGGAAATATTAAAAAATATATAATAAATAATATTCAACAACAACAATAATGGTTTAAAACATGTCAATATTTTTTATTAGTGCATAGATATATCTGAAAAATTAGCATATATAAAAATTCGCAGATCATTCACAATAAATATTTAAATTTATTTTGAACATAAAATATTAACATTTTTAAGCAATAGTTCCGAGCAGCATATATTTCCTTGGAAAATGCCGAGCACACTATCATCTCTCATGGAGTATATTATTTTAATTTACTTTGTACTTTACGACAAAATTATTTATAGATAATATTTGAAGGAAAAGGAAAATACGAACAGAAAACAAATTGATCCATAATACATGCGAGTGTGTGTGTGAAAGTGTGTACCCATTGTCATTATCAATTTAATTTATCTATTTTGGGGTTACCTTCTTTCTACGAAATCACGGCTTCAAAATGATTACACCAGGATAGCAAGTTTTTTTTTTTTTCCTTTTCAGAAAAAAGGGAGTATTAATCTTGGATTATAGTATCACTTAGCCTTGTTTTTTGACAATATTAATTTTGAATAATTTTTGGGTCAATTTAGATTTATGCAATTTTAAGTCACTAAAAACCTTGTATTAGTATATTATATGATATCCCAACCCAATTTCTTAATTTCTATACAAGGTCATTTGAAAATTAAAAGTTCACATATATTAGTATTTTCATCGGCTCTTATTATAAGTGGACTCTAATTTATCGCCATGGCATATAGAGCTATTATGTGGAAAATGAAGTTACATACTTACATGTAAAGCAATAGATAAAGGTATATACATTAGCAAAGATTGCCTTTAGATTCATCCAAGACATGGTTGGACAAAAGATTAAGTTCCAAAGCTCAAATAAATGGACGTAAATATAGACAGGGCTCGGAAATCTTACTTCTCCATCATCAGTCAATGCAGTAGAATGCCATCCTCCTGCAGCAGTAAAATGAACCTGCAAAACCAGGTGATGAACAAAATCAGGATAATTATTCATCTATTAGTTTTCTTTTTTCTTTTCTTTGGGCGAGGAATGTTCTACAAATTATCAGTGAAGTGATTAAACAGAACAGAAAATAGCCAACGATTCTTAAATTCGCTGGTATATCTGACAAATTATGAATCTAAATGACTTCAACCACTGGAAATGCACCATCCTCTTGTTGGTTAAACCGTTGCAATATCAATGGTGATCTAATCATCTAGAAAAAGAAACAAAAATTAAAGGATCTTGATGATCTTTTTTTCATGTATAAAAGCAAACATCTTGAGCAGTGAAGTTAATGTGCTCGCAAGATGTAAGAAAAAGCTTCTAGGAGATATATCAAGGTCGGGACACAAACCAAATTGAGATCGGATAGTCCATTATCAAGCCACTACAGTTCCATTATCAAGAAGGGCCAACTTATGAAATGCTTCAAGCCTTCAACTGCAATAACTCTCACGCTGGCTAGGCCTTGCACTCGGACTGGGGTGAAAATTTGTTTTCTACAAACAAAGTAAACCCATGGAAAACATACGAATATCGCAATTAGATAACAAACAAGATGACGAAATTTCTGTAAACTCTAAGCACCTGCTATCAACAAAAGGATCAAACAGCACTAAAATAGAAATATTATTGTTGTAACAGCCCGCTTTCCTAGGGTACAATAAATGCGGCGACTGCTACCAAAACGGACTCAAAGAAATGAACGAAGGCTAGGGTTTCAATTAAAGAGTGTTGACCAAAAGATTAGAAAGAACTATCACAGTGTTTAAAGCAATAACTTAACCTCGAAACTCGAATAAGAAAAGGAAAGAGTATGACATAGTTTTCCAAGATAAAAACCACAAGATAGTCTAAAGCCTCTAACTCGAAAGGAGAGTGCAACATATTCGAAATAAACATAAGTGTATCAAAACTCAGCGGAAAACGACCAAGAGAAAGAATAGCTATGTATGAAGACACAACTACGCTTGAAGTTTCAAATATCCATCTTAATTAATTATCATGCTCAACACCCGCCACCGCTTGTCATCGTTCAACCTGCACATAAGGAAAACACATGCAGGGCTGAGTATTTTGAAATACTCAATGAACTCGTTGCCAAAACATTTTATAAGTTATGCCACCCTTACCAAGTGAACTCGAGTTTTAAGCAGTTTAAAGAGAATTTCATGAGTATCACAAAAATATTTAAGATAGATTGGCCAATCAAACAACTCTCCATTTTCTCATCAATTCATATATCACAATCTTTCCATAGTGCGACGAAAGTGTGGCCACACTTTTCGCCCACGAGACCGGCCGACTAGCAAGGACGGCTCTCGATCCCCTCGTGTACACAAACTGGTAGGGTTTGCGGCCCATACTCAGACCTGAATTCGTATAAACATATCCATAGCCCTATTGCCCAATGGAGAGAACTCACAAACTAGGCATCAGGCGCACAATATCACAATAAAACAGACATAGACATGGCATAACAGTTAAACCACCCTTATAACACCAATCAATATTTTCGACAAAATAAAAGAGAGTTTTAAGAGTAAAGCCCACCTCGACTGCTTAGATTTCAAGTAGTTTTGCCTTTCCGTTATCCGGCTTCGCAACCGAGGTTTCACCTTTTTGAGAAAAATGATCGGTAGAAAGTAAGTAAAGACTTGGTTCTTCGAAAATTCTTGGATCAAACTTCAATTTCTTCTCAAAGGATGAAGGATTAATGGAGTAAAGTAGAAGAAAATTGAAGGAGAGAGTTGAGAGGGAGGGGGGACGAAAATATGGGGGCTAGGGTTTAGGAGTCCTCTTATTTATAGTGCTCAACAAGATCTTAGGATAGAATATTTGGTAAGATTTCATTCTCCACAATTAAATAAATAAATATTGTGAAGTAGGGAAGAAGAATTAACAAAAATAGACTAGGGTATCAAGACATGAAATTTTCGAAATATATGGCTCCTAATTAGCCAAGATTATGTTTTGGTATATTTTATGGAGTAGAATAAAATATCACGAAGCAAAATAAAATAAAAAAAATTCTCCCATTGGAGAAAGGGGAAATAGGCGTGTAGTAGCCTTTTTAAATAAGGCATGGATTTTTAATATCAACTAAAATAAGATATGGCAAGATCTCTTGAAGTATGGAAAATTTGGTAGAATATTTAAATTCTAGGTATGGAAGGAAATCAAATAAGGGATCAACTAAAATAAAGTAAATTCCTCCTTCCCAAAGCTAGGTGATTTTCGAAAATAACCTTAATATCAATAAGGCTCGATTTTTCCATTAAGAAATAGGGAAATAATTGGGTCTTGGATTTAATTTGGATAATTATCCCAAGAATTAAATTAAATCCGGAAAAATAGAATTCCTCCTTCAAAAAAACAAGGGGGTTCGAAAATCTCAAGAATTGGGTGGCTAATATTTATGGAAATTTTCTCTAATATTCTCACTCACCCTTAAACAATTAAATCTCCTCATAATTTAATAAATCACATGCCACATCGCATAATCAACAAGTTTGACTTTTCAAACTTCCAACGCGAACCCTAGACTCGACTCAGTCATAGCAACTCATGCGATAAATGCATTCACAAATTAATTTACGTCTCCACGTCATCAATAATAAATTCTAGGGTTCTAAAATTAGGGTTCGGAAATTCGGGATGTTACAATTGTAAACTTCAATGCATCGGAACGTACATATCACCGGGAGGCCATGGTTGACCCCATGTGCAAACATGTCTTTCCCGTGTTAGGACTACTGAATACATCCCACCAGCAGCTAGCTACCTGAGGTGTGAGAAAGTTAGACATGTTGACATTAGGTAAAATCAAGCATAAAGCCAGCATATCTATGAGGCGGGACATGCTAGCGAGAGATTAAAAGAAATAAACTTATATACTATATACATGTTTTGGAAATTATGAGGCGGGACATTTGCCCCTCCTTTGCTAAAGGATGTTCGCCCTAAATAAGAAAAAAAGCCAGGTACATGTACCTGCAGCTATCCAGCCCTACCTCCTGTTTCAACGACAATGCAACTGCCAACATCTCTTAATAGGTGCAGTGGTTGTAGTGGTTTGAAACTCTCTATTGTTGCTAATTCTCTTTCAGCTACGGTTTAAGATTGGAGGGAACTGATTAACAAGTTTTGTTATAGCCTCTTGCGATTAGAGATTTTTCTATTTTATCTTTTGTTTTTATAGTCCAGCGCCAATCACATGTAATCTATCACTCTCTAACTTTCTACATATATAGGGGTTGGTTCCATAGTGAGATTACATTTTATGTAAGAATGGGAGAACACCACCCGGAGCATATTAGAACTGCCATAAATTTGATCAATTGGAAGCCTCAGATTGGTAAGGCTTGGAAGAAATATTGTCATCAAAACAAAATAAGGTAAACAAATTTTTCAATTGATGTGTCTATTAGATGGAACTCCACATATGATTGTTTGAACTCTACTTTGGAACATATAGATTATTTGATTGATTTTTTTAGGACTTATCCCGTTGCTGATTTATATCTATCGCATGCATATTGAGAGCAAAGCATGAGTTTGTTTAAATTGTTCAAAGATTTCAAAAATGCGACTGTTGAGTTATCGGGTGTTTATTATTGCACATATGTTCGTGTTTTAGAGCATTGCATGTATATATCACTTGGTTTTAAGACGGCTATGAAAAATTCCGTTACAAATCCTGAGTTGATGTGTGTTTTATATTATATGATTGACAAATGGCTTAAGTATTTCAGTGAGATTCCAACGTTGTTTTTTATTGCAAAGGTTTTGGATTCGAAATGGAAATTAGTCGGTACCTTGAAGATTTTAGAATTTTATTACAACAATTTGAGTTTTATTGATCATCAACCACTTCGGTCTTTGCAATCGGACACTAATGACAATGAAGACAACAACATACGTTTGTCCGACACATTCCAAATAAACCTCCCCAATCTCTCCGTCATCAAACATGCATTTGAGTTTGAGTTGCGAACTCTCTTTGCCGAATACGAAGCCAAGTACAACAGTACCCACCAAGTGAGACAACGACCCACCCCTCAACAACCACAGAGTTTTGGATTCTTTCAAGTTGATGACCTCGACGCACAATCCCAATTGGCCGACCTATACGGTTACACCACCAGCGGCAGTTCGTCGGCAAGGACGGTAAGTGAGTTAGATTTATATTTTGACTCACGCTTTTCTTTGAATGAAGATGAAGGTCCCGCTACCAACCAAATCGACGCCCTCGATTGGTGGGGAACACATGAGAAAGATTTTCCCATACTTGCATCAATGGCCAAGGAGATTTTTTCAATTTCGGCTTCCACTGTCGTCGTCGAGTCTGCTTTTAATATTGGAGGCAACGTCTTGGACGATAGAAGAAGTAGACTATCCGGCCAAAATATGGAAGCCACCATGTTACTTGACGATTGGTGTTCGGCTGACATTAGAGACCAAGAGCTAGATTGGAACACCCAAGTACAAACCGACCAAGACTACTACCCCGACGAAGAACAACAACAACAACAAGAATTAGGTGGAGTGGTAGGTCTACCACCGATTGCCGAATAGGTAAGTAAGGTAAGAGAACTACGTAGACTTTGATTCCATAATGTAATTGAGCATTAAGGATACGTAGGCAACCCAACTTAAATTTTAAATTTAAGTTGGGCTCAAGTCCTTTTCCTTTATTTCATTTTTTTTCAATTGTTTTAACTTTAAAATATACGAATACAATTATATAATTATATTTGTTTATACTCTAATCGGTGAAGAAGACTTCTCTACAAGACTAAATCCGGGAGACTTTTGACAATTCTACCATAATTGTAGATGATTAAATTAAACTCAACAATTAAGGTTGAATTGCTAAAGGTATCCTCAATTTAGTTATCTAGAAACATCTCCTTCGCCTACTAAGAGTATATATATATATATATATACTATCTATTTACATTTTTTATTCTTTACTTCAAGTTTTTTTATTTAAATTGTTATACAAGCTAACAAGCATGTATTATTGATGCATTTTTTATTAGCACTAAATAAACCTGCAAGTATACAGAGTATATATAGTATAGCTAAAGGTTAGTACCGGATATCGAACACGGGGAAGGCAAATACAAAGTATCTATCCTCTACTAAGACTCAATTACTATCTGGAAAAGCAAGTAGGTTTTGGAAAACTTTTGAAAAACTAAAAACAATAAAAAGCATAAAACAACTAAGAGCAAATAAAACATGGAGATAGACGATAGAGATAAGGGAATCCTAGGGATGTGCGTTCACAGTTATGGTTATACAAATTCCAACTACAATACCCTAGCACAGTTTATACTTTGAAAGGACAAGTCACCTAGCTTATGCTCATGCGATACAAACGTTGATTACAACATTAGGGTTGTCAATCCTAACACGTAACTCCAAAAAGCTCCTAAGACCCTTGAAAAGTCCTCACTCTCAATTAACAGTGTCGTTTTAAGGGAAGCTAACTGTAGTGTCTACTAAGTGAATCTAACTCGCTAGAACTCTGTCACAATTATGAAGCAAGTTATATTAAATCATACACGATTGTGTCACTAAATCATGCAGCATAAGAACTACTTAGGGAAGAAACAAAGTAAAAACAAAACGGATATTAAATAGAAAAAGGAATTTGTATAACCAAAGTCGTTACTAACACATCCCTAGAATCCTATGAGTTTAATTACACATAATTGAATAAGCTAAAAACATAGATTGAAGGGAAGACAATTTTAACATAAAACTAAAGCAAATAAAACCCGTAGGTTGAATCCTTGTCGTTCTTGATGTTCTTGAGATCCTTCTTCAACTCCTTGCACAAGTGAAGTACTCTAGCCCTTGATCTCTATGAATTATTTTACAAGTAGAAGCTCTCTTTTTGATGAAGCTTGAGGTCTTATTTATAGGGAAAAGCCAATCCTTGTTGTAGAAGGAAAAGTTCTCCAAAATATGGTAAATTTAGGCGCAAATCTAGGGCTTCTCGGATTCGGGCCGCCTTTCTCCGGCGGGCCGCCGCACCTTGGCCGGCGGCGCCGCGTTGGACTCAGAGAGAGTCTGTTCCCTCGGCGGCGGATCTGCAGCACGACTTCCGGCGGTCGCCGGACGAGACTTCTCTTCCAAACGTATTTTTCCGAGGCGGACCGCTGCATTGATCTGCCCGCCGGGCGCCGGCGGTCGCCGCACACATCCGCGCTCGGTCGCCGTCTCGACTCCATATTTCCATACTTTGCGTTTTGGCTCCCTTTTTCGGCTCAATTATGCACATTTCTCACAAAACACGTCAAAATACCAAAATAGACAAAATATGCAAATAATGGACGTGTAGAGTGACTTTGACATAAAAATCGGACCAAATAATGGCCTTAAAATAGTGCAAAATCCGAGCGTATCAATTATGTATATTTACATTCATCATTCATTTATTAATTATTATTGTTTAAGTCTTTTGACTCTTTTGTAATTTCAATTTTCAACATTTGTATTTGTAATATCGACATATCGTTCAAACTTGTATCAATAAAATTTCAATTGTCCAATGTCATCCACTTGACCACTTCTACTCCATTTGTCAATTGTTATTCTCGTTTTATTTTATTCAATAGTACAAGACTACAAGGTGTAATTTGTAATTAGTACTATAAATGAATAAATTTTAAAAAAAATGAAAATTGAACCGGCGGTCCAACCGGAACCGGCCCGGAACAGCCCGAAACCGACTGAAAACCACCGGGTCTTGAACCGCCGGTGAACCGTGTTTGTCCGGTTCAAGAACCGGAACCGCCGGAAGGTATGGCGGGCCGGTTAAGGTTCGTCATTTTTTCGAACCTGAACCGCCGGTTCCGAACCGGGAACCGACGGTTCTTGAACCGTGGTGACCTCTACCTTTTTGTTCTCTCTATTACTTTTTCTCATATCTCTCTTACTGTACTAATTGCACATTAAAACCTGTGTTATTTACAAGTTTGCCAAATTTTGTTTGGGGACGGATGGAGTATTTCACAAGTTATAAGTTCAGTCAGAGGCGGACCTAGAGAGGGGGACATGGGGGACCCATGGAACCCCCAACTATTTTGTGAGTGAGTATATATAATACTCCCTCTGTCCCAAGATAAGAGACTTGTATTCCTTTTTAGGGTGTCCCACTATAAGTGACCTATTTCTATTTTTAGCAAAAAGTCATCTCTCTTACTTTATTCTCCACCTACTTTATTCTCTCTTCTCTCATCTACTTTTCCCTCTCTCATACTTTACTCTTTCCACTATAACTTATTTAAATATCATTCTTTAAATCCCGTGCCCAAAAGAAGTAGGTCACTTATCTTGGGACGGAAGGAGTACGTATTAATGATAATGCTAATTAGTTCAGTAGCACAGTTGGCTTCCTTCACAGCCATCACAATGATAAGTGCGAGTTCGATTCCTAGCAACACCATAGTTTGTGTTTATTTACTTTTTCTTACTGATTCTTCTTACGACTTTGTTTTTCCCTATTTTTATTATTTACAGTTAGACTTGAGTTTTATTTTATTTTTTAATTATACTTTACTATAACAGAAATTACTAAATTTTTTCTTACATTTTACATTGAATTTTATATTTTATATTTTATGTGCTCATATTTATAATATCACTTTTTTGTTCTATATGTTACATTGCTACGGTCTAAAATTCAATTAAGTCTTTCTTTCTTTTTTTAATAATTTATGTTTATTTTATTTATTTTTTAAACTCACTTTTCCGACAATGTTTTTTTTACGTTGGCGTTGCATCTATTAACAATAACCTTACACATATCTCTATCTTTTATAATTGATGCTCTAATTCGTCAGCTCTAAAAATTACCGCAGTACTAGGAACACTGATTTGGACCCCCCACCATCAAATTCCTGCGTCCGCCACTGAGTTCAGTAGTGTTTTGGACTTGCAACATCAAAATGTTAGTAACTCCGTTACTTTTCTCTTACCCGTCTGTACCGCCGTAACAGTCGGTAGTGATCACCTAAACCATCTCCTAATACATTTTCTACTGCACCAAAAAAGAAAGACATGTGGATATTCTTTATAAATATAAAAAAATTGATTTGAAATTCCAACTTTTATCTACATCTCTGCGACACTAAATATATAGGAATAAATTTGAACCTTACAATTTTTTATATGAACGGGGACATACACAAACCAAACTGAACCGGCGGTTAATCGTCGTCTCGTAACCCGGAACTGGAATCTGCGCAGCGGTTCGGACCGCCAAACGGTTCGGCGGTTCGGTTTAGGTTCAAGAATTTGAGAAACCAGAACCGCCGATTCGAACTGGAGGTTTTCCGGCTAGGTCCTAGGCTTTTTTGGGTGTAGTGTTGTACAAAAGTGGTCATAAACCGCCGGTTTTCCGTCAGAAACCAGCAGTTTTGGTCAGAAACCGTGGATTGAATTTCTGGTTCATCCCTAAACCGCCAATTCCATCGGTTTCAATTTTTTTTTAAATCTGATTTTTCCAAAATTTCTCCTATAAATACCCCCTTTCCCTATCATTTCTATTCACCTCATTCTTGTGTTAACAATGATTTCTCTTCTCAATCTCTATTCTTCTACTCTCATTCTCATACTTCAATTTCAATGTCTTCTTCTTGTGATGAGGACATGCATCCCCTCCTCCACCCGTACCACAAAGTAGTTAAAGGTCTAAGTTATCATCAACTATGTCTATATTTGTTAAACATTACAAGGTCTCAATAGTGCCTAGTAGTGTTGATCAGTTATCTCACGAGATGACATCAGAGTTTAATGCATGTTGTAACTACTGCAACAAAGCCTACAAATTTAATGATGGTGGGGGTTATCGTACTCTCATCCGTCATATGAAGACAATTCATCCGATCGAATATGGGCATGCCACTACTGGCAACTAGGTAAGTCAGGTAAAAGAACTACGTGGGCTTTGATTCACAATGCAATTGAGCATTGAGGATACGTAGACACCTCAACTTAAATTTTAAATTTAAGTTGAGATCAAATCATTTTTCCTTAATTTCTTTTTTTCCTTTATTAAAAATATGCAATACAATTAAATAATTGTATATACTGAGACTTCTCTATAAGACTAAATCCGAGAAACTTTTGGCAATTCTACCATGACTGTTGATTGTTAGACTAAACTCAACATTTAAGGTTGAATTGCTAAAGATATCCTCAATTTAGTTATGTAGAAATATCTCATTCGCCGACTAAGAGTATATACTTATAAATTTGTTGTTCAAAACTTCAAGTCTTTTTTGCAATTTGTAAATAGCTTTGTTGTAGTCTCGTTGAAATTTACAAGTATTTAAATTTATTGTTTAGGACTTTAAGCCTTTTGTACATTGTAATCGTTGTAACTTGTAGTCTCGTTTAAATTTATATCAATAAAATTGCAACTTTCATCCTTATTGTTTGAATTTTATTTACGCACATTTCATAGACAAAAAAAATGAACCGCAGCCGGAACTGGAACCGCCAAAAACTATCTAGGCTGGTTCAGGTTCAAGGAATTTCTGTCGGAACCAGCGATTTTTGAACCGTGTGCATCTCTAAAGGGGTCTAATACTTTTCTTTTAAGTTTAAAATTTTCAAATTGGAACAAATTTTTACACGAAGGGTGTAAAATTGCAAATTGATTTTTCTCTTTACTATTTCCTATATTGTTCATAATTATAAATTACTCCCTTCGTCCCAGATAATTTGACCCAGTATTCCATTTCAGGGCATCCCCACATAATTTGTCTCATTTCACTTTTACCATTTTAAGTAGTGGACCTCATATTTCACTAACTCATTCCTACTCACATTTTATTATAAAACTAATACTTTAAAAATATGACCCACATCCCACCAACTTTTTCAACTCATTTTGCATTAGATTTCTTAAAACTCATGCCGGATCAAAGTGTCCCAAATTATCTGGGACGGTGGGAGTATTTATTAGTATGATTTTATTCAATATTTTTTATTACTTCTATTTTATTTATTTTTATTTTTAAGTTAGTTCAAAAACGTCTTGCATATTTTTTTTTCTAAAAATAATTATTAGCTTTAACTTTAGATAAATTGTTAAAGTATGTTTAACTAAAAATAAATTTTTAAAAATATGTTAATTTTAAAAAATGATTAAATCACGACTGAGAGATGTAAAGAACTTTATCTTTTTGTAAAAAATGATTAAAAATGAGATGTATTAGAAATGTTAAAATTAGTTTTTTTTAATTAAATATTATTTACTCCCTCCGTCCCTATAATTTGTCACCATTTGATCCGGCACGGGTTTTAAGAAATATAGTAGAAAGTGAGTTGAAAAAGTTAGTAGCATGTGAGTCCTACTTTTATATTATTAGTTTTATAATAAAATGTGCGTGATAATGAGTTAGTGGAATATGAGGTCCACTACCAAAAATGGTAAAAGTGAAAGGTGACAAATTTTTAGGGACGGACGAAAATGAAAATAAGTGACAAATTTTCAGGGACGGAGGAGGGAGTATATTTTTTTTAAAGTGTAGTAGGAGATGTATTATGAAAGTTGAAATTTTAGTCTTTATTTTTATATATAAAGAATATCTATGTCATTTTTTTATATCCATATGTCTTTATTTGTGTAGTAAAACATGTATTAGGATATGTTTTAGACCATCTAAATCCATACTTTAAAAATGAGTTTTGGTGTCAAAATCTTCTGCAATCATACACCAAACTCAAATCTATTTTTGGTATTTTTTTGTAAAACTACACTAAATATGGTGTTATTGTAAAAATTTTGTAAAACAAAAACTCGAAAATTATGTAAATTTTGAATTTAATACAAACAGTTGGAATAAAACTATTTATTAGTGTGATACATATACTCAAAAATGAATTTGTGTTTGGTGTAAATGGTTGGAGACAAATACCGACGTATAACACCTAATTTTCCATTCAAGTTTTTGGGTGGCCTGATACGATATTCATTACGTATTGAATGTATCAAGGTACTATTACCTAAATACCTAAATGATTCATTATTGCAATTACCTAAATACCTAAATCCTAATGATGTCGATGATAATATAAAGTTCAATATTATACTCCTTCCTTCCAAATTCAAATGGAATGTTTACTAAGTACTACTCAGACATAAACTGTAATTTATTTTATGAATTAAATGAATATATAATAAAATAAAATATATAATGATGCTTCCAATTTAAAAAATATGCAAAATAGAATCGGATATGGGTAGTCTCCTAAAATGTAAGCTAAACTCCATAAACTTGCTCATAAAGTTATATTCCAATCGTTGAAGCCTAAATTTCGAAATAATACGATTAAACTAAGAAAACAGTCCCAAGAAAAGATGCAAGATCATACAGTGGATAATTTAAAAAACCTGCAGTCGCTCGGATCAGCTGAAAATTTTGGACAAGTTGGTTGGAGGTTTCCGTCAATTAAATGCGTGATCAATCAATTCCAGCAAACAAAAATAAAAATTGTGCATTTATAACCAAGTGTAGCATCACCAAATCTGGAACAATCTCGCTTTCTTTCTTCTCAGCTTCGGAAATGGAGGATTTCCTCGGGCTGCGACGGGCTTTCCGGGCCGGCAAAACTAGGGGGATCGAGTGGAGAATGGGCCAGCTTCGGGCCCTTTTGAAGCTCGTTGCAGAAAATGAGGCCCGATTTTTTGAAGCTCTTGAGCAAGATCTTGGAAAACACCCAGTTGAAGCTTATCGAGATGAGGTTTTTGTTCTTAATCTTTTATCAAGATTGAGTTTTTTTCTTATTGATATATAGGTGTGTGGTGTTAATTTGAGTTTTTTTATTTGTTTATGTGGAAATGAATTTGGTGTGAGGTTTGATTTGAATACTTTTGCCTATTTTAGTATATATCAAGATTGGATTTTGTGTATATAGCCACGTGAAGAAAATTTCAATTTCTGATTTGTTTATGTAGAAATGAATTTAATATAAAGGTTTGTTTGCTCAACTATGCTAAGATTTGGTGGTTTTTTATTCATTTGTGTGTCTTTTGAAAGATCTGATTTTTTTGCTTCAGTCATTAATACGGAGTAGTAATTTTTTCTTATTTTGTTTCTTGATTTTGTGGGACAGATTGGTGTGATTAAGAAATCAGCAGACCACGCTTTGCTTAACATCAAGAAATGGATGGCTCCAAAAAAGGTTGGAATTTTTTTACAATTATAGTGTGTTAAGGCTAAGGCGTTGCTACTGGTCTCATGTTTCGTTTCATCAGTGCATGTTAGACTTTCTAGTACCGAATCATCGTTGAGCATGAGATTGAGACGATACTCGAAGATGTGATTTGATCTCTAAGATGATTTGATTTTCTATGTTATGAACTAGGGCTAGGTAGAAAGAGATAACAATCTATGTCATTTCTTGAATAAAGATTTGTCTTTTAAGATTATGATTATGTTGACATAAATGAATTGTTGAGCCAGGGCTAGAAAGTGATGAATCTAATCATCTACTGTAACATTTCTTGATACTAGAAGGATTAGTAAAAGAGAAACTGTCTGGGATAAATAGGATGCCTATATTTACAGACATGTGATTGTGGATGGCGTATCGTGTCCAGGGAAATCTTCCATTGCTTTTGTTTCCTGCAAGAGCAGAAGTGCTGCCTGAGCCACTCGGGACTGTGCTCATATTTGGGTCGTGGAATTTTCCAATCAGTAAGTTTCCCTATCCGAATAGCAGAAAGTATGAATGAACACTCAGTGCTCAAGTTTATGCTGTCGATATTTGATATTTAGGTCTTACGCTGGATCCTTTAGTCGGAGCTATATCTGCTGGAAACACGGTGGTAGTGAAGCCCTCTGAGCTAGCTCCAGCGTGCTCATCTCTGATTTGTCAAACGATCCCTTTATACTTGGACAGGGAAGCCATCCGAGTCGTTGAAGGTGGAAGTGATGTTGCTGATAAATTGCTGCAACAACAATGGGATAAGATATTCTTCACAGGTATCTTAAAATCGCGATGTAGATTTTGTTTGGTTCGACTATTATGATTTTCTTTTGATCGCTTCTGCAGGGAGTCCACGAGTAGGCAGGATAATCATGGCTGCAGCAGCAAAGCATTTGACACCGGTGACTCTAGAGCTCGGAGGGAAATGCCCGGTCATTCTTGACTCCTTCACCGAGTCAGACTTAAAGGTTTGTCTCACCTCTCTAACCTTAAACAAATGTAAGTTGAACACAAAGCAAGAAAAACACACGAGGATTCGTTCGTTATCCAATTCGTCTAAACAGGATGTTTTACTTCTAGCTCGTGCTGTGTTTGTTTGATTGATGTAGGTGGTCATGAAGAGAATAGTCGGAGGGAAGTGGGGTCCCTGCGCTGGACAGGCCTGCATCGGGATTGATTATCTGCTCGTGCAACAGAAGCAAGCTCCGCATCTGGTAACTAGGCGAACTCTGCTCTCAGTTCTTGAATTTTCACGACGACTGATCAGTTCTAACTCGATGACAATGTGCTCCAGATCGAATCACTCAAGGCGTGCATCAAGAAATTCTACGGTGACAATGTGAAGAGCTTGCAAAGCATCTGCAGGATCGTGAACAAGAATCATTTCGATAGGTTATGCAGCCTTCTCGAGGAGCCCAGCGTGGCAGCCTCCGTCGTATATGGTGGCTCACTCGACAGAGAGAATCTGTAAGTTGGTGGCGTCTCTGTCTTTCTTGCATGTAGGGAGATATCTAACTCGTTTAACGTGTCAGGGTTATCGAGCCCACGATTCTGCTGGATCCCCCGGTCGATTCTCCAATCATGACAGATGAAATCTTCGGCCCACTGCTTCCCATCATCACAGTATAAGATCAAATCTCATACAACAAAGGCTTCTGTGTCTTTGTTGATCACTTGATTTGATAAGAAACCTTTGTTCTTAATTGCAGCTGGATAAGATCGAAGACAGCATCGATTTCATCAATGCTCGACCGAAGCCTCTTGCGCTCTATGCATTCACTCACAACAACAAGCTGAAAGATCAGATTCTGCAGGAAACTTCATCAGGAAGTGTAACATTCAATGATACCATGATTCAGGTAAATGCTAACTTCATCCCCGATCGATGCTGGAGGAGAAAAGGGATCATGTTTTGGTGTTTTTTTCGTTGTTGCAGTTCATATGTGATTCACTGCCGTTTGGAGGGGTGGGGCAGAGCGGATTCGGGAGGTACCACGGGAAGTACTCATTCGACACGTTCAGCCACGAGAAGGCGGTGTTGCACCGGAGTTTCTACTTGGAGCTCGAGCCGAGGTACCCTCCTTGGAATGACTTCAAGCTGGAGTTCATAAGATTGGCTTACAACTTTGAGTATGTTGGGCTGTTGCTTCTCCTGCTGGGGCTGAGGAGAAGATACACTTCTAGCCGAGGCCATTGATTGGTAATGGTGGAAAAAATGTGTGCCAACTTAGAAACACTATAATTAATCAGCAATCAAATAGTAGTATTGTCTAATTCTAGTAATGATTGTTCATTTTTTTTTCTTGTTGTAATAACCAGTGTCTTAAAGAATTATTAATCATATTATATGATATTATTTCTAATGGTTTTGACCTTGTGGATTTGATTTCCAAATAGGAGTATTTTATAGCCCGAGTGTGATAAATTGCTAACTCAATCTAGTTGCTAATTGCAATTAATTTAAGATCATAAGATTTTAGAGATCTAATGATCTACTCCCTCCGTTCCATTAGAAATGAAACATTTTCCTTTTTTAGTTTGTTCCATTAAAAATGAAACGTTTCCCAAAATGGAAACATCTCTATCTCTACTTTTTAATCTCTCTTACTTTACTCTCTCTTTATTAACTCACAAAACAACACTACATAAAACTTTGTGCCGAATTCCAATTGTTGCATATTTATTGGGACAGAGGAGTATTAATTATCATGTAATTTCATTTTTATTTTTTAATATTAAAAATATAAGAATAATTATCAAATTAGGATTTTGGATCACGATGTCAATATAATATGTCAAATATATCAACACAATGTCTTGAGTTTGTCATACAATTTAATATTAACATTATACACATGTTACGTTGACATATTATGACAGTTATATTGACATTAAACTGCTTGTCAAAAATCCAAAACTCACAAAAAAAAATTCAAATTTTGACATCGGAACATATGCAATTGGTATCTCGTTAGAATTCTTATGAAATTACATTTTTTTAATATGTTGTGTGAAAACATAGTTTAACTTGAGATAGTAATATGAATTTAATGTTTTGAGATAATTTTTAAAAGTTAGTCATAACTAATTTATTGTTAAATAATATTAATATCCTAATTAACATTGGGACTGAATGATATGCCCTTAGTTGATGATCTAATGCTTGATACCGTTGGTAATTTAAGGGTGAGTTAGCAATATAACATACTCATTTATCCAATATATACCGATGATGTGCCCTATCAGAATAAATAAAGTTAAAGTGGTTGTTTTTAGTCTATTAGTGAAATTAATATTAGTAATAAATTTGAAATAAAATTAGAAAATTAAGGATATTGATTTAATGTCTATTATAATTTTTAATTGTTCATTTGTGAGTGTTAGCTTTTAATTTTTTTTGAATCAATGAGATTTAAAAATAATTATGTAATGGGATTTTATACTCGCATAATTATGTGTCTTGAGTTTTTTGTTGGCTTCTAAACTCACATATTTCAAAAAAATTGCAGAATGTAATAAAAGAGCATTTTGAATTGGATCATGATAACAACGAAAAATAAGAAAGTATAATGACCTTGCTTTTAAATTTAAAATAAGAAAAAAAAATTCAAGTTCAACTATGAAATTATAAACTAATTGCCAATAAAGAAGAGCATAACAACAGAGATGATGATTAAACGTAGTTCATTAATTAGTAAGCAATCGCCTCGAAAATCTGTTTCAAAAGAACAACAGTTGCATAACCGTTGCAGACGCATTTAAACTCCAAAAAACAGATTTATACATATAGATATCGATTTTTCTATCATTCATGGGCAATTTTGTAAAAGCTCACCAGTCCAAGAATGCCGAATCTGAACTCAGGCGTCTCTGTTAGTGAGGTTAGCTACCTAGTCAGGGAGAAGTTGGAAAATCCATCTTCTGTGTTGCTAGTGAGGTTTGCTAGAGTGGCTGTGACGACATACGAGGCTTTCCCTTGCCGGAATTTAGGTATTGGGAGACAAATAGCACTCCCATCACGACGATGAGGCAGCCCACGAGCGTGCTGAAGAATAAAGCCCCTGGTTGTCTTGTCTGGACAAAACCATACACCCCGCTAGAGGTTACGAGAATGAGATCTGTCAGTCCATCGTTTGAGAAGTCATCACAAACCAAAGAGTGTGTCGGAGGTGCAGGGAGATCCACAGAAGTCAGCAAAGCTCCACCGGGCGATAGCACAACCGCTTCTTGATCCCCTGCTGCAAGAATCAAAACTTGGCTGTCTTGTTGGCGTAGTGGAAATGGCTTTAGCGTGGGAATGACGGTAGATTCTGTCATCCCAGATGGAGATGGAAGGTTCGACCATGTAGCGCCTGTCAGGAGTTGCCAATTCCAAATGGCATCATGCCCGTGCAAGCCTGGAGAGTATGATGTGACCTGAAACATATGTAATTTATTTTTAATCCGAGTAATATTTGGAAGTTTCTTGCATATTTAGTAGAAGTAGAACAGGTGAATTCGAGGTTCCAAACTTTTTACGACCGTAGACATGTTGATGACATGAACAGAAACTTCATCCGTGGGAGCATGTAAGTTGAAAGGAGAATTAAATACATAGAGACAGCTCCGCATACCTCGCCTCGATTTGTTAGGAAGATAACATCACCATGGCTTCCCTTCCGATGCTTGTGGCCATCATTTGTTGGGATCATAATGGGTGCTGCAACCTCCAAAGAACTCAAATCTGGGTGTCGACCAAAACCTCTAGAGAACTCCCCATGTTGGAATAGATTAAAAGGGCCATGATGACATATAGAGGCATTGAAAAGTTGTTCCCGAACTGAGACGCCTGATGTAGCAACTGCCCAACAGGGGCGCAGCACTTCAATGGATCCACTCACAACAGTCTGCTCAGCACCATTTGCCCCAACCGCCTTATGGGTGAGACCAAACGCAGAAAGAGTCATCAATAACATGAAAAAACCACTTTGATTAGTCTAAATTCTATATTAAATTATTAATGCACTGGTAATCATAAAATCCTATTAGTTATTTTCATAATCCTTTAGCCATCACGAAAAAGAATTAGGCACCACCCTCAACTAGGGTTGAAATGATGAAAACAGCTTATAGCTAAGAAGTAATGTGGCCGAACTGAATATAGCTGTTTCATATGTATCGGTTCCTAATTATAATTACTTAATCAACTTTAAAAAAGCTAAAACTCTTTGGAAGTTAAGATGAAAAGAAGGCAACATGAGATGTAACAACTATTTTCCTAAAAAATATCAGATGAAAAAATTATTTGCTATCATTTAAAACAGAAGTCCATCTATTCAGGGTGTCAAGCATCACATTCTTTGCTATCATGGAAAACATAAAGGCAATGGAAATTGAGGCAAAAAGATCACCTGGATATGATCTAGAACACCATCTCCATTAATATCAGCATGAAGTCCACCTTCTTGAAGATGCAGCTGATTACAAAATCAATACATGAAGTCATGAGGTACAAAGAAAACAAGGCATACAAGAAAAGCTTGAGTTAAGTAATCTCTATCTACTCTAGGAAATGAATTTTTAGAAATAGTTGTGATGCTACAGTTGAATCACAACAAAATCACTTGAACCTTCACCGATAATTATAGTTTCTCCTATAAACAGTGAACATCAAAATATACCCCAGAACATTATGTTACCCACCCATACATAAAAAAAGCTTCAATAATATACTCAGCACTAGCAGTTAGCACACAAAAGCTTTAATTTCCAAATTATCGTACTCTTCATGCATGTGCGTATTATGAGATTTTATAGAAATCTAAGAACGAATCTTTCTCCATCTCTGATTTTTCACCTTACATAGTGTGCGCCCAGATGCCAGATGAACAGCTTCAATCCCTTCCTTTTCATGAGCAACAACAACATTAGGTACCCACCATAACTGAGTATAATTTGTTATGGTAGGTATGTAAGGCATATTCTGCAGAGTCAAATCAAGTGATCAGAAAATATGAAAATGAGTACAGTCAAAAGGCCAATGTAACATGAAATGATTATCAGCAACTGCAACTGTGCACATTCAAGGGATTTCAATATTCCATATCAAACCCATTAAATCCCCAACCTCTTTGCTAGCAACTAAATGATCATAGCAAACACCTTCCTTAAAATGTACTATTATTTGGAACCCGAAACATTAACAAAACCTTTTACTTAATGATTATAGGATTATGCATCATGTGTAAAGAAAAAAGTTTCTCAACAACACAGTGTACTCTAAGGTCTACATACTACAAGCATCTTACTGTTACCTGTGGGTAAATGAGAAGAAAAAGGAAATTAAAAAATAAATACTAAAAGAAATATTGAAATCTCACTTTCTTTGTTTTTGCTGATTTAGCCATGTTAACTGTCTTGTCAATGACAGTAGAGATCTTTTTTGTCACATCCTTTCCAGGAGATTGCTTTTCTTCAGGCTTGTGCAAAGGGTAGTTAGTTGTCTTGCCAGGTAATTTCTTCAGTGTTTTCCTCTTGTGACGCCTGAAATGTGCCAGCTTTAGCATAGTGTCTTCCCGACGTTCCTGATAAGATACAATCCACAGTTGTCAGGATCATGAATGGACTTTATCATACAGTAATATATTTTGCATTGGGAATGAGAGAACAAAAAGACCCAACTTACCCAACGGTGTGGCATGACCCCCAGAATAGATTCTCTAAATTCCCTGCACTCAAACTACAGCAGATAACAATGAAATAAATTATCCATCAATTACGCCAATAGAACTGAAAGAATATCTTACAGATAATGACATTTCTCTTACACAGGCCATACATATAAAATCTCAATGTACTTGAAATGATTATTACTCCACGAGAATGTGAATTTATGCAATAAGACTTTGTCCATACTTCTGATGTGTCACAATCACAAATAGCAATACCGAGTAAATAAAGTGGTATAAGCAGAGAATAATTAACTTCTCCTCATCCCCCAAAACCTTCCCAAAAAAAATCAACTTTCATACTCTCTCCAAAATACACTTGACAACAAGTTTGAAGTCATGGGAGCAATTAATCATCTTCACCGAAAAATGTATCAATCATCAGCATCTTAGTCAAATTTTAAATAGTGTCTAACCTCTCCAGGATGGCGGGTATTTAACGCATGGACGTCGAGTTTGTAGTTGTGCTGTGGAATCAATTGTGCTGCATCAGATGCTTGAGTCTCGATGTTCTGCAAGACAGGAAATTTTATATCAGCCTGAGGACGCATTACAAATAAGAGGTGGGAGGGAAAAACGGATAGCGCATTTTGTTACACATGCTACTATTATGATCTTTGTAACTGTTAGTCAGAATGAAATTAATGAATCACAAAAAACTTGTATTAGGAAATGGAATCGATCAATCAAAAGAATGTATATTGGTTAAAATAAACGCTTACCTCTTTTTTCCTGGTCCATCGCAGTTCACCACTCCGACCAGAAAAGGCATAAAAAGCGAAATGCCGTAAATCTACTGTTCCTGCACTTTCAGACTCCTGAAAACACAAAGAATAAGTATACATAATCCATGCAAAGTAATAAATTGATCAGAAACAAAACATGCAAACTGAGAGACAACTAATTATGGGGTACCTAGAAAAAACATACAGATATTGTATCTCTTGTAGCTAGAGCCTAGATCAACTGTTTTGGGTTCTTCATCCATTCAACAAAATAAAAAACATAATTTCTTAAGTATCAACATCATGACTGTTCTTACATCCTTTTCTGTGGCACTTCTTCTGTGTTCCTCAGCCTTTTTCTCAGCCATCTCAATCTCCTCAAAAGGATCAATATGCATCTGGGATTACAAATAGAGATAGAAGCAATTAGAAATTTCGAATAAAGTACCAAGTAAAGAGATAGTAGTCACCTAAAACCAAGCATTCATAAAACATCCTAACATTAAAATTGCATGTTTAGACAATATAAAATTTCAAAGGGGAGTAATGATAGAACTTTTCAGTAAATAAAAGAAATGCTGATGATTAACAGATTAAGTAAGCTCAACTTTATCATAATAAGAACTAAAAGAACCAGGAAATTCTCAAGAGTGATTACATATGCTATAAAAACATTACACAGATTGCCTTCAAAATTCTGGTAGGGAAAAAAGAATTCCAATTAGAGCTCTATGCATAAACAATTTAAATATACTCAAAAGGATAAGAAACAAACATGAGGCTGCATCTCCATTCTCCCACCAACAATCACCAAGCCAGCATCTCCATGCCTCAATGTATAATTACTAACCGAGATAGCAATCTCTCTGTGATGAGCATTATGGGGAAAATCTTTCTGCCAGAAGAAAAGAAAATTGTAATCAGTGCACAATGGGAAGCAGAACTTCATATAATTAAAATACTAGTACATTTGATGGTTATCCATCATGAGAGCAATGCAAATCTTCTGATGCACCTGTAGATTTTCTTCCCATAGCTTCTTGAGGTTGTGGTCAAAGCACATAACAGACCACCCCGATGTCACAACAACTAACACCTGCTTCCTTGCTTCCCTTTTATCGTAGGTTTTTTCAATAACTCCAGTAGCCATTGCCACAGCACGCCTCCCTGTAGCTATGCGGGTTTTGTCAGGCAAAAGAGAGACCTCTGCCAGCACTCGTGCTTCACTAAACCCTTCATCCACACGTCTTGAATGGGGTTCCAAAACCTAATTGCATAATCAGCATACAGTTAATTCTCAAACCGGACGCCAATTAGCCTTTAACGAGTAAAACTGAAATTCATTTTTGATGTTAGCTAAAGCTGGTTTGTTTAGCAACACATCATGGTGGACATCTGTCTCTAGCAAATTCTAAACCACATTTTAGTATAGCTGCTGCTCATTCTTTTGAATAAAAAATTTCTATATAACACTATCATCTCATCGACGTTAATACGCACAGCTGCACAAGCAGGAGGACAGTTTGCAGAGAAAAATCAATACTGAGTACCAAATAATACCTGAATTTTTGCATCGTGCGTAGCTATAAGAACCTCCTTCTTCCCGTCGCCGTTCAAATCGGTGACTATCGGCGGCGGTAGGCGGTCTCCCTCGTATTTGACAGGATACTCATCGGAGAGATGGAACCACGCCTCTTTGAAGGAGAAATCACCCTCGTGCTACATTCATCAATCAACATTGAGTAACACACTAACCAGCTCCATGGAAATTGAGAGCATACCTGGAGAGAGAAGAAAATCGCGAAAGCCGATAGCATCAGGATTGCTAAATCTCGCTTCCTCATTTTTAATCAAAAATTGTTCCTGATTATTGGTAAATAATTATGAATATTTAATGGATCAATTGCAAAGCAGCAACGTTTGAATCGTCTTCCTTTCAAAGGCTCACTGCTTCTTCAGTATATAACCGGGTCGCGATATCAACTCGACTTCGGATTGCAAATTCATACCCGGTTCACGTAGTAAATGGCTTAACCCGCCCCGATTATATATATTTGCATGGAAATTAAATAGCTAGAAAATTTCTAACTATCTACTCGAAATTATAGGACAGCTATCATCGTAATCCCATATAAATTTGCTTCAACAATTCATAATAATATTAAGACATGATTCTACTACATCCAATATCAATTGTAATTGTAAGTACATAATCAAACTTTTTTTAAAATATTTTATATTAAAAATTGATCTATAAATATTAATTAATAAAATAAATTCCACACTAATGATTTTGTAATACTATAAAAAAAATTAAAATTTTAACTTAAATATTTGTAATTTAAGAAAAATAGTATTAATACTATTATTTTTACTAATACTGTATAATTAATTCGTATCAAGCTCGAATTCATGTTATAATTTTGCATAAATTTTCTATATCACTTATTTCTTATTGCTACATACTTATAATACAATAAATAAATAAAAAATTAATTAAATTCAATTAAATTTAAATTTTTTAAGATATTTAAAGTTACTGTTATTTTTGTTCTATCTCCGTTCTTGAAAAACATAAATATTTGAAATAACACGGATTTTAATGTACAATTATGAGAAAAAGTATGCGAAGTAAGTTTCACATTCAAAAATAGAAAGTTTAGATTTTAAGGATTCAAAAATAGAAAGTTTAGATTTTTAGGGAGGTAATAGGAAAGAAATTAAAAATAAAAGAAAGGAAATCCAGGTGGAATATATGCGTTTATATAATGCATTAAATCTAAGTGATCAGAACGTTGGAGAAATGTCTACGTCGGAATCTGAAGGACAAGTGATCGGTTGCCACACTGATGCTACCTGGACCGACCAGCTTCAGAAGGCAATCGACAATAAGAAGTTGGTGCGTTTATTTCTCTGTTTTTCTTCAAATTCGATTTTTTTTTTTCAATCTATTGCTTTTGCATGATTTGATTATATCTGGACTGTTCGACGATTGGAGATCTGTTAACTTATTTTTTGATTTTTAAGATCTGGTTCAGTTTCAGTTTTTCCGATTTATGTGTGAATTCTAGGTTTGATTTTGTTGCATGTCGAAGTTCTATGTTTATTTTTATGCATGTTTCCAAATTAGTTGATCTATGTTCATCTCATTTACCTCTGAATGCAGGTAGTTGTGGATTTCACTGCTTCCTGGTGCGGACCGTGCCGCTTCATAGCTCCTTTCTTCGCGGAGTTGGCTAAAAAGTTTCCTCAAGTGATGTTCCTCAAGGTGGATATTGATGAGTTGAAGGTAAATTTTGACCAACACTTACTATTCATTCCTCTTCAATGTTTATAATGTTGTGGTTTTCATGTTTCCGCAGTCGGTTGCTAGTGACTGGGCAGTGGAGGCGATGCCGACCTTCATCTTCCTCAAAGAAGGGAAGATCTTGGACACCATTGTAGGAGCAAAGAAAGAAGAGCTGCAGCAGACTATTGCTAAGCACCTCAATGCTACTACTGCCTAGAAATATGCTAGTACTAATCAGTTATTTTTATTTCTCTTGCATACTAATGTTGATATTTTATTCAATAAATGCATATGCTTTTTATTCAAGCTACATAGTTGCCTAGAATTTTATTTCTCCTACTACACTTAGATAACAAATAGCAAATTTCCTGGTTAACATTCCCATTACTACAAACTAATTTTTTTTTTTTTAAAAACCTACCTAGAGCTATGCAATCTGAATCAGGTATGCAATAACACCAGCTTCACACAGCAGAACTGGATCCCTTTTATCCACCTTTTGCTTCCGCGATAGATGCATTATTTTCGAGGGGCACATATTGCTTCGACTGAGAGGCGCTTCAAAATGTTGGGGCAGGGATCTTTCCCGAAGTTATAGATTGATATTGTCACTGAGCATCTTTGCTTCCCTATGCAATTCTGCAAGATTGGGAGAGATAAAATCGTTTAGATTTAGAACGAGACTCTGTTTAAGCTTTTTTTGATGTTTTAGCATGTTTGGTAGAGTAGATAACTCATCTAGGGATGAAATTCTATGAGCAAAATTTAAGTGCACCTTCTCTAAGATGTCATATGATGTTGGAGCATGGCATGTTCCTTGCTGAAAGCTTCCGCAGGTTCCCAAAGGAGTTCCGAAGCTGGCAAACTTTATGGAAGATATGGACTGCCCCAGACCACAGTGAAGGTGAATTTTTGGTTGGTGGAACACTTGTGTTCTGTCATTGCTTTCGATTTGCCATCTCTTACTGTTTGGATGATACTCAGCGACATCTGCACAAACTGTCGTCACTGACCTCTTGACGAGAGTGATCCCTTTCGGGTCACCTCCAAGTTCTTCAAAAAGCACGAGGAGATTCTGCGTTGGTTTTAGCCATGACCGTGGTAGATGATACCTGAACGCATTTCTGATTAGTAAAGTTCAACAGAAAACAGATCACAGTGCTCTAAAAATTGGTCAGTTACCATCTTTGAGTTGGTTTTCCACAACCAATTTGACACTTGGGAGGCTTATAGACGCCCGCGTAACTACAGCCGTTGCAGTCACCAGCTGCGTATTCTGTCCAGTATCTTCCGAGGCTCTCGCCATTGACCCACAGTTCACCTTTTCCCATGCTACTCATATCCAAAGCAAGTGGCTCGTCTCCATCAGGTGTGTCGAAGTACGTCTGCAAAGTAGTAGAGTTTGAGATTTGAAAACATAATTTTTACCTTTTGGATACTTTTTTGTGAATTCTTTGTGGGGGATTTACCTTATGCCATGCTAAAGGTTGATCTTTCTGTGCACTAAGTGAACCCTTTGTCCAGTCAACAGAAGAAATGCTATTTGGAGAGATGAGATTCATCGTTTCTCCCTTTAGTCCAACCTGTTCGAAAGGAATAGAGTTCACGAGAATGTTTTTTACGACGAAATCTCTACTTGCAAGAATCTGAGATGCTAGATGTAAACCTTGTATGTCCATTTTACCCACGACAAGTCCAATTTTCCCCGGTCGAGTCCATGCAATACAACGGGAGGCTGGACTCCGGTCATATAGTTTTCAAAGTGTCCACCAACATTCTGCAATGGAGAATAATGCAGTCATGAGGAGAAGTGATGTATCCAGAGATCAATTGAAAATTTGGACACTCAATACAATTTCTGAACTAAAAAAACTCTTAGTAATGTCACAACCACGGACCAAATTAAAATGAAATTGGTAATTATAAAGGGAGAATTCGGAACTAACTGGAAGTCCAACTGCGACACTGAGGAGACTAATTTTATTCGATCCAGCACGAAGATTGATTTCCCCTCGAAAGGTGAATCTCCTCTTCTCCCTCGTCCCAAAGGCAGAACCTTTTGTGGCAGCCAACATTAGCTATTAATAACAGAAAAAACAAGCTATCGTAATCTCTATAGAATCAGAAAGACTGCCATATATGGCCTACCGGAAAGCTCTCCATTCACAAAAACATGCAGAGTATGACCAGCTGACTGAACGATAAGAGTTGGGAGATCTCCACTGCGAAGAAAGGACTCTGACGAGTCAACGTCAACGCTGTAGAAAGAGACTTAACACGTTAACTACATCACGAGGCAGTAAATCTTAGAAAGGTGAGACTCAATCAGCCAAGATTTTCAGCTCACCTAGTTGTGTACCAAAGATAATCACTAGCATCTCTAGTAACATTTATCTGTTCCAAGAGACCGACAGCAGAAAATGCTGAGCCGTCGTCAGAAGAATATAAATCTTCATTATACGTTTCCCAGGAAGACATTTTGCTGTTGCTTGGCAGCATGTCCAATTGCGATGTTTGGGCTCCAACCTGGTTCATAATTATTTTCCAGTTTTTTTATGTAGGTTAGTATTTCCTCCAAATTTTGAGTAATTCGCTGAGATTACATACTTTGGCTGTGTTGAAGGCGACAGTCTTGCAGTCGGGAAGTATGCTGATCGACCAAGGAGGCAGGCTATAATGAACGTTATTGAACATCACCTTTGCCGTAGAATTGGTATCGTAATTTGAAAGAAAGGCTGCACAATCTCCTGATTTTGAAGAGTATACGCGAGCCTGAAAAAAACGTTGAGCTTTAAGGGAAATTTATCAAAAAATGAAAACGCAACAACAAACCGTGGAATATAGGTAAAAACCTGCTGAAGGTTTCCTAGTGAAGTCACAGTAGGGTCAGCTGAAACCAAGAGCTTTCTCACATAGTTTAACAGCCTTGTGCAGCTCCTTAAGATGACCATACTTAGGCTGCCTGATCAAACCTAAAATGTTGAACGGAGCATGAATCGATGTTCAGCTATCATAAAACATTGAGTCTTATGGCATCCATTAGTCACCTGCTAGAAACTAGTGCTGCAAAATGGTTTGGCAGCTTATAATGTTCTTAGGATGACATAGAGTTTCAAATCAATGAATGGTTACCATATTCGTCAAGTGGAGCATCATAGTCGTAGCTTGTCGTTACAAAAGGGCCTCCAGCAGAGCGCCCAAAATTCGTGCCACCGTGATACTGTTCAGACAGCGTAATGAACTCAAATGTTGCAACGAAGACATTTTTCAAGATAATACGAACAATTTAGTTTGGTGATTATTAAAAGATGGTAACCATCAAAGCATACCATGTAGTAATTGACAAATGAACCCCCATTTTGGATGAATTTAGCTACAGAAAATGCCAAATCTTTAACTGGTCGCTGGTAAATTGGTCCACCGAATTCCGTAAACCTAATTATTGGTTCAAGACAGTGATTAAAAAGGTGAAATGCATTGATAGCTGGGTTACTTAAGTAATAGAGAAAGATAAAAAAAAAAATAGGAAACTACCCACCAGCCACTCCAAGCCTCGGTCCAGATAGCTGGTTTGTAAGGCTTGTTCGGGGTGAAAGCATCGCAGTAGAAACCGTTGCACGAATTGATCTACCAACAACAGAACATAGCTTCAAAATATAAATGTGTACTTCATTTCGAACTCTTGCACACAAGTAATAATGTTATGCCTCGTCTAAGTATGCCCAGTCAAATTCTTGTAAATAGTATAACAAGAATGTCAAACAAAAAGCTGATCCTCATTTTTTGTTCTTACCACAGGATCGGGTGCGTCATCTTCCTTGCACATCACCCAAGGAACACCGGTATTGAGTCCAACAGCCATCTTTGCAGCCCAAGTCACATATTGATGACCAGGCTCGCCAAGTTGCTTCGCTTGTGAACCATACTCATTCTCAATCTGTGCAAACAGTCTAATTAGAACTTGAAAACATAACTAATTAAAAATCCATGCTATAGCAGATTAATACGTGGAAGAGTGACACTTTGAAGAGGTGAAAAGACGGACCTGGGAGAGAATAATGGGGCCACCCTGAGATTCATACAGATCTTCGGCCTTCATCATGTCGACTATCTTCTTAGTAAAACCTTCCATTGCCATCTACCACAATAGAAGCCATCAAATAAGTTTTATACACAGATTCTGACCAATAACAGAAATCACTCCCGTTTCTGTAATAGACAGGGAACTCAAACCTTGAATGGCTCATTATCTGTCCTGAAGCTAATCCCCGGCACATATTTCAGCCAAACAGGAAATCCTCTGTCAACATAAGACATTGTCAGTGAAAAATCAACAGTTCTGCAACTAAGACCTGTTAAAAACACTGCTAAAACTTTGAAATTGTGTGTATTTGCATGATTAAAGACAGTGGTAAATTGAATGTTAAAACTTTGAAACTGTGTGTGTGTGTGAGTGAATATAGTGATTGGATCTCCACTGCCTGTCTAAGCAAAGAAAAACTTCAGTTCTTACCCAAAATTCCACTCTGCACAAACATAAGGCCCAATTCTAAGATGAGCATATAATCCTGCTTTTTGAATGGCTTTCACAAACCTCACCAAATCATATCTTCCTTCAAAGTTATACTGAAACACACAAATAGCATTCACCAAACACAAATTTAAGCCCAAGTTCAGCAAAATAAAGCAGAAAACCAACATTCTTTAGAGATAGAGAGAGAGAGAGGTACATGGCCAGGACTAGGCTCATGAGCATTCCAAAACACATAAGTCTCAATCACATCAAGACCTCCATCTTTAGCCTTGTTTATCAGATCTTCCCACATCTAAAACACAAGAAAAAATTAACGCATTGCACCAAACACAAACTTCCCTGAAACTATGCACCAAGATCTTCCATTTCACATAAAAATTCAAGAATGTTGTAGAAAAGAGATCAGATATCTAGTACCTCAGGAGTGCTTCTGGGATAATGTATGGAACCAGAAATGAGAATTCTTCTCTGCCCATTGATTATCAGGGCCTTCCTATCATAAGTAACACTGCATTTCACCACCCCACAAACAAGAATCCCCAAAATGCACAACCCAAAAACCCACTTAGAAGATGAACTCATTCTCACATCTAACTCTCCAATCAACCTCAAAACTGGATCTTTTTTCCCCTCTCTCTATCTAAGTTGCATGTATACATGTACTATCAGAGAATTACAGTAGAAATCAAGAATCTTGGAAAAATAATGAGTGTGTGTGTGTGTGAGTGGTGAGCATAGGAGTGTCACAAAACCACAGAATTGAGCATATGCTGCATTTCTACTTCAGGTCAGGACACGAAGCAATAATAGAATGAATGTGTGTGGTGGTGTGAATCTTACTACTAATACATAAAATCTGTATATACAGTTCTTGTCTTGAAGCTGTGACTGAGCAAGCGAGCTGCCTCAAGTGCTCAACACTAAAAAAAGGTAAATTTTTGTGGTATGAAAAGTGCCAAAAAAATAGAGAAAGTGGGAACAGAAGAAAAGGGAGGGACACCGACAGCTCGAATGAATCTAAAAATTGGATTAAAATTTAAAATAATTAATAATGGTAATGGAAAGATTTGTCATAAACCAGATTTGCTTTTGGTTAGTGTGTAGTTCTTGAATGTATACTATAATCCCTTTGTGTGTAGGTTTCATTTTTAAAAGGGTTAATTGTAATTTTATTAACATATCAACTAGTACTACAATTTTATCGACTTAATTAACTAGCCATTCGAGAAGTGTTGCTTTAATGTCAAGAAAGCTAGATATGATAGAATTCAAACTTACATGAAACGTTTTGTAACTAAATTATGTGTTGGAAATAAAAAAAAATATGGATAATTAATCTTTGCATCTATTAACTAATAACGATATGCTTTTTGTAAGTGGCAAGTGTATTGAATCACATAGTTATATGATAGATTCGTTTGAGAAGTTTTCTTCATTTAAATGAGGTCGAATGCACTGTTTTCGGTTGCATCATTTTGTTAAGTTCAATGTTTATAGATCTGGGATTTATTTTGGGACTATTAGCAACGAATAGATCGATGCAATTAACGAAAAAAGTAGGTGTTTTATGAAGAGAAAAGTTGACAAGCAACAGGAGCTTTTTTCCAAAGCACTTTTCACTAGTGTTAAACTATCCGTTGGAAATTGACTATTAGTTGGAAAATTTCTTTGCCATGTTGATCATATTTACATCTGTTTCCAATTTATTTGAAATGAAGGCGAGAAAATTTTTAATTATAGGATAACTTCCTAGAAAATTATACGATCGGAGCTAAATTTTACGCGAGCGTACGTAGAATAAGAGGAGAAAGCAAGATATCTTATAATTTCAGAAAGATAAGAGCAGTGGCAGATCCAAGATTCAAAAACGGAAGGTCGGAATATATATTAATGGTTTAGTTTAGGGCAAACATGGGTAATTTTTTTATATTCGGGGTGGTTGGAAGCAAACAGTGGGGGTGGACAGGTTAATTAATTAAAGTCAATAGCAAAATTTAATTAATTAATGGATATTTATATCTTAAGCACCAAAATTATAAAAATAAGAGGAAAGCCTAGATTACTAGTAGTTTTGGATAAGACGGTCAGTTAATATTATTCTATTGTAGTGACTGATTATAATACTCCCTCCGTCCACGAAAAGAAGTTTCATTTTGTCATTTTAGTATTCCAAAAAAAAATAGTACTGTCATTTCTAAAATTGCTAAATTTCCCTCTCATACTTTACCCACTTTTTTACCTATCTCCCATATTCTACCTTTTTTTTATCTCCATCTCTTTTACTAAACCTATTTTTTCTCATTCTCTCTTATTTTACCAATTTCTCATTAAAACCAATATCGTCCACAAATGGAACTACTTTTTGTGGACCCTCGAGTACAAAAATTTATGTTATACTAGACTACTGATGGTCCCATAACACAGAATCGACTCACACATAGTACACGCTTTAAATATTGAAACGCAAAAGATAATTGTCACTCCACGGTCGCCACTTCTCTCCGTCGTCTCCACCACTGGGCTGCTGGGCACCATCGTCTGTTGACGCCGAGAAGCTCGTGGTGAGCTTCGTGAGTTGTTAATTTTTTGTATTCTGAAGATGTTTTGTTATCTCATTTTTGAACTAGTTTTAAAGTGGATAATATGATAGATTAGTACAAATACTAAATATCACATGAATCATTGGATGATTTAAAATGAATTATCTTATTTGATTGGAGAATCATTAATTATCTCAAGATTAATATTGCTAATTTACTGGCACAACAACTCAATTATGTGGATTTACATGTAAAATATGACGTCGAATCTCTTGGCATCGTTGCATTAGATTAGCCATATATTTTGCCGTGTTTGCTATTACACTTTCCGTGCCCAACTTCGCATCGGTGAATGAACCGAATTCTCGTCCATCCGAAGTTAAGAATATTGTAACAAATATATGTCACATGAAACATTGGATGACTTAAGCTACACTTATAGTCAACACGCACCTGGCTTTAGAAAAATTGTCTAATTAAGGAAGATTCATTAATTCCCTCAAAGGATAGATATTGGTTACTTAATGGCATGACAACTGGATTCTATGGATTTACTTGTGGAAATACGACGTTGAATCTCTTGGTATCGCTGGATTAGATTAGCCATATATTTTGTTGTTTTCGTGCCCAACTTTGCACTAGTGAATGAAGGAATTCTCATCCCTTCGAAGTTAAGAATATAGTAACAATTATATGTCACATGAACCATTGGATGACTTTAGTTGCACTTATAGTGAACACACACCTTGCTTTAGAAGAATTATCTAATTATATGAGCGGAGATTCATTAATTCCCTCAAAGGATCGATATTGCTTACTTAATGGCTCGACAACTCAATTTTATGTGGATTTACTTGTAAAAATATTACGTCGAATGTCTTGGTATCGTTGTTTTTGATTAGCGATATATTTTGTCGTTTATGTTGTTACCCTTTTTGTTGTGAATGAACCGAATACTCGCGTGTATATAATATAGTAATAAATATATGCCACATTAACCATTTGATTACTTTTTTTTAATACAAAAAATCATTATGCATACTGCTTGTAGGTACTTGAATAGCTCTACCAGTATTTTGAATGGAAAAGACAAGCTACTTGGATCAAGTATACACACAGAAAGGGCCACAACCTTTCGAAACAGCTAAATTGAACAAAAAAAACTCACAAAATATTGGTCATGACACGGGCACACAAAGATTAGAACTACCAGTATCCAAAACAGTTTTGTGAAGAATAAAACTCCACATTGTGGACTACAAAATTGGTATTCTCTAAGCCTCAACAAAACCTTCCATTATCATCTCTGAGAGCTCTCAAAAATGTGCACACAGCGGCTTAGGGATGATCCACCCGGACATCCACCTTCATGGGACCAAGGAGCCCTTCGGTCAAGGCATTCTCTGATGTCAGAGCAGACCTCAAAATGCTTATAACCTCTTCCCTGCCAATGTTCAATGTGAACTCCTCGATATCAAAAGTCAAAATGCCGTTGCGGAGTACGGAAGACATATAATAGGGTTGTACCGTCAAATCATCCAATATTAGGAACTTTTCGGGTCCCTTAAGAAAGATTTCGGGTTCCTCAGGAAAATTAGTAGAATTGCTCGTCAATTCTCTAGAAAAACCTTCTTCGACTAGGATGTGGTTTTTTGTCAGATATCCGTTAGCAAAGGTTGATTCCATCAGCTTCTTTTTCATATCATCATAGTTGAACAGCAAACTTCTCACCAAGTTTCCAGCTCCTTTTAATGGAGAGTCCATCCCCACATGCACTGCTCCCAACGGAATAGCAATAAAACTAGACATGTAACACTCCTACCCGATTGGCCGCCAACCGAATAGATTTTGTTGGTTTTGAATTGTAAGTTAAGCTCCCCCATCTTGTGAGAGAACTCATTATATATAAAAGATGTCTTAACTTAATATTTTATTATATGGCTCTCTATGTGGACATTTGGCACTTTTTTGTTTAAAACACAAGTTTTCATGGTCTCTAGATTTTTCTACTACATTCCAATAATTAAAAGACCACTCTAGACAAGAGAAATCGGCACTTTATTTATTTATTTAATTATCATTCTATACAAATGCCTTTAATTTAAATTTAAGCATGTGCCATATTTGTTTCTAGATACATCTACTAATTTAAAAATCCCAATTACCACTGATAAATGTAACCATGCATCTGAGTCGTCCATTGTTATTAAGCAAGACCAATGGCTGAGCTTCAAAGGCAATGGTAAAATGAATTGGGTGTTATTTCTGTTGGAGTGAGTCACCAGCTGGGACCACGAGCTGGATGAGTGAGCTGCCACGTCGGCATATAAAGGTAGAACTCAAAGCGTCTCTCATAACAGAAACGAGAAGCATTCCATTCCAGATCGAAGAATCGTTTTTGAGTTTATCACTTGATTAGCTTTGGAGAGAAAAGTTAGATTAGAAGTGAGGAATTGTCTTCCGATTTATGAGATCTTTGTTTGTAATCTCTGTACCATTTCCATCAATAAAGTTACTCTCTTCCCCACCCGTTGACGTAGATCTTCCGATTGAACCACGTAAAATCCAGTGTTTAGTTAAAATTTTTGTTCTTGAGTTTACAATCGGTCGCCAATCATAACAAGTGGCGCCGTCTGCGGGAAACGAGATCGACGAAATTGGCGATGGCGACGATGAGGTTTGAAGCCGAAAAATTCTCGGGGAAGAATGATTTTGGTCTGTGGCAGATCAAAATGAGAGCTCTGTTGATTCAACAAGGCCTCGACGATGCAATTGTGCCGATCGATCCAAAGGGAAAGGAGAATGAAATCTTGATGAGAAAGAAGTGAAGAAAAGGGCGGATATGGCCAAGAAAGCTCACAGCGCCATTGTTCTCAATCTCACTGACAAGGTATTGCGAGAGGTTTCGAAAGAGACCACAACACATGGAGTTTGGACGAAATTAGAGAGTCTATATTTGACTAAATCGCTGGCGAATCGCTTGTACATGAAGCAGCGATTGTTCTCATACAAGATTCTTGAAGATCGATCATTTGCAGAGCAGATTGATGATTTTAGTAAAAATCTTGATGATCTGGAGAATGTTGATGGCCCTATGAAGAACGAAGATAAGGCAATCCTCCTCCTGAATGCTCTGCCGAAATCGTATCAGCATCTAAAAGATGCTATATTGTTTGGCCGGAATGCAGAATCTGGAATCACCTATGAAGAGGATCAATGTGCTCTTCGATCAAAGGAGCTTGAGAAGAACTCCTCTGCCCCCAGTGAGAATGGCAGCAGTCAGGCTTTGAATGTAAAAGGATTCAAAGGGAAAAAGAAGAAGGGGACTAATGGTTCTAAGCCTCATCAACGTCAAAAACAATCTGATGGAGGTGGGAAAGAAACCAGGAGCTGCCACTATTGTAAAAAACCCAAGCATTTGAAGAAGGATTGCTTCTCTTAGAAGAAGAAGCAAAGCGAGGGGCCTCAGAATCAGGCTGATCTGACTTTAGAAGGGGAGCCATCTCAGGTAATGAATGTGATTGGCAGAGAGATTGAAAAGGCTTGCATAATGGATTTTGGATGCAGCTTTCACATCAGTTCTTGCAGGGAATGGTTTGAGAGTTTTCTTGAAGCAACTGGATTAGTGATGCTTGGGAATGATCAAGTGTGCACAGTCAAGGGGATAGGAGATATACAGCTCAAAACCAACACTGGTGCAGTCAAGATCATCACATAAGTCAGGAACATTCCTGACATCAAAAGAAATCTCATATCTGTAGGCGTTTTGGAATCAAAGAGTTTTAAGAACACTTCTGAGAAAGGGCAGATGGTAGTATCCAAAGATGGTATTGATGTGTTGACAGCTAAGAGGAAAAATAGCCTATATTACTTAGAGGAAAAATCTATTGTTGGTTCTTTGAATATTGTGGAGAAAGTAGGTTATGAAAGGTGGCATAAGAGGCTTGGGCATATTGGTGAAACTGGGTTGAAGGAATTGGTCAGAAAAGGGATTATTCAGGTTGATGTTCCATCAAACTCGAGTGTGTGTGAACACTGCATTTTGGGGAAAAGCAAGAAACTCCCTTTTGAAGCAGGCATACACTAATCAAAGGAGATTCTGGACTATGCCCACTCAGATTTATGGGGCCCTACTCAGCCTCTTACCATGGGTGGAGGGAAATATTTCCTATCCATCGTCGATGACTATTCAAGGAAGGTATGGGTCTACATCTTGAAAGAGAAATCACAGGCCTTTGAGAAGTTTAGGGAGTGGAGTTTGGAGTTGAAGCAAAAGACTGGAAAGACTCTCAAGTGCTTGAGAATAGATAATGGCCTAGAGTTTCTATCTGCGGAATTTGAAGGTTTTTGCAAGAATAATGGGATCCAGAGGCATAGGACAGTTCCAGCCAACCCGCAACAAAATGGGGTGGCTGAATGCATGAACAAGATTCTCTTGGAGAGAGTGAGGTGTATGTTGTTATCCTCTGGGCTACCTAAAAGTTTCTGGGGAGAAGCAGTCAGCACTGCTGCCACACTAATCAACAACCTTCTTCTGCAATAGGCGATGAGATACCTAACACTAGATGGTATGGAAAAAATAGCAACTACAGAAGCTTAAGAGTATTTGGTTGCAGAGCTTATGCTCATTGTAAGCAAGGCAAACTCGATCCCAGGGCCTTAAAGTGCATAATGGTTGGTTATCAGTCTGGAGTCAAAGGTTATAGGCTTTGGTGTACTGAGAAAGGAAATCAAAAGATCATTATCAGCTGGGATGTGGTTTTTGATGAGGAGAAGATGCCATATTTGAGTAATGCTAATTCCATGGATTATGGGAAAGGAAAAACAAGTCTATATGAAGCTGAGAGCAGGTTAACTAGTGAAGATAAAGAAGCTATTATTGAGGATGGAGCTAATGATGGAGGTGGAGCTGATGCTCAGACACTTGATGCAGCTCCACCACCAACTAATAACAGTGGATGGAAACTTACCAGAGATAGAGTCAGAAGGGAAGGAAAGAGACCATCTAAATTCAGTGATTATGAGATGAGTTTTTTTGCTTTATGTGTGGCTGAGATCATTGAACATGCTGAACAATCCAGTTATTCAGAAGCCATCAAGAGCAAAGGAAAGGAAAATTGGCTTAGAGCCATGAGGGAGGAAATTGAAAGTTTGTTAAAGAACTATACTTGGATCTTAGTGAAGAATCCACTGACTAAGAAAATAATCAGTTGTAAGTGGATTTTCAAAAGGAAGATCGAGGTGGGAAAGACAGAAAACATAAGATTTAAAGCCCGGCTAGTGGCTAGGGGATTCACTCAAGAAGAGGGGGTGGACTTCAATGAATTTTTCTCACCGATTGTGAAGCACACTTCAAAAAGGATCTTGTTGGCTTTGGTGGCAAAGCATGATTGGGTTTTGCATCAGCTGGATGTCAAAACAGCTTTTCTTCATGGAGATTTGGAAGAAACGATATACATGCATCAACCAAAAGGTTTTGAAGTGCCAAACAGTGAAGGAATGGTCTGCCTTTTAAAAAAGAGCCTATATGGGTTGAAACAAAGTAGTAGACAGTGGTGGTATATGAAGTTTGATGAGCACATTACTGCCATGGGTTTCAGGAAATCAGATTTTGACAGCTGTGTATATATAAGAGAAAGAAAGGGTATTGGCGTATTGCAGTTGCTTTTCTTCTCTTGTATGTAGATGATATGTTAGTAGCAGCTTCAAATGATGATGAGGTAATGTTGGTAAAGTCAGAATTGGAAGCCAAGTTCGAAATGAAGGACCTAGGAGAGGCTAGGAGGATACTCGGGATGGATATAATCAGAAATAGATAGCAAAGGGAATTGAAGTTGGTGCAATCTGATTACATTCTGCTTTTGAAATTCCAGATGCATGATGCAAAGGCAGTGAGCACCCCATTGTCTGCTCATTTCAAGCTTAGCATGGACCAGAGGCCAAAGGATGATGGAGAAAGGAGGGATCTAAGTAAAATTCCCTATACAAACATCATAGGAAGCATTATGTACACTATGCTTTGCACTAGACCTGATTTGGCACAGGCCATTAGTGTCACAAGTCGCTTCAGGTCTGATCATGGGAGAGAGCACTGGATTGCACTCAAATGGCTGTTGAGATACCTCAAAGGGGCAGCTAAGTATGGCTTGGTTTACAGAGCAGGGATTGATCAGCAAGGTGAAGCTCTCATTGGCTTTTGTGATTCGGATTATGCCTCAAACAGGAACAACCGAAGGTCACAAACTGGTTATATTTTCAACTTGTATGGAACTGCCATAAGTTGGAAATCTGGTCTGCAGCATGTAGTGGCTTTATCTACAACGGAAGCTGAGTATATTGTCATTACAGAGGCAGTAAAGGAAGGAAAATGGCTCAAAGGGATCTTGGAAGATTTTGGTGAGAAACAGAGCACTTTGGATATTTTTTGTGATAGTAGCAGTGCCTTGGCTCTAACAAAACATCAAGTTTTTCACGAGAGAAGTAAGCAAATCGACGCGAAGCTTCATTTGGATGAAGTGCAGAAGGGAGAGGTCAGAATGCTGAAGATATCCACTGATCACAATGCTGCGGACATGTTAACTAAACCATTACCGACTGTGAAGTTTAAGTACTGTCAAGAGCTGGTTGGGCTCCGAGAGTAAGAAAGGTGTGACAAGATATGGAAGTGAGTGATCTTGATGGCATGGTTAAGGTGGAGATTGATAAATGTAACCATGCATCTGAGTCGTCCATTGTTATTAAGCAAGATCAATGGCTGAGCTTCAAAGGCAATGGTAAAATGAATTGGGTGTTATTTCTGTTGGAGTGAGTCACCAGCTGGGACCACAAGCTGGATGAGTGAGGCTGCCACGTTGGCATATAAAGGTAGAACTCAAAGCGTCTCTCATAACTGAACGAGAAGCATTCCATTCCAGATCGAAGAATCGTTTTTGAGTTCATCACTTGATTAGCTTTGGAGAGAAAAGTTAGATTAGAAGTGAGGAATTGTCTTCCGATTTGTGAGATCTTTGTTTGTAATCTCTGTACCATTTCCATCAATAAAGTTACTCTCTTCCCCGCCCGTGGACGTAGATCTTCGGATCGAACCACGTAAAATCCAGTGTGTAGTTTATAAGACACATTATCTATCACATAGAAGAAGAAAGGCTGAGACAATCGAAGCTCCTTGAATAGTGGGATGCAAATGTGAACATGAGACAGAGTATTGTGGGTCGTCTTTATCAGATGTCGACTGTGTTTTCCTTTTATTAAATGTTTAATTTATTTGTATTTAAGAATTATTTATTTTATCATATGATTCTGATATTTTCTTATGTGTTTACTTGAATTTTGATTTTTAGTTGGCTAAATGTTAGTATCATCCGTGATTTAAGGTTTCAAAATAAATTTTAAATCTAATATCTTCCTCATTACTAATTCAAATCTAATTTTTGTGTGTATGATGTATCTATTGACCTTAAAAGCACGAACTTTATAATTTTGGAATAGTTAAACAACATATTACTCATACACATTATTTTATTTACAACTTATATCATTGCATTACACTACTAATGATGTAAAGTCAACTCTCTCTCTCTTACTTTACCGATTATACATTAAAACCTTCGCCAAACCAAATTTTCACACTCCCTCCGTCCACCATTTAAAAAGCTCTTTTAACTTAACACGAGTTTTAAGAAATTATTTGACTTTGTGAAGAAAATTAAAAAGAGAAAGTGAGTGGAATATGAGATTCACTTTTAGTATTAATTTTATACTTGTGAGTATAAAAAGTTAATGTAATAATAAATGGTTCTCTATATCGTGGAACCCAAAATGACAAAATGATTCTTTAAATGCTAGACAAAGAGATTACTTTTTAGGGACAGAAAAAATTTGATATTTTTGTGAGACAAACTAAAATAAAGTATAGAGAAAATATTATATCGATGGATATATATTTTTATTGAGAGACAATGATAAAAGGACATATTTTTCATGTACTTGTATCGCTTTCAACAAAACATTCTAATTCTCATCTCGTACAAAACGAATATGTTATTCCTTCATCAAATACTACATAGTTTGGACTTGAAGTAAATTGAAGCTCAATTTAATTAGTAATAGTCCATTAGGTTTGACCCTGTTAGGTTTGGTATACTGAAAAGCATGTTTCGAGCAAGTTTCGCTCGAATAGAATCTTGCTTGTATACGTAAAACTCTATAATCCACTTTTAACTCGATTCAGTATTATTCGAGCAGTTTCGCACGAATAGAATCAGTATATTATTACATTGTGTTTGCTTGTGCATTTATAAGATGTTTTATAAACATTTAAATGCATAAGAAGTAAACAAAGTCTAAGTCTTTTGCTTAGTAGACCGGTTGTGGGCGTCATCCACTTTAAGGTAACACGGTCAGATCTATGCAATGCTTTGCAAAAGAAAAAGAAGAATTTCACAACCTAGATAGGCTTTGGCTACCTATCGTGAAAGGTTGCAATGTCAGTCCGCATATTTCTAAGCCTTATTGAAATAAGATGACATTGGTGTGCTATAGCACTGAACGGATCTAACAGCAAGACGTGTCTTTATGCTATCTACTTGAAAGACTAGGTCTTGATAAAATACTATTTCTTAATCTACATATGTTAGCATTGAGCATACGGTATTGATTATGCACTACTTTGACTTATCAAATGGTGCGGGTTTTTCGCAACCCAATAATCCTGATATATTGGGTAGTGGTGATTAATATCTAGCGGTGTTAGGATTGCTATTATGTTGAATCGTGCGCGAGGTGAGTCTTGTTTGATAATGTCCTCAAGAGGAGCTTGAACAAGGTTTTATTATTCGGAAAACTGGCCAGTTGGAGTTTTATTACTCTATGAATAATAAATAAATGTTTCTTGCTAAGTCCACTCTTGGAATTAATAAGATGTTAATTAATTAAGTCCATAGCAAACATTAATTAATTAATGAACATTTATATCTTAAGCGCGGGAAATAAATAATAAACAAAGTGGAAACCCGGATTACTTGTAATTTCGGATTTGGATGGGGAGAGTTTAATATTACTTTTGTAGTGACTGGTCATATTGTTCCAATATAAGCTTGTATTAAATTGTGGGTTCAATTTAATTAGTAAAAAGCTAATTGGGGGAGCCCATATCCAAAACCTTCCATAGATCCCTGTCTGGGTCCAAAAGGAACTTAATATAAATAGGAGAATAAAGAGAGACAGAAATCATAATTTTTATTACTCATATTTTTCGTCTCCCTCTACCTAGAAGAGTTCGAATTTCTCTCCTAATTGGAGAAGGATTTCTTATGTCTTCTTTATTCGAGTCCTAGTATTTTGATAAGATCAGCCCACCTTGATATCGAGATACGGTTCGGGAACCAGAGAGAAGATCTGTGGTTTAGTATCAAAGATCATCACGTGGAGAAGGCGCGAGCAATCGATGATTCTTTGGATAATCAAATCGGTAACCCTAAACTGTAGAACTCATGTTTTAGGATTTACTTTCTTAGAGCATGAATTATTTGCGTTCTAGCATGCAATTATCTGTTTAACATGTGAATTGATTAATCGCATAATCGGTCAAATAGATCTGTGTCTGATTTATTTGTTTTGTACAAGTCTTTCGTTGTGCAAGGGGCTCCTAACCCCATCAGACCCAAGTGTAATCTTCATGAATTCCTCATCTGACCCATCATAAATTTGTATAAGGGAGACTAGACATAAGACAAAGTAAATCAGTGTCATTATTTTTTGGGATTTTCCAAATTCTCAAAGGTGAGAATTCGAAATCTTCATCTTTCCTTCTAATGGGAATATTGTCTTCTTTCTAACACAGTCCTTTCCTGTTCGATATGTTTTGCCCATACAAAAATCAAACTTTGTGTTTTGGAAAAAATCATAAGATCGAGTTTTGAAGATCATAAATTCGGTAATTCTAAATCGTAGAATTCATGATTTAGGATTTATATTGTTATACACAAATTATTTGTGTTCAATCATATAATTACGTGTTTAACATGAAAAATGATTAATCCCTTAAACGTTCAAATAGATTTTGTGCCTGGTTTATTTGGTTAAGCAAGTCTTCCACTGTGCTTGGTCACCATAACCCTAACACGAACTACATAGGGTCAATCTGGATAACTATAGGGTCAATCTGTATACCTTTATTATTAAAGAAATACTCATTCCGTCCCATAATACTTTCTTTTTTGGTTCGTGCCACAAAATATGTGTATTTTATTTTTGGAAAGTTATCCCAATTTATTACCCGTATACATCAATTTTAGCTACAAGATCTGCCCCTCCATTGCCATCAAGCACTCATATTTTTATGGGTCGGAAGGAGTACAATATTAAGTTGTCAATTTGTTTTCCCCTTTCAGTTTTGGTTCTATAAGCATATTTTTCTCTCAACACCCTAGCCGCCCTAATCTATACGCGTCGCCGCTACCAGTGGCGTATGCAGCTAAGGACAAGGGGGTATAACTGTACCCCCAAAATAATGTATTCTTACTGTATTATTTGTATTGAAGTTACTAAGTGTCAAGTGCTCTAGTGGCTGATGAAGCACTTTCGCATTACAGCCGAGCTGAGTTCGATTCCCCATCGTTGCACTATGGCCTTTTCTCAGCCCTTATGTTTAAGTAGTTTAGGTTTTTATGCTTTTATATAGTACTTAGTACTCCCTCCGTTCCATAGTAATGGAGGCAAAACTTTTCGGCACGGAGATTAAGAAAAATTGTGTTATGTGAGTTAAGTAAAGAGAGAATAAAGTGAAAAATGAAAAAGGTAGAGAGATGAAGATAGAAAAAAGTAAGAGAGAGTAAAGTAGGTGTGGAAAAATGTATTGACTTTTACTAAAAAAAGAAATGACTCTATTACTATGGAACGGACGGAAATGGAAAAACGCCCCTATTACTATGGAACGGAGGGAGTATAATTTAGGTGAAATTCAATTAGTTACACTTTTTATTCTTTATGGTTATATTAATTGTTTGTTATGGGATACAATCTCTAAGTTTAATTATGTTGTAAAATGACTTTAAAATGGAAGATTATTGTAAGATGTTATTTTAAATATTATTTTATTTTTACTATGTTACACTCTCTCTGTTCCATAATAGAAGTCATACTTTTCTTTTTAGTTTGTGCCACAAAAATGTTACGTTTTCTTTTTTAAAAAAATTCTCTCTAATATTAATATAAATATATTATTTTCTCTCCCTTAACACATAAAATAACGTCCCCCAAAATCCCGAACCATTACTCACGTGTGCCATCTATTATGGGACGAAAAGAGTATATTACATAAAATTCGCACCTCCAATCCAAAAAGTCTGGATCTGCCACTGGCCGCTGCCACTCCGGCGCTACTATATCTATCCCCATCGTCGCGCCATTCAATCATTCTATTGTCGTTTCCCATCACGCTACGAGCTCCTTTCGTATCACATGTGTATGAGAAGATTTGGGGAAACTGATAAATTTGAAAATTTTATCCGCAAAATGTTGCTTTAAACAACTTCACATCAAGTCCCCGTAAAAATGACGTTGTTTTACTTACACTATAATTCCTTAATTTAAGGAATAATTTAAAATTTGGATGAAAAAGTTAGATTTTGCTCAAAGTTGATTTCTAAATTTTAAAGGCCTTATTGAATATCTGAAACCAAGCCCATAATAAATTTAGCCCAAGTAGCTTCCAACGTCGTCGTCTTGATCGCTTTCATTCTCCACATTCCCAATTCGATTTCTCTCTCTAAACACAGCTCACTCTACCAATCCGCCATAGCCATGGGTTTCGGATCCCTAAGGTCCCTGATCCGACCCGCATCCAGAATCCTTTCACCCGCATCCTTTTTCTCTCCAGCTACAAGAACATTCTCCACCTCCTCTCCGCCGCAGCAGCTCCACCGCCTCTTCGCTCCCCTCCGCCGCGACAATCCTTGGATTCCTCCTCGCAGCGCCTTCCACAGTCTCACCGACACCAGGTACCCAAAGCGTAGGCCCGTCGACAAGCCGCGCCGCAAGAGAGCAAGCTTGAAACCCCCAGGTTCGGCTGAATTTAGGGTTTTGTGTTGCTTATTGATTGGAATTGATGATTGATAACGTTATCGTGGGAAATGTGCTTAATTAGGTCCGTATGCGTGGGTAAAATGCGTTCCTGGGGAGACTATTCTTCCTAACCAGCCGAATCAGGGAAGTGTGAAGAGAAGGAATGAGAAGAAGAGGATTAAACAGCATCGCGCATTCATAAAGGTGGATTTATATGTCAAATTGTCTTTATGGTTTATTCATGCCATTCATTGCCATGTTTTGGTCTTTTCATTTCAATATATTTTGAGCTAGATCGTGTTAGTTCGGATTGTTGCTGTCTTTGGGTTAATTCAGTGCCTTCTAGGGTAGAGTTTTGGTTCACATTGAGCTTGATCGTGCTAAGTGAGACTTGTTGATATGAAATGTTAATTGCCCGATAGGAGGTTTAGCACTCGAGCTCGTAGTTATAAAAATGAAAACTATGTTGCCAAATGCATTTTTATGTGGGATGTATGTCAAGTTTGATTCCCATTGAGCTTGGCTGTCGTGAACTGAACTTCTAGTCTAGTATGAGGTTTAGGAATTGAACTTGTAGTAGTAGAAATGAGAATTATGTTATCAAATGCATTTTGGTGACTGACGTGTGCTTCTAGTTGATTTATCTACTATACTTTAGTTAGGCACCTCATCATCGGATGGGTTCTATAACTTCGCATTGAGTTGGAGACACCTTCTTTCTAAATCATAATTGCATGTCACAGCAGCATAAGTTTTGGTCAGCTGAGGATTTAAACTAGAATTGAGTCCATCAGGATAGAATATAAATTATAAATTTGATTGAAATTAACTTTTGATATGGTTACTCAATGTCATTCTTCCCCACTCTATGTTTTAGCTGTTGTATGTATGGTACTAAAAAATGTTATCTTGTCACCGGCCTACTAACATTGCCTCAAGTTTTCGTAATACGTTGAGCTGATTATGAATCAAACTTTTAGTTAGAAGTTTAAGATTTTATATTGAGCTCAACTCACTAGCATGTTGTAATATATGAACTTAAGCTTATGGAGTAAAGGTTTTTAGCAAGGCAAGTGCTTTTGATTGTGCATGCGCTGCTTTCAACTTACTCTGTGTGAAGGAGGGGTATAGGAAATACATTAGTTCATATTTGTTTTTCAGCTTTGAAACAAAGACTCGTGTTGACATCCTGTAAGTGATTGAGGATCTAAGTAGTTCTGTTATTGTAGCTCACTGTCTTCATTAAAGAAGTTTAAGACAGATTTTGTGATATTTCAGATTCTCATTCGAACTGCCAATGGTCTATAATTTTTGTTTTGGTGCGTGTTCTTGTTGGCTGTTGGTAGTTTGGAAGGACATTTTATTTCATAATTGTACATTGCTACCTTTGAATGTCTGTATCATTTCCTGTATTAGTTGGAAAGAAAGATACGCAGAGGTCAGGTGCAGGAGGCCAAGAAGAAGAAGCTCACCCTACGGGTGGAGCGTAAGATGGCTGCCGTTGCGAGAGACAGAGCCTGGGCAGAAAGATTAGTTGAGCTCAAACGGATTGAAGAGGAGAAGAAGGCAAGCAGCTATGTGAGCTGATTCTCTCTCTGCATCTCTAGATTTGGCTTCTTTTCAAGTTAGATGCCAAAGCTGCTGGTTTTCCTTTGCATATGGAAGCATCACTCTCTTTTGAGAGATGAAAATTCAATGCTTTAACTGATTTTAGCTTCTTTTAGAAAATTTTCCTTAACTACAAGTATATTTTGAGGACTACCATTTGTAATTTGTATGCAAATGGAATGGAATACAAGCTACGTGCAGAATGTTTCAATAAAGAAGCTGTGAAATTCCTTACTTGTATGGTGCAAGATTTTTCATTACATTCAACGGTGATAAATATTGATATGCGCATTATATATTGATAGAAAAGTATATCGAATGTAATCAGAAAAATCAGATACCAATTTTAATACTAATATTCAAGTATTCCATCCGTCCCATTATATGTTAAACATTTCTTTTGGGCACAAGTTTTTAGATGGTGTTGTTTAGTGATTAAATGAAAAGAAAATAAAGTAAAAGTGAGAAAAAAAAAGTAGAGAGAAAATGTAGGAAATAGGATAAAGTAAGAGTGAGATAGATGATTGTTGTTTTGTCATAAAAAAAAAATATAACTTATAATAGAACTGATCCAAAAAGGAATACGTCTAACTTGACTAGTATTATCAACCCCCTAATGTAAATAATTGAAAAACACTACATTTAGGTACAATGCAACATAAAAATAATATAAAATTGAGTAGTATTATCAACCCCCCTAATGTAAATAATTGAAAAACACTACATTTAGGTACAATGCAACATAAAAATAATATATAAAATGGACTATCCTCCTGTAAGGTTGTAACGAACATAATGCAATATTGTTCATTATATGGGATAGTTCTTTATATATACATAAAATATGGGTTGTGATAAAATGTAAACTCTATATATTGTACAAACTTCGAACTCCTCAACACAATGTCAACGCATTGTAAAATTTCAAGATTTTAATGTCAACACATTTTCAACCGTTGACACTCTGTTGACATTTTTCTGTTGATATTATTTTGTTATCTGTTAATATTTTTTAACGGTCCATGTCATAGTTTAGAGCTTGTACAATATTTAGAGTTTGCATTTTATTATATTTCCATAAAATATTCATGATTGCATTAAATATCATATCTCACTGAAAGCTATTTCTAGTTAAACATGTTTAATTGTATTTCAATGTGATATGAGTAAAAGTAAGAGTAACTTTTATTCGTTGAGCGACAGTGCTTCCACTCGGCACCGTTTGATCACTAAGGCCGACTTTCGTCCCTGTTCGACGGATTGGTCTTGCAGTCAAGATCCCTTTTGCATTTGCACTCGAGGGCCAATCTTCGTCAACGTATGCTTGCATATTCGTCCATAGGTCAAATTGAATATGTAATTATTGAAATAATTGTTGGAGACTCAAATAATGGATATGCAAGCATGATAACTTATATGTTGTTCTAGTCCAGAGCCTTTGTCCTAGCGGCAAGGAGCTTAGACATCAATGTATGAGGTGCCGAATTCGAGCCCTCTCGACGTCAGTTGTAATTTATGGAATTTCAGCAGTAACATATTGTTCCATGGAGGTAAGGTCCAAAATATGGAATTTCAGCAATAACGTATTGTTCCATGGAGGTAAGGTCCAAAATATGGAAGAAAGAAGCGTTTCCACCACTCTACCACCCAGTACGGTCATGGAATAGATTAAATCAATCCAAAAATGGATTTCGTTGTTCAAGAATTTTGTTTGGGCAGTTCATACCATCCATACATATAGTGCTTTGATCTAAGATTTCAATTCTTCCGTTTTTCAGTAGTAACATATTGTTCCATGGAGATAAGGTCCAAAATATGGAAGAAAGAAGCGTTTCCACCACGCTACCACCCAGTACGGTCATGGAATAGATGAAATCAATCCAAAAATGAATTTTTGTTCAAGAATGAAATCTTATTGGAACTATCCATATCCGGTTCATCCTTTAGAACCCTATCACACCCCAGATCTAGTGAAATATGATGAATTGAGACGATATTTTGAAATACGTAATTATCTTGAATAGATTAACCAGTTCTTTATTTTCTGATCGTCTGGAAGGAATCGCAGAAGGTGAGATGTTCTTGCACTTTTAATGTTTGGTTGCTGATTTTATCTCTTAAATATGAAATCAGCCGTTTATAATTTCAATTAATCAATGATCCTAGAGTTGTTTTGCATTTCCGTTCATTTTTCTCCATTATTTCAAGGTGTCGTCATCAAAATGTATTGCTACGTCATGTGTTACCAATTACCAGTACCAAATTGCACTGTTATTTATTAAATATCGCATTTGAAAGGGCATTTGCAGTTCAATATTTAATTGCATTTCAATTTGATATTTGTCACATGCTTATGTTTTGTTTTTTATTTTAACCAGTTTCATATGCAACATTTAGCGTATCAACAAAATCGCTAATTGCTAGTGCCATAGCAACTTCAGACGAATATAGCTCTTTCAATGCTTTATTTGGCGCTTCACCATTGCTCATGTTCTCTGTTCCATCTAGGCCTAGCGATACATCTGGTATATTGCTACTTTCTTCTTGGATTACCTGCTCTACCCTTCTCAACAGTGCTATGTCTCTATCTATGCCTTCTTTTATCATACGATCAACGTAAAACCACGTCCAAACCACCCAGCTTTTTGTTCAAACTGTTGATTTGTCTTTAACAATTCCATTATCCAAGTGCTCTGATAGTTGAGAAACGACGTTCCACAACCCTCCTGCCAATGATCATCCAATCAACATAACAATCCTGATAAAAAAAAAACACACATAAACTAATGACTGTGGAGATATAAAGTAATTGACCCTACCACAAGGAAAACAATGGGTCATGTGACTACACACATAAACTAATGACTGTGGAGATATAAAGTAATTGACCCTACCACAAGGAAAACAATGGGTCATGTGACTCAACAAGAAGATATTACACAGGACCCACTGTTTTCCTTGTGACAAGGTCAAGTACTTTATATCTCCAAATTCATTACTTACTCATAGTTGATGTAAGCTTCTATGTGTGTTCTTTATCAGGGTTGTTAACTTGATCAGATGATCATGCAGGAGGTTTGTGGAACGTCATTTCCCAACTACCAGAGACTTGGACAATGGAATTATTGAAGAAAAGCCAGGAGTTTGAAAAAAAAGCTGGGGGATTTAGACGTGATTTTACGTTGATCGTATGATAAAAGAAGACGTACACAGAGACAAAGCAAAGCATTAAGAAGGGTAGAGTAGGTAATCCTATCTGATGAAGAAAAGAGTAACATACCAGATGTATCGCACGATGGAACGGAGAACATGAGCAGCGCTAAAGTGCCAAATAAAGCATTGAAAGAGCTCTAGGCTCCATTGAGACAGGCAAGAGGCTCTCCACGCGTATCAGCATGAAACGAGCTCAACGTTGTGATGGCTTTTGCTTGTCCGTGAAGTGATGCCCTCGTAGATTTTAGTATGTGAACTTCCACGAAGTCACCAACTTTTGGGTTCCTTATAACATCGTTATCACTTCTATCTGGAACAGGATGAATGGCAAATGATACCCTGTGGCCTCTATCACTCTTCCCGATGAGCTCAGTGTCAGGGGCTCTCTTGTTGGGCCCTTCAACTAACACGAGTTGGACTGAGCCAACTTGGGAGTCAAAACACTGACCTGTGCTCTCCCGGAAAACTGAGATAAGCTCTGTTAGTCTCCTCTGCTTTACATCATCAGGAACATCGTCAGCATAGTTTCTGTGGGCGTGTGTTTTCTCCCTCATGCTGTAAGCAAACATATACGCCATGTCGTAGCCAACAGCCGTCACGAGGCTTAAAGTATCCTCGTGATCCTCCTCTGTTTCCCCACAAAATCCTAGGAATGTGACCGAGAAGGGTTAATAGAGAAGTGGTTTGAATGTCTAATAGTACAAGTCAACAAATTATTGCATTCCTACACAATAAAGATGGATTTAAACTCGGATTTTTTTATAGATTAGAGCCAAATAGAATTGCATGTTATAACTCAAACTTTTACTTCTCCTAAGAACAAATCCACATAGTAGAGACTAGAGAGAAATCTCTTTCAATTTCACCAATGCAGCCTAAGAATTGAGGAAAAAGAACTAAACGGTAAACAGACTTACCACATATGAAGTCACTGCTTATCCCAATATCAGGAATTATAGAGCGTATGTGTTTAACAAGATCCAAGTATGCTTCCCGGGTATACCCCCTGCGCATGCTTTCCAGTACTGTACTGCTGCCAGACTGTGCAGGCAAATGGATGCTTTTGCAGACATTGTATCTGTCTCGCATGACATACAATAGTTCATCAGGAAAATCTTTAGGGTGAGGGGAAGTGTATCTGAATCTCATATCTGGAAATTCAGTTGCAAGTGTGTCGAGCAGATCAGCAAAGCGTAAACCCATATTCTTAACTTTGCACCTGCTAGAAAAACCATCACTATACTTCCAGTTCCCACCAGATTCAACCTCTTCAACACCAGACGTATCATTGTAACTGTTCACATTTTGCCCAAGAAGAGTTACTTCTTTGACTCCTTCCTTCCAAAGTTCTGCCACCTCCCTAACGATGGATTCCACAGGACGTGATCTCTCCCGGCCCCTAGTGAAAGGAACAATGCAAAATGAGCACATATTATTGCAACCCCTCATAACAGAGACAAATGCACTTATTGAATTCTTCGAGATACGCACTGGATTGATATCAGCATAAGTTTCTTCAAGCGAGAGAAGTGTGTTGATCCCTTTCTGGCCTGAGTCCACTTCCTCTAACAGCCGTGGCAAGTCCCGATAAGCATCCGGCCCGCATACAACATCAACCATCTTATCTGAATCCAATATTTTATCCTTGAGCCTCTCGGCCATACATCCCAAGACAACAACTTTTGGAGGATGCAGGGACTGTGATCTTCCTGTAGCAACATTACTTTTCCACTGCCTCTTAAGAAACCAAAAGTAATTAAGTCTCTGCCACACCTTCTGTTCTGCATTGTCTCTTATCGCACACGTATTTATGAATATAATCTCTGCACTCTCAGGAACTTCAGCAATTTCACTATATCCAGCATTCTTCATGATAGACAGGACAATCTCCATATCATTGACATTCATCTGGCATCCATAAGTTTCATGGTATATACGTCCTCTTGGAAGAACATCAGACTCAGTGTTTGAGCTGGATAATTTAAAACAATAAAATTAAGCGCATAAGTTCCTGAATTGTATGATGCAAAAGAACCTGAGGGTGAGAGTTGAGCATTGTTTAGGGAGGTTGATACAGTGGTGTTGATTCAGAGCGGATGAGAGAGAGTAAAAAGAGGAAGACGCCATTAGAGATGAAGTTTGATAATACAGAAAAGATAAAGAGGATTTTGGAGGTATTTGGATTGGGCTCAAGATTCAACTATTTGGTGGCCCAACTCTTTTGCTATTAATAAATCATCTGTTTCAGGAGGAATTTGGGCTCAAACTTCAACTTTTGCTATTAATAAATGGGCAAATTGCCTATAAGATTGACACACTTTTTGGTGGACAATTTTTCTTTTTTGTCCATAGCCACTTTTTATTTGTCCATAGGCAAAAAAAAAAAAAATTCGCAGTAATAGTGGACACTTTTGTTAGCCACATTTCACTTTATTTTTATTCTTTGTATATTTTAATTCAATTAGATTTAAAATTATCGGACTAAAAATAATTAGAAAACGAGATAATAATAAAATTAAAAAGTGCGATGAGACCAAATATTCGTTGTATTAATGGATACCGGAAAATTATACAACGAACATTTTATAAAAAAAACATATAAAAACAAATAAAAACACCGCCACCATCTACTCGGTGGCGGAGTCGGAATCCTCTGCCTCTTCTTCGCCGCCCACTCCCCCCGGCGCCGCCGCCCCTGCCCCTGGCGCACCCAGCGCTGCTGGACCAGCCCCAGATCCTCTCTGATCCTACACATGAGCTCATAGTATATCGCCTTGGTGATCGGGTCGGTGGCCGACTCGTAGAAACGGCAGTTCTCTTGCAGTTGTTTCATCAACTGCACATTCAGGTTCCTGTTCAAGACCACATGGGCACCATGGTCCACCGGACTGAGCTCCAGAAGGCGCCTGCGCGCTGCGCGATCCAGACGCGGGCGCCGAGTAGCGGAAGAACCCGCAGACATTCGGGCGCTGCGGATACCGGCCTTCTGCCCCGGAGGGCGTGAGCGCCTAGTGTGTGTATCAAAGGGCTCCTCCGTTTGGGCGTCGTTGAGGTCGATTGATTGTCCGCCGCTGCTGCTGCTGTAGTTCTCGGCTCTGTTGCGTCTATTGCGCTTCGCCCGTGACCTTCGGCCTCCTCTCGCACAGATGGACTTGAATTTCGGGCAGATTCTCGAGAACGAGAAACTCCTCCCAATGGGTGAACTTAGGCTTCCATACCGCGTTGTATCGTGGGACACGTATGCAGCCTTCACGTCGGCTTCGTTGCGGCCACTCTCGCCGTTGAGAAGGTTGTTGCCGTAGATGCCCGCGAACTTCCTGGTGGGTGTCAGAATCCTCCCAAACTTTTTCCGGATCTGTTCCGCGTCACGCGGTTTGGCGCCTCTCGGCTTGAACTCATTGTAGGTCAACAAAACGCGCTTCCAAAAGCCCATCTCGGTCTGATCGGTGCCAACACAGGGGGTCTGATGTGACGGCATCCCATGCCCTCGCCACAGCAATCGACTCGTCTTTGGTGTAGTGCCCGCCCCGACTTGCTACCGCGACTCGCTACCGCTCGCTGCCGCTGCCATCCGCGTCCGCGCCGTCGCCGCCGGCCCCTCCCCCCACCGCCAGCGCCCCTCGCCGCCGCCTCTCCCACCACCGCCGTCGCCGGAACATCTCGTCGGCGGGGTCTCCGGTAGGCCCGGACTCATCAGCCCCATCATCTGCTCCAGTGTGAACCTATCGAAATCAGACAAAGGAGTTTGGGTGCGCTGGAAAGAGTGAGAGGGGGTATCCGGACGCGGATGGTTGGGCGAGTCCATAGTGGGTCGATAATCTCCGAATGCCGAACGACCCAAATTCCTCTGATGAGATGACTGACCCCGATATTGGGTTTGTTGCCACGACGGGGATGTCGGTGACCACGACTGGAATGGAGGGGGACTGGGACTCGATCCCCGGGGGGTGGGACTCGATACCCACAGCTGAGATGGCTGGGAAGAAGGATAGTATCCGTATCCCGATTCTTCCGTGCCGGGTGAATCTTCGTCTCTCCCGTGCATTTGGTATAAAATTCTGAAGAGTGAAATTGGAGGTGGAGTGAAAATGGGTGTGGAGTGAAAAACAAATTGGTGGGGTATTTAAATAAGCCAAAAATTAATTACAAATTCGAAATAAAAAAATAAATAAAAATACAAAGCGGCGACCGCCGCGCAGTAGATAGGCGCGGCGGCGGGCGCGCTTCTCTCTCCTCTGGCTCGTCCACGCCGCATTCGGGGCGAATGCCCGTCCGCCCCAACAAAATCGTCCGCCTCCGGGGCGGACGCGTCCTCCGCAGTAGGCAGCCGCGGCTAAGCCGCGATGGGGGCGGCCAGCGCGCCACCCCTATAGTGGATGCTCTAAAGTCACAAAATTTGGGAAAAGTTTGGTTTTTCCCACAAACTATAAAAGTTGCGCCTAAAGTCACGAACTTTATCGGATCGTGCAAATTTCTCAAACTACCCGACCTGACGACATATTTCCGTTAAAAACTTATCCCACGTGGCATGCCGGAGGCGTGACTTGACAAAATTTCTGACTGGGCACAACACGACGTCGTTTTATGCTTTTTATTTTTATTGAATCTTCTTTACACATTGCCGATTTCATCCCTAAACCGTTTGTCGACGATTTCACTTTTGTCGATTCCGTCGGTTGAATTGGGGTTGCGCTTTCGAAATCAGCCAAAAAGAGGTTATATTACCCGAGTTTAGAAATTTTGCCAAGTCACGTGGGAAAAGTTTTTAACGAAAATATGTCGTCAGGTTAGTTTGAAAAAATTGCACGATTCGATAAAGTTTGTGACTTTAAGCGCAACTTTTATAGTTTATGAAAAAAAATAAACTTTCCCCAAAATATGACTTTTTAGACAGTTTACCCTTAATAAATCATCTGTTTCGCTAATAACCTAATATCATATACTCCTCAGTCAATTTTAAAATTTTCATGATGTTTTAAATATTATACATATTTTAATTTGTTGTAAATTTAAAACTCTAATCTTGTTTGGCTAATCTTGGAAAAGATGCAGTTTGATCAATTGACAATTATAAGACTCATTTTGTGGGTAAAAAGTGTAAAATAAACATAAAGACGTGAAGTTTTCGATATCTAAGATTAAATAAGAATTACTTCTATTCAAATGTTTCTCCGCACAATTTTATATTCTTAAATTTTTATTTTTTATGTGTATTTTTTAGATATTTTCATGCAATTTCGTTTTACGGTTCAAATTTGATTTCATAATTTAAATTTAAGTTTTTTGGGTTAGGTTTTTCGGTTAATTCAGTTGGATTGGTTCAATTTAAAAAATTTTGACGGTTCCATTCTCGAAATATCTTTTTTATTTTCATTTTATTTCTCAAAACCAAGCTTGTCAAATATATTTTATTAAAATTTATAATATCTCATTCATATACTAGTTACGACTAAAAATTGTTTATTTTTTTACGGTCCGTCAAAATTAGACTCTATCTATTTATAGTAAGTAAATTTTTCTCTCTAACAAGGTGAGTCTAATTTTATAGTGATAAACACTTCAACTAATTTTTTCTATCTATCTCTTTCTTACTTACCAATTTTGCATTAAAACTCATGGCGTGCACAACCAAAACTATTTTTTGGGAGTAATACTAAGAGCATCGCAACGCCAATTAAAAAACACGTCCCGCTCGTCCCAGCGAGACAAGATGGAGGGAGATGCGTTGCAACCCCCCAACAGGACTGATGGAGAAGGGAGGGTGTGTGCGGCTGTCTAACTACAAACACACACACCCCTTCCCCCCAACTGGTTTCTGGATGGGCGGTGAAGCTTACTCTCCCCCAGCGAGTGGAATTTATTTTATGACTGTTTAAAATAACTTTTTAACTAATAATAGGAATTTATATAATATAAAATTATCACTCTTTCTCAAATATAATCGTTATATTAGCATTTCCTTTTAACTTTTTTTTATTTTTGTCATTCAATTCATTATATTAACTTCTATAAATACCTCATTCATTACATAATTTTTTTCACACAAAAAAACTTTCTCAATCAAATTTATTCTAAATTTTCATTCTCAATAATGAAAAAAATGTCTAGCGGAAGAACTTGGGACCATATCAATCTCAACCATCCGGAATCTGGATCACTCGACTTTGGCAACCGCCGGCTCGGTGACACATGCTACACCAGCTGATGATGTGTACATCTCCCACATGTCCAACATGCCCTACACGCCCTATAGTCCGATGCCCTATATGCCCTACAACCCGATGTAGTCTTTGTCCCAAATTCCAACGTCCAATGAGCGAATTTCGACGTCCTACGAAGACGTTGAGCCCGACGTCCGTCATCCTTACTCTCCGACTGAGATGAAGAAATTGTTCGAAGTGTTGGCCACCACTTCGAAATGTGGGTAGCCAAGAGCCCCCACCTCCCCCATTGATAAGAATATTTCATGTCTATTAGAAGAGAGCTATAATCGCCAACACTATCCATTTCACGCTAGGTGGAACAATTGATTTCACATTGTCTTTTTAAATGGCCTCTCGAGATGATTTGAGCATTCTGTTGTACTCCCTCCGTCCCAAGAAAGTTGATACAAAACTTTTGGGCACGAAGATTAAGAGTTTATATTAAATAAATAGGAGAGATGGAAAAAGTAGGAAAGATAAGAGAGAGTAAAGTAAATGATGGAATAAAGTAATAGTGATTAGATGTTTTGTCTTTTGTTAAAAAAGGAAATGACTCAACTTTGTTGGGACGGACTAAAAAGGAATACGACTCAACTTTCTTGGGACGGAGGGAGTATTATGGAACAGATGAAGTAGTACTAATTTTTCAGACTTTTAATTATGTGTATTTTAGTATTTTTTGATTAATTGTATTTCTAAATTGAAGAAATAAAATAGTAATATCCATTAATTTGAAATTCGAACTAATTAAGAAAGAAAGTGGATGAATTTAAAATTGTATGGAAATTTTGAATAAGCTTATCTGAACACGTCAGTATATTGACTAACCAAACAGAGAAAGGCCACATTATGAATTTAAATCGATCATCGCTATTGCACTGATTTCATATCGCGACGGCAATTTCAAGAATCAATGAAGTATTTTACAGCAGCTACTCGTCTACTCAGACATTCATCCAATCGTCGCTCCAACCTTCAGTTGCTCTCTTCCATCCGCCCTTCGAGCTCAGGTACCTGTGCTACTATACTCAGATTCTGCTCATATTCATGTAATTGTGCCTAATTTGTGATACATAGGAGTACATATTATAGAATGAGTTTTTGGGAGATTTTAGCAAGTCTATTTTGTCATATCAAAAAGTAGTTTTACTTCACTCATTTACATCAAATTCAAATTTCACACCATTTTTGAGCATAGAACTTTTGTGCAGTATTTTAAGCAAATCAGGAGTTGGTCTCTCATTATAAGCAGTTACTAGAAGGAACAGTGAACAGTTTTTTTTTTTTTTTTGGGTATAATCTGATGATTTGCATTGTCTTTGGTGTCAGGTCATAGTTATACATCTCTCCGGAGTTATGAGAAGTTCATGCAAGATGATTGTTTTCACAGAAAAATTATGGTGAAAAATAGCTTGAGAGGTTCTGGTGTTGGTATCCTGAATTGCTTAGCTAAATTTGGGAGTGATGGCATCCGAACACATCGTAGAAATCTTGCTTCCACTACCTCAATACCAGAGAGAAACAAGTCCTTTGCTACAATAAATTCTGATGATATAAGCTATTTCAATAAAGTACTGGGTGGGAGAGGTGTGGTTCAGGATGAGGAAAAGCTGGATGATGCAAACACGGATTGGATGCGGAAGTACAAAGGCTCAAGTAAGCTTATGTTACAACCTCGGACAACCCAGGAGGTTAATGTCTTCTTTTGACTACCAAACTTACATCCTTCATTCAATGATTAGTTTTAGTCTGTAGTCACATCCACATACTTAGTAGTCTATAGAACTTAGAGATAACTATATGCCGAATCAGTGGAACTAAAGGGTTTTCCTATTGTATAAACGAGATAAGATTGAGTCTCAACTCAGAGAAGAGTCAGAAGACTATTCTGAGATAACTACCACCAAACATCTTAATTCTTAACTCTGAAGAGCATTTTCTTGTGTTTGTAATGCACGGCACTTGGCAGCAAATCTATAGTCCTCAGGCACGGAGTTGTTATTAGGCTTGACTCTAGCGATTGGGTGCATTCTTTTGTTCTTAGTTCTGCCCGCTGCTAAGTTTAATTTTATGCTGTAAAATAGAGAATAATTATATCTTAGTCAGAAGATCTTTATCCGTAATACTGCTGAGCAGACACTCATGCGTCCTTTGATGGCAAATAGAAAGGAAATTTGTCTTTTAACGCCCAAAATATTTTAGTGTAAGCTTTAGTTTCTTTCTGTAGCAAACGCAATTTTTAGATGTACAAAGGTTCCTTTTGTGCACTCTGTTTCTCCTCTTTGCTTTCTGATTGACAGGCTAAGTTAACTTTTATTTCTTTACAGCTATAACTGTTGATCTTCCTCCCCTGTATAGGTTTCTCAGATTCTTGATTACTGTAATTCCAGATGCTTAGCTGTTGTACCGCAAGGTGGAAATACAAGTCTTGTGGGAGGAAGTATTCCTGTGTATGATGAGGTATTAACATATCTCTTTCTCTTCTAATTGGGAGATGAGAAAATGTGTTCTCTCTGTGACATTTAAAATTAGATTTTTTATGGTTATTTCATCTTTTAACTATTTTGCATAAACCTCTCTTTATGTCTATCTCCTTTCAGGTGATCATCAACATTGGCTCCATGAATAATATCCTTTCCTTTGACAAGGTAACAGTTTTTCATTTCAACATCCATACGTTTTTCTCTTATCTTCCAGAAGTAAGTTGGGGACCAGGAAAAGAACAAAGGAAGAATACAACCAGAAGCATCAATGTTGTAGATTAGCTCTGATATCAATGCTAGCACTTGCATTGATGACTCGTTTTTAGTTGTAAATAGGTTAGCGGTATACTGGTATGCGAGGCTGGATGCATTCTGGAGAACTTGATGTCGTTTCTCGATAATGAAGGGTAATGCATTCTTCAACATTTCTGTTATTAAAGACTGGCACCTTGTATAACATAATGATGATATCCAATTCTTCTCAATTGAATATAACTTTGAAGTTCTAAGTCCTTTTTATTTCCAAAAATGAGAAGTATTTCTAGTGTATTGTTTGCAGGGGTGGATGCTATCACTAACATATGTTTAATTAATCTTGAATTTGGGCGTCTCCTCCTTTCTATTTTGGGGGGATTGGGCAGGATTGCTACATTAATTCCTAATTACCGTTTAAACTTTCTGAAGGCTTTTTAATGATTTTTCCCATATCCATGTTACTGTAAGTGTTTTCTTCTTCAGATATATTATGCCACTTGATTTGGGTGCTAAAGGAAGCTGCCAAATTGGGGGAAACATCTCAACCAATGCTGGGGGCTTGCGCCTTATCCGATATGGTTCGCTTCATGGAAGTGTTCTTGGTGAGTTGTCTTCTGTGTTTTCTGTCTCCTTTGTACAAACAACAAAGTAACATCTACGTTGAATCTGATCAAGCACTTTAATTGAGAGAAAATGTATTTTAAAGAATTATAATAGATTTGGAAGCCTTGCTGGTGGTGTATGCTAGAGGTTGGTTAGAGGATGTTGAGTTCAACTATATTTTGACCTTGCTCATGAGAGACATTGTGAAGGTTTTTCAACATAATAAGGAATTTAAGAAGATCTCTTTCAGAATGTTTTTATATATCTGTACATCTTACTAAGGCTATTCACAACTAGAGAAGTGCATAGTTCTTTCTAGGTCGTATGTGCCTGTGTGGATTCTACTATTTTGTTCTGTTAATGGCACTCCCTGTTTTTTTATTTTTCTTGAGAATACAATTTATGGGTTGATATTTCAGGTCTTGAAGTTGTTTTAGCTAATGGTACTGTGCTTGATATGCTTGGTACTTTACGCAAAGACAACACAGGATATGACTTGAAGCATTTGTTTATAGGTGAAGTCGTGAAGACTATATTGTTGGATTTACCGTAATATCAAGATCTACCAAATGATCGTGTTTAAACTATAGTTATTTGTTGGTATATGTAGGGAGTGAGGGATCATTAGGAATTGTCACAAAGGTTTCGATACTCACCCCTCCAAAGTTACCTTCAGTAAATCTAGCTTTTCTTGCTTGTGAGGATTATCTAAGCTGTCAGGTAAAGCTGAATACATAGCCACTACCAGTTAAAACTTCAGTTTTTCAGATAAAAATAGTTCTGGATCCTACTCTGTTTCTAAATACATGTGATAAATTATAATGAAAACTAATGTTAACCATTCTTAATCATTCATATTTGGATGCTTCTATGCTATAGTATCATTTCATTATTCTCCAAAGTATGAGTATTAGGAGTGGGCAAGTTTAATCTACTATGTTACACTGGAGAGTGATGATGAGAACATGCCTTACATAATTCTCTGATCATTACAGAAAATCTTGGTCGAAGCTAAGACGAAGCTTGGAGAAATTCTTTCTGCATTCGAGTTTTTGGATATCAATGCTATGGATCTGGTAAGGTTTCATTAGATTAAACTAATACTCTCATAGAGTTATGTAAATCCTGTGTAAAATTCTACATGTTCTGATTGTCAGACTCTGATTACCATCGCCACATTTGCTTTTCATAATATATGTGGCTAAATTTCCTTCTATATATTGCTAGTAAAACGAGCTGGTTAATTCATGGCTTAAGATTGCATTATTTGATGTAGTCCTTACTAGGGGAGAGGAACGAAGGATCACTGCATGAGAACCTCTTTACTTTTTGAATATTCATGTTATTTTTCGACGATGGTTCTATGCAAAGAAATTTTATTGGTAGTTCTCTTTGTGAAACCATATTCATGATGCAGTCCCCAGACTAAGGGAAAAAGGAATGTAATGTATTGCGAGGTAAAAAACCTGAATGGATTGAGCAAGATCATGTGCTTCTTCTGTCAAGTATGATGCGGAGACATTATCTATATATCTAACCTTACGCATGGATGAATATCTAGTTTGTTTTCTAATGTATCACCAGGCGCCTGATTACATCTATATCTTAATAATAATGCCAAAGTTAAGAAAAAATTCCAATTGCAGCGAAAATATCATTTTTATAGTTTGCATCATGTATAACTTCTATTTGCGGGTTTTGTTTGACAGGTTTTGACACAATTAGATGGTCTTCGTGATCCTTTACCTTCCTCTAAGCACAACTTCTATGTTCTGATTGAGACTACTGGCAGCATGGAATCTCATGACAAGTAAGCTTTAAAATCTTCAATCATCCGCAGGATTCAAATTGACTTAATTTTACTTTTATGAACCTTAGCGTTTATTCAACTAATTCATTGTTGTAAAACTGATTATGAATCCTGGCAACATGGAATCTCACCGTTTCTCTGTCTGATACTTGACCAAACTTAATTTTACAATTTGTTTGATATTCAGTACTAACAACTGATGACCACAAAGTTTCTCTTTGTAATGCTGTCACAATATCATCACTAAGAACTATAGTCTTGCACTCTTGCTAGAACTGAATTGGTCTCACCATTGTGACTGGATATCACCATTTTTTTTAGTCTGTCTAAATAATTCTTCTGCCATGATTACTCATTTTAAGACGCAACTGGTTATACTAGTTTATAGATATGTGCGAGTATTTAGTTTTCGTTGATGAACTGGAATACCTGCTATTTGACCCAATATCACTAGGGAGAAGCTTGAAGCCTTCCTTGCTCAGGCTATAGAAAGTGGATTGTTAACTGATGGAGTTGTAGCGCAAGACATAAATCAAGCATCATCATTTTGGCGCATACGTGAGGTAATAATTTAGACTTCTGTCAACTTTTTTATTAGCATAATTTTAAAATGCTCAGTTGGGTGACATTTTTACATTTACAGGGAGTACCTGAAGCTCTGCTGAAAGCAGGGGCTACTTACAAGTATGACTTGTCTTTGCCCCCAGAAAAGATGTACAATCTTGTAGAGGAAATGCGTCAACGTCTTGGTAAATAACAAACTATAATCTCGCTGGAGTTTTTGCTTCTCCGTGAGCTCACCTTGGTCCTTAATTTAAAATTCTAGGCACTGCAGCAAATGTCGTGGCATATGGTCACCTGGGAGATGGAAATCTACATCTGAACATTTCAACCAAACAATATGACGACAATGTAACACTGCATTCCTTTTCCATCTGTAGATTATCTATTTCTGAGCTGCATTTACAAGGATTTGCATTCATTCCAGATACTAGCTAAAATTGAGCCTTTTGTATACGAGTGGACATCTAAGCAACGAGGAAGCATCAGTGCTGAGCATGGCATTGGACTGATGAAAGCAAATAAACTTCATTACAGCAATTCAGCTGAAACTGTAAGTCTCATCTCATTTCTTCTCATGTGTTATAGTAATGAAAGGTCAATTTTGCTGCCTGTTGCTTCTTCAAAGGTTCAAAACCCTCTTTAGCTGTCAGCACTCTAGCATAGACTCCATGGCCATCTATGTTTATGCTGTCTTTTTAGAAATACCCTCCATCCTTGTTTATAATTCAAATTCTTTAATTGTTTGGGTAAAAAGAGTAAATCTACCTCCGTTTTGGGTAAGATACTTGATAGCAGATGACACTTATTCGAGGACAGGAATGGGAACAAGAATGCGCATAACAAGAACTTGTGTGTATTTCTTTGCTTTTGAATGGATTTTTTTTTGGTATGCAGGTGCAAGTAATGGCAGCCATCAAGAAAGTTCTAGATCCCAGTGGAATACTCAACCCGTATAAAGTTCTTCCAAATTCCGTATTATCACAGAGTTGATTCAAACAGAAATCCAAAAATGTGTAATAGTTTTATTAAATATCATTGAAATGCAATCCGTTGTGACTGACACTAACAATTGTTATCTCAGTTATAAAAAGAATGAATAAATGATGAAATCAGATATCTTTCCTCCTAGTCAGTTTCAACATATTCAGCACATTCTCATACACGATAAATGTAACCGAGGCAGCAGGAGCGTTTTTCAGCACGTTTGCAGTTATGCCCTTGTAGAAACCTCGATAACCCTCAAATCTGCACATCAAAGAGGATAAGAAGCTAGTAAAGGGTGCCATGGCATAATTGAACATTGAAGATATGGGCTGAGGTGACCACGAATATGGTACTAGAGTATGACTAATAGAAAGGTCCTGTGCTTGAATTACAGAGCTGTTTGTAAAAATGTTTGCACATGCAGCAGTGCTTTTAGAGAAGGTGGCCATTTTAACACAAAATATTTAAACGGAACGTTTGAGACGAAATTATTGAACAGTAGAGTTCTCATTACCTTAGAGTTTCTTTGGCGACATGCCAGCTATCTATATATCTTGGGATGCCCTTAATAGTTGGGCGTTGCTGCAGGAAAAGATCATTGGTTTGAAGAGATTAGAATTTAAGTTCTGGTCTACTTGTGTTCTCGCCCTCTTAAGAGCAGTTTGAAGAAGTAATGACGGATTACAAATGGTAAGATACTTTTACCTGTAATCGAGCTCGAATAACCTGCCAGACATAAGACAACAACATTCAGCAAACAAGAAAAAGTATCATCTGATAATGAGTAAGGAGAAGGGTTAGCAAAGATTATGAATCCCTTCAAAAGGGTGCGTACTTGAAATGGATACGTCATGCTAATGGCAGCCAGCTTTGAAGAAGCACCTAATACGGCATAATCAATTGAGTCCTGTAACCACAATGCCAGAAAATTCGAGTCTTATAAACCAATTGCAAGTCAAAACTAACCTTTCTAGTTTCATATTGTTTTATGGTAACAAAAAAAGAAAGAAGTGTAATCAATGCACATATAAAAGAGCGCAGAAATTTTGCTACTTTATAAGACTACAATATTCTACAAAGGAAATGATGACACATGTTGTTTTGATTGATAACATAATATACAAAGGCATAAGAATATGCACTTAGCTTGGAGAAAGAAGCAAAACCAATAAATGCCTGTTTGTCTGCAGTTAAATTCAATATATCTCCCCAAGTTAACGAACTGTAATCAGATACTCACCAATGAATTAACACCAGAATTAAAACTTTGTTCACTTTCTGTAGTTCTGAATCTGATAACCATTTTCCGAAGTTCCTCATATGTTGTGAACTGAATAGCACCATGTGTAATCTGCTGAACAGCACCAAAGTCATTAAGTTATTCAGGCCTAACTTGTTCATCGAGATTTTAAACGATAAGTGTCATATCAGTAGACAATTACATACAAGAAAACATATCAAAAACAGAAAGGGAAAAAAGGCCTTACCAGAAACAGACCAGGACCGAGTCCTTTGTAGAGTGCTTTCCATCCCTCTTCTCTCAATATGGTTCTCAAAGCATCTGAAATTCAGTAGATGAAGAAGTTAAATATTACCTAGAGAAAACTATCAACCAAGAAAGCTGAAGATCCCTAACAATCTCTGATTATATTAAAAATAACGATACCAGAATTTAGGACTAAATAAAGAAAGACCTTGCTTTGCCAAAAACGCGATATACATATCATTATAAGATCAAAGCTAACCATGAAAGCCAGAATATGGTCGAGCTTGCTGTGGAGTCTGAAGCTGTAACCTTGTCTTCACCAGCCATATAGGATTAGTACAACAACTGACCTGGAAGAGTCAACAAAACTTCATTAAGCAAGAGAAGAAATTGAGGAGAGTTGAGGAACCATTCAGCTAACTCACTTTACAAAATGGAGACAACTGGAAAGATGACAAGAAGAAATCAAAGTGAGTCTTACAGAATATTACTTGTCTACGAATCTCATCATGAAAATGATTTTTATACTTATTGGCCACAATAAGTCACCTTTTATAAAAAAGTCTTGAATGGAACTACTTTCTGAGCTTCAGTTTACACATAACAGTAACATAATAGCCTAACCAATATAGAAGATAGAACAACATATTCATTGAGGGACTTCCTCTGGTAAGCATTTAGTTCCATATATAGCTGTTCTAACTTTTTCAAAAAAAGAAAAAGAAAATCAATACGGACCAAGGCTCCAGCTTCAGCAGCTGATGCAAGATGAAGACCAGGGGTCAGTTCTGCTCTGCTTCTCAGATAGCGCTCTTTGGCATTGTTGTAGCTGCAAATGAATAAGACAGGGTTATTGATCAAATAAAAGGTTGCGATTGTTCAAACAGCACTATGTCAGCAGACAAATTAGTGAAAAAGCTGTTTGCTAAAATTAATACTAGACGAAAAATATAAGCAGCACCTTTAGATAAGCACACAATATTTTGTTTCGTAGTCCAGCAAAAAAACCAAGAGACAGACTCAAACATATATAAACTAGAAAGATAGTATAAGATTACATCAACCCTAGAAGGAAGACATAATACCATAGATAAGAACTTAAGCATTTGATCCTCAAGTTATCTCTAGAAAAAAGATAAACAACATCCCTTGCACAATGAGAGCATGTATGCATAGACATGGAAAATGGAACACTCAGAAAAAAAGAGTCCAGGATTCAATTGGCCTTATAGAGAACATTTTGACCATTGCTTCTGCAAGTTTTCCTCATGTACATGGACACTCTTAAGCACAAAAAAGTTGATAAAACATAGGATTGCATATTTGAAGGATAAGATTGTCAAAATTAATCGTATCACTCAAAGTAAATGTCCCCAATAAGTTAACCTAACCAGCAAGATGAAATTTTTACAATATGGGCATGAGGCTTACAAGAAGAAATATAAACCCCAGGAAATGGTTGAGCCAAGGACGGCAGGATAAAATCCAGCATACAGCCCTCTGAGACCCTGAACCATAATACAATGCAATGCCTATTAACTTTATGAATGAAATGAGTAAGTGTTTGAAGTGGATTATGCAAATATGGAAAACAAACCTCGGTGCGAGCAATGGTGAATAGAGCGTGAGGAGTGTTCTTATAGGTAGGGAGGTGCAGTAAGCGACCGTCGTTCACTGAAAAATAGTAATTGAAATTGAAAAAAAAACAAGGTTTATTATTGGAGACCTAATCGATGAAATTGAAATTGATAGTAATTGCGAGACCTTGGAATCGAGTGCGGACGACGTCGAGCGGGTGAGTGAAGCTGACAGTGGCGAGGCCGGCGGCGGATCCGGCGGCCGCGTTCTCCCACTGCCAGTCCGCCGCCATGGATCTCAGCTGCTTAATAGTTTCAGCGCCAATCACTAATCAAATTAACCGTCGATTAATTAAACATGCAATTTAGGAATTGCACTAATTTTTCAGACCTCAAAGTTCAAATCTTTACGCACATATGTACTGTTTCTCTGTGTGGGACGCTAAGAATAACTACTTAACTTGCTCACCAAAAAATACTCCAATTTTAGTTGTTCAATTTTAATCAAAAAAAAATTGAAATAGTTGAAGTATTGAGATTGGCATTTTCATCGACATATATAAATTACAATTCCACCAAGAGGTGCCCACGATTCCGGTTTTGGAAATTGCCGAACCGGAACTGAACCGTGAGGGTGTTTCGCAGTTACGGTTCCGGTTCTAAAACTGCCGGTTTCGGTTCCCAACCGACGGTTTTCCGGTGGTTTTTTTTTTATTATGGCTTGGTTTCACGGTTTTCCGACGATTTTTCGCGGTTCCGGTATGGTTTCGATTTGAAAATTTTTGAACCTGAACCGAATCACGGTTCAAAAATCGACTGTTTCGATTTGAATAAATTCTCACAGTTTCGGTTTTAATCGCCGGTTCGATAAATCTTGGGCAGGTCTACTTCCACCCCAGCCTAAGTGATGTGTATTTCTGAAATGTCATAGCTTAAAGTGAGACATTATCTCTTTTAACAATAATTATCCCTCTTACACTTTATAATTTTATTTCCTTGCTTATTTTTTTCTTAATTTATTATCTTTCATACTTTAGTATTTATAATTTAACTTATTAAATACCACTATATAAATTCTTGTGCTAAAGTGAAAATGTCTTATCTAAGTTGGAATGACTATTTTTAAAGGACAAATATACTATAGGAGTATTTTGATTGAATTCTCATACATTATTCGTTAGATAAAATCACGATTAATTAGAATTCTTTATTAAGTTGGTGGAATCCAAATTCTTAACATTGATTTTTATTTACTTTTAATAATCTTTCAAATGCTCTTGACAATTGAAAATTTATACTCCTAGAAATTACTAGCAGTTATTGGTGTATGTGTTACCGTGAACTATAAGAAATCCTGTTCAAAAATGTTAGAATGCATACTCTCCAGTCTTCATTAACACATTGCACATTTTTGTGTATGGAGAAAATATGATTTACAAACCAAGTTCTTTTCATTTTTGTATATATGCTCATAACATATTCTTACGTAGGAATATTATGAAAGACTTTATAATCTTAATTTAAGAACTTCAAATATATGCACGCAATTCAAAAAATACGAAGACAAAGATGAGTTCAAATACACTCATTTGAGAAACTAATTAGCTCTGGACCTTAACCTTAATTTATTATTGAGCAAATAGATCGGGAGTTCGAGTCATCTCGGGAGTAGATATTGATTGATCCTCTTTGAAAAAAATTATTACCTTCAACTATTTCCAGATGCTATCCTTATTGTGAGTAAGGTAAGTTCATTAGCACAAAAAATCTTCAAAGCACCTCAAGAAAAATTCCTCAGAGATCAACTTAAACTTAACGCAATATCAATGAGGGTGGATTGCAAATATCAACATGAGGTATGAACACTAATATCTTGAAATGGCACGAGAACTTAGCACCTCCCATCCTCTATAATATATTGAACCAGTATTATTCTGGATTCACACGATTCCACAATGAGGTCGGTCCTTTATAAACATCAACGCATGGGACACGGCCTCTGTATCAACCAGTTTCCACTTTTGTAACTAGTGATATCCTCTAGTTTACAGCACAAACTACACAAATGTCAAACGAAAATTAGAGAAACATCCAAAATCACATTCAAAACATTGCACATTTGTGTTTTCTCCTAAAATTTTTACCTATCTCATGTTCATCACATGTATAATCCCACAGATACCTATCCTTGCCTCCAAGCATACAAATCAATCAAATCAACTACTCCTATAACCCAAAAAATGTATAGAAATAAAATTAAGCCACATTTTCAAGTAGAACAACAGAAAACAATGACTATGATCAACCACCTTACCTCACTCTGTTCCAATTTCCAACCAGTTTATACCATTATTTTTGTAACTAGTTAAAATGATTTGGACATGAACTAGTTTATAGCACACACTAAACAAATGCCAAACACAAATTGGAAAATATCACATTGAAAATACTGCAATTTTGTGTTTTACCCTCAAAATTTTACCTATTTCAAGTTCAATGTATGGATATTCCCACAGAAATCTATCATTGCTTCCATCACATTTCAGCATGTATCCATAGGAACCATCACATTGTGGAATCAATTAAATCTAAATTATTAAAAAAAAAAAAAAAATCAACTGCATTTTGAAGTAGAACATGAGAAAACAATGACTATGATCGACCACTTTACCTCACTCCATGATCACTTTAGCTCCGATCTCCTTCATCTTCCCGATAATCTTCTCGGCCTCATCCTTGGTCACGCCTTTCTTCAGCAAAGTCGGCGCTTTCTCCACCAAATCCTTGGCCTCCTTCAAGCCTAGATCCGTGCACGCCCTCACTTCCTTAATAATCTTAATCTTCGCACCCGCATCGAAGCCGCCCTCGAGCTTCAAATCGAAGGACGTCTTCACCTTCTTCTCCTCCTCCTTCGCCGCCTTTCCCCTTCGCCCCCGAAATTCCCGGTCCGAATCCCATCCCTGGCATCATAACCGCCATCATCGGCATATCCTCAATCTCCAATTTCTGCCTCAGGACCTCGGCTAGGTCAGATATTTCGAGTAATGTGAGAGCAGAAAGCTCGTCAACGATCTCATCTACTCGTTGTGATTGGGCAGGCTTCGACACCTGAGCTGTATCCGAGAATTTTCGAATCAGATTATGGCATTTCAGAGGGGTTTCAATTCGGGATTGGGGGATGCCGGTGAGGGATTGAGTAATGAATCGGGTAAAATAGTGTCTCATTGCGGGAGAAATGCTAGATTTTATTGGGAATTTACGGAGGTTGAGATGAAGTTGAAGGAATCGGAAATTAGGGGTTTGGCTGAAACCGAATGTTAAGCAGGGTTTAAGGATCCGGGTGGGTTGGCTTGAATATGGATCCTAATTTCAACCCGTATTTACATTCTGCCTAAGCTCAGAAGCTAATCACTCACTCACAAGTCACAGGTGCCTAAGCTTATAAAGCTAAACTAGAGTAGCATGAAGCAAAATACTAAATCATCACGTAATTTAGCTGCTTATTAGCGGAAAGAAAAATTGCCAACTACTACTTCATTTCTTAATAAGCTTAATTATCAAATGTCTTTTTCTTTAAGCTATTGTATTTGTATATGTTAATCATTAGCTACGAATTGCAGATCTTAAATATCAAATTCACGTATTGCTATTCAAACATTGTTTTGATGTTTCAGCAGTATTTACCTAATCTCTTTAGCTCTTTGTTAGAGGAAGAAAAATAGCCAACTCTACATAATAAGCTTAAGTACTCCATTTGTGAGATCTCGCTCTGAATAGACTTAAATCGTCAGATGTATTTTTCTTTGTTAGTGGAGTAGTATTATGTTTGTACGTATGTGGGATGTGACAAATATTTTGTTGAGTAGGATAAATAGAAAAATTTTACGTGGAATATTTATTGCCAAATGAAATTAAAATTAAGTGAAAAATAAATTAAATCTCAAATAATGTAAAATAAAAATACAAAATTGTATTATGTTAAAATAAATCAATATATAAACTATTTATGAAATTAGTCTTGCGAAACTATAAGTAAGCTAATAAATAGGCCTGCTTATTCGTCCGGTTCCGGTTCTAACCGGACCAGTTGGCCGATTAACCGGTTTTAAATTTTCATAAATCTTAGAATCGGAATCGGAACCGGCCAGTTAAAAACCGGTCGATTCCGGTTCGGAACCGGAACCAATGTATAATTTTAATCCGAATTTGTTTTATAATTTTAAATAATTCAATACCAATAAAATAATAATCAAACATTTGAAAATATAACAAATAATACCAAAAAATTCAAATAAAAAAAAATGCAAACCAACAATACAATAATATTCATTAATGGGTAAGAGGATGCTAAGTGTAGTAGGTTGGACTAGTTTATGTTGGCAATTCTTTTATAAAATAAAGAGTTCTAAAATTTAGCATTTTTTAAAAATTGAATTCCATTTCCCTTTTTTTTGCTAAATAAATATTCGATAGAATTTCCAATACTAATTGATCTTGTTGTGACTTTTTCATTTAATACGGAATAGTTAATAAATCATGCACAAACAAGTTAAAATCGTATATTACATAAATTTATTGTAAAGTTACATTTCTATCATATGAAATGATATTGTATTTTTATAGTTCTTTTGGAAATTAAAAACAAACTTACGATGTTCTACTCATAGAAGTTAGTTCATAAAAAATGGATAGGGGAAATAATTATAGATTTAAAGTATCACGGTTTAAATATTTTAAATACTTCAGAAAACAGTATCTCACTCAATGTTTCAAATTATTTTATTGTAATTCAATATTAATTCAATTAAGTTAGATTTATTAGTATATTAAATTATTTAAAAAATTGAATTGTAATCCGGTTCTTGGTTAGGAACCGGAATTGACCGGTTCCTAACCGGAACCGGTTTTATACAAAAAGATGGAACCGGAACCTGGGTTCGGAACCTGGGTTCGGTTCCCGGTTCCCGGTTCCTCAATTAATAATCGGTCGGTTCCGGTTAACTGAGAACCGTTTAAGCCCCTACTAAGAAATGTAAAATAATCAAATATATACCCATGAAATAAACTATTTATGAAATTAGCCAATGCATAAACATAAATTTGACTGAAAAATGTGGATTGTACACAAGTACACAACAATACATGAAAAAGATCAAAGTATTATAAATTTACTGACAAATATAGAACATATCAACGTAGGAAAAGGGCAATAATTAATGGAAAGCAAAGTTGAAAAACACAGCAACAACTTAGTTGAATCTTGATTATGAAGAAGACATCTTCCTGCAGTTGGTCCTGATCTCTCCTCTGCGGCCCGTCAATGGCGAAATGTTCCCCATTTTCACCATCGACTTTGCAAACTGGTCGAAGAAGAGTTCCTCGCTCTCCGCATATCTCTTCACCAGCTCCAGCGATTCTTCACTCTTGGTCACCAGCACTTGATCCGAGCTCAACAGCCCCTTGAAGCTCAGCAGATTCTTGAAGTAGCTGTTGTCGAAGCTTGTCGGAGATACAAAGTCGAGGAAGAAGAGGTTCTGGTCGCCCCCCGACTGCGGGCACCTCGTGCGCAGCTGGGCTGCGTACGACCGATCCAAGCTCGAATCCGGCTTCCCCTTCCCTGTCTGGTTGTACAGCCTCTGCCTGAAGCTTGTGCACCTTGCATTCCCTATGGTGTGGCTTCCTGCATATACCATCGTGTTAGAACTACCGCATGACTAATTTAATGTGTGTGACGCCAAATTATTAAATGTCATATATAGACTAACAGTGTAGATGTCATATTGTGATTTTTAGTTTGTTGAGGAACCGAATTGAAAACAAACTTTCTTATTTTCTATATAAGATATAATTCCACATGGATTCTGGTACGCTTCCGCTTTAGGTTTCTATTATGCTAGCTCTTTGTCTCGGTTTATCATCGTAGAGTTAAGGTTATGTGTTTCCGATCCAAAACATAGTAGTATTAATTTGAGAGAATAAATACTTAATAATTGCACTGAACGTATAAAGTTTACCGGATAATGCTACAAGATCAACAATGTTCAATCCTTTTAGCTTGAATTTGGTGAGGATTGTTTGGAAGGTGTTGTTTGGAGCTGGGATGTTGTTGTTCGAACCACTCAAACTTGCATCTCTCGAGTCCCTTCTCCCCAACGGAACCACCCAGCTCGGTCCACCAGCCTGCACGTGTTACATTTTCATGTTACATCTCGTATTTCGTTAGTGAGTATATAATATCAGCACATGGCCGGTCTAGACCACATTTTTACTCACTAGAACGGTGGAGTCTCTAGCTACGACAGCCAAAATATCTGCACATGAAACGGTTCGAGGGCAGGCTTTCTCGAGGGCTGATTTGATCTCATCAATCACATCGAATCCACGAACCGAATTCCTGTTTGGGATTGAGTTTTTCTCACTGGTTAAGCCTCCAGCGCTGTCCAAAAGTATCGATGCATCACATCCCTTCAAAACACATTCAATCAAGATTATTACACATATGTATGTGACCAAATGAGAGCCACATCAAAATAAGAATAGTGAACCATATAAGTTCATTGATTCATTAATATCAGTTTGGCATCACAAAACATATTAGTTGCTGACTTTCAGTATCACAAAAACCCTACTGATATTCATGAATCAGTGAACTGATATGTTTTGTGATGTCAACTGATATTAATGAATCAACGATTTGATATATAGGCTTAGGATTACGTTGGTTCATGTGTTTGTGGGCATATATAGTTGTGAGTACCTTCACGAAGCAGTCGTGGAAATGGAGCCGTAGGAGTGAGGCAGCCATGCGAGGCTCTTTAGCGACGGCTTTGGCCACGATGGATTTGACTATATGTAGAGCTTGTGGGCATGTTCGGTCGTAGAATTGTGGGTAGAGATAGCCTCCATTTGTGCTGTGGCACAAGCAGAGAGGAGCAATTGCTACAAAAGTGGTTATAATCAACAACATGTTGATGGAGTTTGCCATGTTTGTGTTGCTTGAGGAAAGGCTTGTTTGATGATATGGGAGATGGAAATGTTGAGTATTTATAGAGTTTACTTTTGTGTGTGAGAGAGAGTAGCAATTGGAGTTGGTAGGATTTTGAGTTGAATTGGTTACTGCCTCCATGATAGACATTAATCATCTTATTTAATTTTAATTTCGTATTTTTTAAGTTTGAGCAACGAAATATTAAATACGATGTTTTTGGATTTGAGTTAAGTAAAAGACCAAGTCTATGAAATATGGTGATAAATATGATAGAAAAAGTACATCACCTGCTCTGTTGACAAAAGGGGATTCACTCAAATAATCATGTAGTAGTTTATACAATATGCATCTAGCTAATATACAAGCTGCATAAGACATTAAAAAAACAATTTCTATTTGTTTACTTATTCTTTTTTTTCTTCAATCAAAGAAAAAGGAAAAGACTAACATAATATAGTAGGGCAACTGCTCCTCTGATTTTGTCAAAAGATATAGTACTACCATTCTCTATATCATACAAATTCTTATTAATAGTATTATTATATCGTAACGTGACAATTCGATTCATTTTGACTATTTTCTGTTCATCAATTGAATCGCGACCTTTTCAGCAAATTTACGTACAAATTATACAAAAGAATGTAATGCTTCGTTATAGTAGTTTTTACTGGTTAGGTAAAGATGCTTGCAGTTATTTTCTAATTCAGAAATTGACCAAACATTGAAATGATTTTGATTTAAAAGGACTAAAGAGTAGAACAACGCCATTAAAATTGTAGTATAAACATGGATCAGGCGAATAGAGATCTTAATTTTTTTGTTAGAAAATTAGCACAAACAAATCACAAACACAAAAGTGATGAATACACGAATTATTTCTCAATTCGATCCAATATGTGGGGGTAATGTCACGCTATAAATTCACTGTATAATTTTTCGTATACTACTATTTTACTAGCATAAGAGAACTACAAGTCATAAATAGAGTAGAAAACATCTTTGGTCTAAGTTACTTAGTTACACATAGAAAAGATCTTGGATTCATTTACTTTATTTTACTCAATATATAACCTTAATCTCATTCATGCATTATCATCTCCTAACCTTTTCTACAAGTTCCAAGTAGCTATTAAAGCTATTTTTTTGTTTCTTTTTTTGTTTTTCTTTTACATTTTTTTGTCATTGATCAAATTTAATTTGAATTTTAAAATTGAACAAATTTTAAGATTCAATTAATTGCACATTTAATTTTAAATTTTAATTATATGGTAATTTTAAAAAACTTTGTTTTAAGTAATTTATATAATAATAATAATACGAGTCTTATTATTTATTAGCATGATTTGAATTACTCTTTTATTAATTTTATATGAACGGAACAACTAAACGATAGCAGTTTGAATTTTGGAGCTGCTAAAGAAAGCTTCAAACTAACTTTTTTGAGTGTTGTGTAATGGTTTCACTCTCGAAGAAGCTGATTGCGCCCATACTCAAATCTTCATCCTTCATCTCCACAGTCGCCAAGCTTCACGACGACCACCACCTCCCATTCATCCCCTTCTCCCACCTTCAAAAAATCAAACACTTGGAATGCCAACTCGTCTCCACACTCGAACATTGCAGAAGCCCCGCCCAAATCAAGCAAACCCACGCTTACATAATCCGAAAATGCCTCCATCAATCCTCCTACATAATCGCCAAACTCATCCGAATGCTATCCAAATTCAATGTCTCCACAAAATCATACGCCGCCTCTGTTTTCTCCGAGGTCAGACACCCCAATGCGTTTCTCTACACTGCTTTAATCAGGGGTTATTTGGTCGATGGAATGCTAAAAGAGTCGATTCTCGTATACAATTCGATGCGCGGACGAGGCTTGATTCCCTTGTCCTTCACTCTCGCGGCGCTGCTGAAGGGATCTGCGAGCGAATCGGATGCCAATTTAGGGCGGCAGATTCACGGAGAGAGTGTGAAATTGGGCGGATTTGGTGCGGATTTGTTTGTGGTGAATGCTTTGATCGATATGTATGTGAAATGCGGGGATTTGGATTGCGGGCGGAAGGTGTTTGACGAAATGCCTGAACGAGACTTGATCTCTTGGACTACGCTTATCGATGCTTATGCGAAGGCAGGGGAGATGGACTGCGCGGATGAGATTTTTAGCGCCATGCCGGAGAAGGATATGGTGGCGTGGACCGCGATGGTGACCGGCTTCGTTCAGAATGCCAGGCCTAGGGAGGCGTTGGAGTGCTTCAAGAGAATGCAGAGCGCCGGTGTCCAGACAGACGAGGTCACGTTGGTCGGAGTTATAAACGCGTGCGCTCAATTGGGCGCGGTTAAGTACGCGTATTGGGTTAGAGACGTAGCTGTGAGATGTGGCTTCGACCCTGCACACGACGCTCATGTAGGTTCTGCGTTGATCGACATGTATTCGAAATGCGGATGTCTGGAAGAAGCATATGATGTTTTCAACTCATTGCAAAGGAAGAATGTCTACTCCTATAGCTGCATGATCATTGGTTTCGCAATGCACGGCCGCGCCACCTCAGCAATTGAGCTTTTTCACGAGATGACGACGAGGACAGATGTAAAGCCAAATTCGGTGACATTCTTGGGAGTTATGACTGCTTGTAGCCATGGAGGTATGGTGGAGCAGGGGAAGCTCTTTTTCGACGAGATGAAGGAGAAACACGGCATCTCTCCCTCTGTGGATCACTACAACGCCATGGTGGATATGCTGGGAAGAAGGGGTAGGTTGAAGGAAGCGCTTCGCCTCATCAAAGCCATGCCTATGGAGGCGAATGGCGGCGTTTGGGGGGCTCTCCTAGGAGCAAGCCGTGTACACGGAGATGCCAGCATTGCAGAGGAAGCAGCAGGGCATCTCTTCAAGCTCGAGCCAGGGAACATAGGGAACTATATACTGTTATGCGAGGCTTATGCAAAAGCGGGGAGGTGGGAGGACGTGGCGAGGGTGAGGAGGGAGATGAGGGCGAAGGGGCTGAGGAAGAAGGCGGCGGTGGCGTGTAGCTGGGTGGAAGGGGAGAGGGGGGAGGTGCAGGAGTTCTACGCGGGGGAGTGGACGCATCCGAGGAGTGGGGAGGTGAAGGGGGTGCTGGAGGAGGTGGCGGAGAGGGCGGGGTACGAGGCGAGGGTGGGGGGAGTGGTGTATGATGTGGATGAGGAGGAGAAGAGGAGGATATTGATGGGGCATAGTGAGAAGATGGCGTTGGCGTATGCGGTGTTGGTGGGGGGAGAGGGGAGTGTGAGGATTGTGAAGAATTTGAGGATATGTGAGGATTGTCATGTGTTTATGTGTGGGGTGTCAAGGGTGATTGGGAGGGATATTTTGGTTAGGGATAATTTCAGATTTCATCACTTCCGTCATGGGGTTTGTTCCTGTTCGGATTTTTGGTGATACAAAATGGATTTCACTATTTATAGTTGATGAAAATGTTTTTTCTTCTTTTTCACCCTCTTCATCTTCATTTCAATGGTCGAAATAGAAGATGAATTTTTGACAATACTATGATGAATAAAATGCTTTTTCCCCTTCTAACCTCAGGGTTTTTAATTAAAGAAATGCACATTAGCCTAATACTAATACATAGAATGGTTACCAAGAGTCTCCTATTCATTTTTTACTCAATACAGTCATTAGTTCGAGCCACATTATAATGTGCATTCCAATTTTAGTTCATATATGGTCAAACTCAATTATTTACTTGTGTACAGGTATCCCGGAAATCTAACTGAGCAAAGCACATGTTTTCGCCTCAGGATTTGGGATAAAAGAGATTACCAAAATCAATTGGACACTTGCCACAATTTCATTTGTTGGCGTTGACATGGTAAAAAAGTCAATTGTCAAAAGTTACATTTATAAGAGATTCTAAACTGGTAAATGTTTCGTATGTGAGAGTTATAATTATATGGAGGCACATACTTGGTTTAAAGATGGATCGGAAAATTCATTATTTGCATTAAATTTCGTATGTCATTCAAACTTTATTGAGTGGCTAGGCCAACTCAAAATTAGTGCCGAACTCTTGATGTTTCCTTTTGGATTAGGAATCAATTATAGTTGTAACTTGCAAGAACTTGCAATTAGATTAAAGTAGAAAGGGATTTGGAAAGTAAAAGGTGATAATACTCCAGTATATATGTCACACACAGAGGCCACTCCTCGAGAAATGGCTTATTATGGCTACTACGCATACACTGCATTATTCATGTATATATATATGTATATATATGTTCAATGGTGGCCGGGAAGCTTCTCCTTGATCTTGTCCATGATTCCCTTCTTCTCATGATGCTCTTGCTCGTACCCCACTCCAGTGGTGCCTGTTCCAGTGCCGGTTGTGCCGTAGCCATGCTGCTGCTCCGTGGTCTTGCCGCCAGGAAGCTTCTCCTTGATCTTCTCCTTAATCCCCTTCTTCCTTCTCCCACCTTGCCCATCATCCTCCTGCACACGCAAACGAATCCTAATTTACTCAACTTAATTTCCTCAGTTGCAAATATTTAAAGAACTTAATAAAACTTTTGTTAGGGAAAAAGCCTCGGTTCCAATTAAATAGAAAGTGGTGAATGATGAATAAGAAGAGAAATAAAGTACTTTAGAAAATATTTTTACTAAATATAAAAATGACTTAATTATATTAAAAAAAAATTAACTTCTCAGAATAAAAAATACATATATATTGACTCAAATAATTTTTTAAAATTGGAAAAAAAAAAAGATGGGGAGTTGAAAAAGCTATGATCATACCGAGCTACTGGAGCTGTCGGAGCGGCGGTGGTGGGCGCCGCCTGTGGCCATACCAGTACCAAGGCCTGCACCACCATGAGTGGGATAAGCTCCGGTGGTCCCCGGAGCTCCTACACCGTGAGTGCCAAAAGCCCCAGTGGTGCCGGTGGCGCCGTACTGATCAGTCTTATACGCTCCGGTGGTGCCCGTGGTACCATGAGTCATCCCTCCACCTGTGCCAGTGGTCCCATGAGTCAGCCCTACGCCGGTTCCGTGAGTGCCGTACTGTCCGCCGGTGCCGGTGCCATGGGTAATCCCACCGCCGTGAGTGCCGTACTCTCCGGCAGTAGTTCCATAGCCAGTGTGAGTGCCGTACTCACCGGCGGTGGTTCCATGGCCGGTGTGAGTGCCGTACTCTCCGGCGGTGGCTCCGTAAGGGTCAGTGCCTCCGCCGGGGCGTTGGACGGGGTTGCCGTACTCGTCAGTGTGGCGGATGGGGTTGCCGTACTCGTCGGTCTGCCTTCCGTATTGCGCCATCTTTCCTCTTTGAATTGAAACTTGATTGGATTTATGTTAGTAAACACAGTAGAGCTTGTGTTTGTAGCAATGGTGAAATGAGGGAATGAAGGGCATAAATATATATAGAGAAGAAGGATATGGTCGGAGAGAGAGGTGTTGAATGAGAGAGAGAGACACGTAGGTTGGTTTAAGTGAGTTGTTCTTCGGAGAGGAGCTTTTCGACATGTGTCGCATTTCCGCGTAGCAGCGGTTGCGGATAAGCACACACATTTTTTTTATTTTTGTAAACCTAATCCTCTTCCTTGTGTTTTTAACTTCGCTTTTATGACAAAAAACATCATTCATGCAAATGATAAGCATCGCAATCAAGTAACAACGAAGAAAAAGCACCATTCTACATTTTATTTTATCCAAAATTATTATCGTACATTTACCTAACAATATTTTTAAATAATTTTAATCGAACGCATTTACATGTTTAACAAGATAAACTGAAACAGAAAACGAGATATTTTTTATAAGACAAGACAGTATCATTTAGGAGTAGAGCGAACACAATTCATACTCCGTATGAGATCAAAAAGTGTTTTTTTCTAAAAGACTAATTTAACCTTAAGTCCTTATATACATAAATAAGTCTTGTAACCTTTTTTTTCGTACAAATAAAAAATTATGACACACTCGTTATAAAATGCATACTCTCTCTCTGCTCTATTTAAAATATCCATCTTTTTCGTTCTATATAATAAATCCATTTTTATATTTAAAAATAAATTTATCTTCTTATTTTATTCATTGTCTCATTTAATAAATCCATTTTTTATATTTAAAAATAAATTCAGTCTTTTTTTTATTTATTAAAACACTGAACTAACTTTTATCACTCTATTATTAATTTTTTCTAAAATTTCGTATCATTCAAAATGGTGGACTCTTAGTGAAACGGATGTAGTATCTTTTGATTAAAGATTGAAAACTAGTGTCATTTAATGAATGTTTTGAGATAAACTAAATTTGCATTTATTATTACAAAAATCGGTGACTAAGCATAGAGTTGTTTCATTAGAAATGAGATTAGGATGAGTAGCAGGAAAGCAACAAGTGATAGTAGTAGGCAAGGATTAGGTATTCAGGTAGCAGATTTCCTTGTCGGTGATACGATAAGTGATTGAATTTTAATTATGAAACAAATAAAGGTGAATATAGAGATTTACATGTGTCACCGACTTTGACTGAGTATTATCATAGGCCCATACGTCCAGGCCCAAGTGTCATCACCTCCGGCCTTGTAGATTTGCGTGGCCCTACTACTCCTATATTTTTAATTTTTGAGACTTACATATGAAGATATCATCCTTCAGTTTTACTATATGCACTAATATTACATTCATTAAAGCTGGATCTCTGAGTCTATCATCATTTTTTCTGCAATTCAGTTTACTGATAGACTTTCATCCACCAATACAACAAATACATTATACAAACATGCAAAATAAAGTAGATAAATTACCTGCGCTTTTGATTTCATATAAAGACCAATCTTGTCACATTTTGTGCATAAAGCAACAGATGTTGAATTCAAAAATATGCATAAACATAGATGGAACACACAAGTATAGGATTTTGCATATTCCGCAACTAGCTTCTCTATTACACCTCCAAATGTCTAACAAAAATGTCCAAACCAATTGTCAGCAACTTCTATCGAGTTAGCTGAATGCATTTCCTTCTCAAACTTCTGCAACATAATTGGACCATCAATAAAGTAAGTTCTATTTTAACAAATATCGGTATCTTATAGTTTAATAGTTATAGTTATGAATTGAAAGGTCTGCAGCTCCACAACCATTAAGTACTCTCTCCGTTCACTCCTAGCTTAGTGACTTGAGTCACTTTTTCAAAAGTATTTAGAAAATTTATACTAATAAATAATTAAAATAGAGAAAAAATAAAATAAAATAAAATAAATAACGTGGCAAACGAGAAATATTATGTAGGTATACAACTTTTTGAAATGGCCCTTTGGTATGTGGACCTACACATCAAATAGCCAAAATAAAATTTCATGGCTATCAAGACATAATTTTACACAAGGTAAGAACTAAGAAGCATATAGTTGAATAATTGAATGTTTATATGGATAAACAGATGCTGAAAATGAAGCAGCACATTCCGAAATTGAGGGTAAATTTTTTTAATAAACCTAATCAACAAATAAAGAAATGAAAGAACTGCATAAGCATAGGGAAAACGAATCTACGCCGGAGATTCTTTTTCAACTTAAACGAGCAATTTTTGCACTAGAAATGCGATACAAGAGATTCTAGCTTCTTTCAATCTGAAATCCAAAGCAGAGATTTTTGCTTGAGGTGTCTGCACTTAGCTGAGGGCTTCGTGTTTGCTTTGGATAGGAAAACTGCCAGAATCTGGTTGGGGAATTTGGCGGGTATTACATTTTTTCACAATTGGGCTTAGCGGCCCATTTGATATTGGCCCATAACTATCTTAATTTTTCAAAAGAAATGAGAATTAGTATAAATTAACAATTTTGAGAGATCATATTTAAACGAATTACATGGTATTTTTGTTAACTTTATAATAAAATGAGTCTAACTTCTTTTTTCTAAAATGAACAAAAGTACTTACGCCACCTTATTAATTTGGGCATGTTATAACTCTAGAAAGGATCTAGATATTGGTATTCCCTACGTGCACAAGAAATAGACAAGTTTTACTATTTTGATCATCTATTAGAATTAGATCAATTTCTAAACATGAAAAATTTTAAACATTTAAATACTGTTCCCTCTGTCCTACAATAGAAGTCATATTTTGTGTGGACACGAGTTTTAAAAAATATAAATAATAGTGGATTAATAAAGTTAGTGGAATATGTGGTCTAATTTTTTTTTAGTGAGACCTACTTACTATCAGTAACTCTTTTTTGGAACGGACCGAAATGACAAAATATTACTCTAATTGTGAGACGGAGGGAGTACTATTAATTTGGAATCCACAATCAACTAACACTACCTTTCTCTTACTTTACTTTATTCTCTCTTATTTTACCAATTTCACATTAAAACTCGTGCCATATACAACTGTCTATTTTTGGTAGACAAGAGAGTAGATTTTTATCCACTTAAATGTCTAAAAATAGATCTTTGCTCAACCTCCCAAACTGGGGCTCCTTTTAGCTTGATTTGTTTCGATATTTAAAATACTCTAAGTTCATTAATCAAATTTGCTGATAGCTCGAGACAATTAATTTATTTTCTAAGAGTATTAGAGTTCTGAAACCGTTATTTAATAAGTAAAATAATATTCCCTCCATCCATAAAAAATAGAACACAATCATTTATGGAAAGTTTTCAACAAATAATAACCCTACATATCATTCTACTAACATTATTCTCTCTTATTTTTTTCTCTTTTCTCCTATTTTACCAATTCTACATTAAAACTTATAGCATACACCAATTGCTCTATTTTTTATGGACGGATGAAGTATCCAACTAGATAGGTTTTTATACTATAAAACTTACCGAGAGCCTCTCTTTATGGACAATGTCATCTCCGGCATAACAAGGCATGAGTAGGGTTATGGAAGACCGCACGGAAGATGATCACATTGGTGGGGGTACTTGTCTCTTCTCTCGCTCATTGCTTGGTGTTTGTCTCGGCTTCATAGCTGTTAGGTGATGATCCTGATGGCTAGTTGCGTGATTTGTTCAGCTAGTTCTGTTTTATGTTTCTCTGGGTTTGAGCTTTTGTTTCCTTCTTCTTCTTGGGTTCTCTTAGCTCTTGTTTTGTAGATGTTGTTACTTTGCTCTTCTTCTTGTTGTGGTTGGTCTGTTTTCATTATGTTGTTATTCTGCACTCTACCTCACCAATACTTGGTGGTTTGAGATTTTTGAATTATAAAAAAAAAAACATGAGTATACAAAATAAAATTACTAGCTCTTCTCCTATTCAAGTCACTTTTACGGTTTTACCCAATATGTTGTGATGGTTGGGTTAAAAAAAGCTATGTTAGAAATTCAAAGTAGTGCGAGATCTAATAATGTATGTTGAATGTTACTTTTATAGATATAAAAATAAATAATCACTAAGATCTCGTACTTGGATTTAAATAAAACAGTAGTATTTATCTCTTCGTGATCCATTCAGCGTTAAAATGCACTTTAATATTTTTAGTCACTAAAAATAGGAAGTGACTTTAGATCGACATTACGAACTTTTTTTTCACGATAGATTAATTAAATTTAGTTGTCACGCGGCATTCATAGTCGTTTGATATTGCGATCCTAATATTGATATTTGAACTTAGTTATTCAATAAGATGCAAATTAAATTCAAAATCAAATTTTAAATTTTCATTTGATTCTACATGAATATTCAGATTTCATATATTTTGCTCACCTTTAATTTGGCGTGTTCAAATAAAGCCTAGTCGAGCACTTTGATACCTATAACTCCACCAAACCACAAACATGTCTTGATCACTTGTCCTAATCTCACAATTACACATCCTCGAAGACGATGAAGGACAAGTAATATGTACTTTAGCTTGCTATAAAGACGGCAATAGAAATGCAGCCTTGGACCCCTATCTAAAGAGACCCCTTTTGCTATCTTGGATTAAGTGAAATTCCCCATATCCATCATATGCTTTGAAAGATAAAAATGTGCATTTCCTTTTTTACAAAAGACCCCCCATTGGCTTATCAATCTTTTTTGGCAAAAGAAGTGAATCAGATAATGGGACTGTCCCTCACTACTGTTTATAGTAATAAAAGTAATAGAAAAAGTAATCCACAAAATCATTGATTGATGATTCTAATTGCACAAAACTTTACTACACTCCAAATCCCAATTTTGGACCACAATGTTTAACTAGGTGGCGTAGGACAAGTGTCTCCCTCACATTGCAGCTTACAGACCACAAAGATCCAACGGCCCAGAGTCATCCAGCACACCTATTGTCTAAAGTCAATTTTTACTCTTTTCAGAAAATTTCTTAGCTTTCCTTGAATGGATTTATGTTGCTTGAACTTGTCATCTAAAGGTTGAGGAAAAGAGGGAAATTGCTGGCTGTATTTTCCACACACAAGTTTGTTAAAATAATGGAGGACAAAAAATAAAACCTTGTGCTCAATTTTATTGTTTCTTTTGAGAATTGCCAACATTGGAATTTCGATTAGGACATACATAAGCACTCCCCATGAATCAATCTTTATCAAACATGCACTTGCGCGTGTAACTTTGGTCCATGTCCTTTTATTGATGCTATTTGTTTTTTCATGTCCTTTTTTTGAAGCAAATATTTAAGTGGCACCCTTGCTTTCCAATGTAATAGCATTCGTTATATAATCCAATTAAATACTCTCTACGTCCACGAAAAATAGTCGCATTTTACAATTTTGGGATATCCATAAAAAATAATCCATTTCTAAAAATAGAAATTTTCTCTCTCATACTTTACCCATCTTTTCTCCTCTCTTCCATACTTTACTTACTTTTTCTCCATATCTTATTTTACTATTTTTTTCTTTCACCTCTCTTACTTTATCGATTTCTGATTAAAACTTGTATCGTCCACGAATTGAACTATTTTTTGTGAAATGAGGGTGTATGTTGTTTCAATTTTTTACTTTTAGGACTTTTTTTGTGTGTATGATGTTGTTTGTGGAATAGCATTCCGTCTTCTTCTTTTTCTCTTCTATCTCTTGGTCATTTTTAGGTGATTGGGGGCTGAAAATCTGATTAGCATCGTACCCTAGCTCCCATTTATAATTAAGCTTAAAATGGAAAGTTTCCTGTAATGGTCGGCTTGTACTCGACCGAGTAGCCATTTAGGTTGAAATTGCCTTTGTCGTGTAGAGATCTCTAGATTTGGATGTTCGGCATGGACTTGGCCGAGTGGCGTCACACGCCAAATATGACACGGCCAGGTAGGATCTTCTGCATCAACTAGGGTCGACATGACTCGGTTGAGCGGCTTTAGATGCCAAATGTGACTCAATCGAGTAGGATCTTCTGGATTGATGTGCATTGGCAAGATTCGGCTAGTGAGTTTAATGGTTGAAATCAACTCAGCCGAGTAAAATGTTCTGAATTGGCGGAGATAGAAAGAAAAAGTAACTATAGGAGTATTATTAGGGGAGAATGGAGTCCACTTTATTAAAGAGAAAGAAGTTATCAAAAATAGAAGAAGATATAGTTTTATGGGACATCCCAAAATAGAAACTTATTTATGGGACGGAGGAAGTATTATAAATGAAATCACTCTTTGTCCATCTACTTTAATTATTAGTTTAATTTCCTCATTAATGCTTTCAATTTTAAATGCGCATTTGCATTTTATTTGATAACAAAAAAAATAAAAAATAAAAATCAAATGAAGTACTCCTATTAAAAAAAGAGACATGAGGACATGTGTATGTGACTATGTGGTAGGAAGAGTGGTATGACGCAGAAATTGAGAAGAATAATTATGTGGAAGTGGCTAGAGGTATGATGAGAGGTAGCCGTTGTGAATGATCTTACCACATTCGGCATCCCCCACTTTGCATAAACCTCCTCTCTCAATATTCCCAGTTTAATAAACATGATGAAATGTCATTCCAATTTCCAATTTATTTGGTTAGCGGTATGATGAGAGTCGAATTGGATTAATAGAGTCTAGTGGGGTGTTAATGAATGACTAAGACATCTTATATCTTCGTATCAAAAAAAAAAAAAAATCTTATATCCCAGTTCTTTTTTTTATTTCCTTTTTTCTTGTGTTTAGTTTGTTTTTGCTAATGTTATGTTTAAATATTTAGGTTAAGAATTGATCATTTCTTAATTATGATTTATAATATTTTTAATTGGGTTAGTTTCCCATAAAGTTAATAATTCTAGTTTGTCCCGACTTTTAAAATTTGAATGATAAATCACAAAATATCAAAAATTTCTTAATTATCCCATGATAACTTTTTTAGAGACAAATTTGATAATGAACTAGTGCATGCGCGTAAAAGTTTTGGTATTTTCAATGAATAGTGGCGTAAATATGTATTAATGTGACGACGTGGATGATTAAATGAGATAATTTTGAGCTTAAAAAATTAAAAATAATAGCAAAATGTGATCCAATAGGACAATAATTTTTTTTACACGATTTGTCATTCAAATTTTGAAATAAACTAGAATTTATTCAAACTTTATGATTTTATATGGACAATTAATCATTTTCAGTTTTTAATTTAAGTTAGTAGCATTGACTACTGACTAGTTTGGTTTATTATAATATAGTACTATACTTACTATTACTAAATTTGTGTATAGAGGATAGTAGGTCAAATATAATTGTAATGTATGTTTTCGGACACTATTCAATGAATCTAGTTTCATGGAAGAGTGCCCTTCAGCTTGAATGCAAGTTCGGGAGAAAATGCATTGAAGATTCATATATGATTTCAAATTCATATTTCATGATTTTCCCATTTTCCTTTTGCTACGTAATTTCAGTGAAATGTGAAGATATTTCATATCAAATGATAATGTTAAGCTGTGTGTACTCATTTGGCATCCAAACCTTGGAAGTTTTGTCTCAAACTTGTTGCCGAGGGAGTTTATCATCGTGTGAGCAGTCGAGGGTCGCAAAAGAGCACTCATTGATTACAACAGACAAGTTGAAAAATCACACATCCTTAGATGAACAATACAAATATTAATTTTTTGAGTATCAATCTTTTATGATGTTGAAACATTCGCTTTTATTCACATGCACAAAACTAACATATTAATTATCATTTTGAATGAACTGTCTTGATTTGAAGATGGTGTTGATCACTACTATAATGGGACAATTTTGCTCGACTCTTGAAAGTTTACACTTTTGTTGCAAGATATTGTTCTAATTCAATGATTTTATAGGATAAAATCGAGTAAACACCCACAGTAATGGAACAAAATGGAGTAAACCAATAGTTTTGAAAATTACACCTCATATATCATCATCGCGTAGATAATCGATATGTAATTAAGCTTTCACATCGATATTTCAATTGCCAAATTTTTTTTGTGATATTTTATTTCCCAAAATAAAGTAATGAATACTAAATGGTAATTATCTAGACTAGACATTTTCAAATACTGCCCCAAATGATGAAATAAAATCAGTCATTTTAATTCCATGATTGTAGATCGATTTAAAAAAAAAACACCCGCAAATAATTAATTGCAAAATATCTTCATATCGATTATTAGTACTTAATATCAATATAGTACTTAATGATTTAATCTGAATGAATATCACCTCCAACTTTTTTGTTAAATCTTTCAAATCGAGACCTAATTTGAGGGACCAAATTAACATTTAGCCTAAAAAATCTTGATCTCATAAAGCTCATCCAAATAGTGGAGCACTAACAATTAAATTGAGTTTGGCTATCATCACAATCAAATCAACATGAAGGCAAATTTAGAAAAATTTGAAGCATGAAAAAATAGGGAAAATCTTATAGATTTTGTGGTTTGAACTTTCGTCACAACATCAACTTCTTTTACTTTTTGACTTGTTATCCACTTTCCTTTTTTTATAAGTTCATGAGTGAGTTAGTGAAAAGTTTCACTAATTAAACCACATTTCCACCAATTATAGTAGTATGATATTAGGTCGTTCCACCTTATAACAGTGTGCTCAAGTTATTGTATTCATCCATTCCACTAGAATGGGATTATTCCTTTATTAAAAGAGGAAATATTTTTTTTGTCCGTCAATTTTACTAAACTATTAGTTTAAAATATTATATTAAAATATTAAAACTGGGAATGTATTATTATAGTAATTTCGCAATTGTGGTAACATTGTCAAAATTAAAACTAATGTGGCGATATCAACTATAAGGTTACAAAATAAAATGATGTATTTTGGACAAAACAACGTGGTTTTATTTGGTACATCAATTTTTTTTTGCCATATAATTTTGATTGTGACTATCTTGCGACGATTGTGAAAAATTGAGAATTATGGTTTTATGTTCTGATTTTAAAAATTATGGAGTGTAAAATTGATCGAAAGCAAAAGATGCAATAAATTTTTTAGATTTTGATTTTATAAATGACAATCATCCCTATATTTTTCGTTGAACGAATCATAACTGTCGAAACAAAGGTCTTTTCTGAAAAATATTTAGTGCACTTTAAATAAAGACTACCAAAAAAAATAAAATTGATCAAACTTATTATTATTATTATTATTATTATTATTATTATTATTATTATTATTATTATTATTATTATTATTATTATTATTATTATTTGGCGCTGCGAACTAACTTAACGTGTTACTACTGTTAAAGAAAGGAACTACGTACATTCGTGTAACATTCGTATTTATTTTAATATGTATATCCTCCGTCCTAAGAAAAATGATCCTTTTTTTAAAGGGGTAAGATTAATTTTATATGTTAAATAGAAAAAATAAAGTAAAAGATGAGGAATAAAGTAGAAATAAATGTGTTTCTATTTTTAATAATGAGTAATCTTAGTTGGAATAAATTAAATGGAAAAGTGAGGACGGATGGGGACTAAATTCAAGTCGTGAGACATGAGGATAAGGAATTGATCTCTTTCCATTTCACCAACTTAATGACTTATCAACAATCCACTTAGATTCGGGAATTTGGTTCTTTTCTCTTAATCTCCGTCAGATTAATAAATAGAGGAGTATAATGTTAGATATGAAATTTTCACTAATTGTTGGATTAACTTTGTTTTAGTGCAATGAATAATATAGTACTACTATTATTTTTGTCCCACGTTTTATGTCATTTCTCTTTATAATTAAAGAACAATACATATAATTTCTTTATATTATTTCTTTTCAATTTTATTCTCTCTTTTTTCTTCTTCATTCATTCTCCTATTTTAATTATTTGCTTTTCATTTAACCATTAAAAATCATTTTCTTAAATTTTATGTTCAAAATAAGCTACTAGTAGTATTTAATTACGTTGAATGAAGAAGTAGTAATAATTTCTACTACTACTTCAGTCCATAAAAGATAGACTAATTTAATCATTTTGAATCATCAACTAAAATTAAACCAACTTTTAAATATGAAAGTTTTAAATATTAAATTACTATTAATAATATGAATTTCACATTCCACAATTCCACACTAACAGTACATCTTTATTATTTTTACTTTCTTTCTCTTACTTTATTAATTACATATTAAAATTCACATCATACATAATTTATTTATTTTTAATGGATGGAGTTAGTTTTACGGCTACAATAGTTCGTACACACATACTCGGTTGATTGTTTTACTTGAAATGATTTACCAACTAATCGATTATATTTGATGAGCTTAAACCATTTTAGGCCAAACATTCATAAAGTGGAAAATGACTTGAGAAGAATTTTCCGCGTGTCTCACAATGAATTTCCACATGACACAAATCTAATTGAATGACATCCAAGTCATACAAAAATGATTAAAAATTGACATTTAAAAACCATCAAACTCTCAGAAGATTCCCTCCTCCCTTCACATGAATTGATAGAGACTTTTTTTTCTCATACAAAGTGATCACTTTGAAATATACTCCCTCCATTCCTAAAAAACATGAATTTTTTGAGTTTGACACGAATTTTAATATAAAATTGATAAAATAAGATAGAGATAGAGATAAAAAGTAACTAAAGTATTATTAGTGGAAAATGAGTTCCACCTTATTAGAAAAAAAAAACTTTTTAAAATTAGAAAGTACATAAAAAATATTTTTATGGGACGAACTTAAAAGGAAAAGGTGTGTATTCTTGTAGGACAGAGATAATATAATATTTTAATTAGATGAAATTATTAATTATTTCCTCTCTTTTCTATCAGGTGTTACACGTTGAATTGATAAGAGCTTTACAAAGAAAAAGTAGATGTAGAAAAGTACGGAATGTGAATTCTTCATACTTTTATATAATAATTTAATATTATAATAAAATATGAATGAAGTAGTTAGTGAAATATATAATCTATTAATCAAAATAGTAAAATGAGCAAATTGATAAGAGACATGTTCTGTTTAAGACACTTTCCCCATACCTGATACTACTAGTTTCATTTTTAAAGTTTTAGTATATCTCACAAATGTAGTTAACCTTTACTTTTAATAAAAAAAAATTCTTATTAGGTGGACTTCTTTCTTCATTAACAACACTTTGGACAAATTTTTCCTTCTAACTCTTTTATTTTAATAATTTTACATTAAAATTTGTGTTATTCTCAAATTCATTATACGTAGGAGACAAAGATTGCACTATTTTCTTGAATATACGTTATTTGTGTAGAATATAAGAATGCGGATATTTATGGAAATATGGAATCGGAAAAAAGAGAAAGCCGCAAGGTAAACAATAGAAATATTTAGACGATAAGCGTGATAGCCAAGCCCAGTTTATATCCCCTACATTAATCAGCTCTATCTAAGAATACTCTCATTAGTTTCTAACAAATTACACACTTCCACGTGTCAAAGCAACACGGGTTTGACACCCCAACATCTCCTTCCCCTCCAAGCTTTGCTAACAAACTCATGTTTATATAAATCTCATGGAAAGAAACCCAATATTCGCAGCAGAGAAACCTCAATTCGACAAAAAAATGAATCCTCTCTGGGAAATGAAGTCGATGGCGGGGAACGTCTTCTCCGCCTACGCCTCGGTGGCGACGTCGGTGATGCTGCTCCGATCCCTCGCAAACGACATCGTTCCGGAGCCGGTGAAGTCCTTCTTCTACGAGGCGTTCAGTCGTTTCTTCAAACACCTGGTGGACAGACTCCTCGGGAGGAAGCCGTCGCAGATGACGATGGTGGTGGACGAGCAGACCGGCATCGCGCGCAACCAAATCTACGACGCCGCCGAGGTCTACCTCCGCACGCGGATCAACCCCGACGCCGAGCGCCTCAAGGTCAACAAATCGCCTAAGCAGAAGAGCATCACGCTCAGCATGGTCAAGGACCAGGCCGTCGAGGACGAATTCCACGGCGTCGATCTCCAATGGCAGTTCGTCCTCGTCGAGGCGGACGGCCAGAAAGGCGATTTCCAGCCGGAGAAGCGCTGGTTCGAGCTCACTTTTGAGAAATCGAAGAAGAATGTCGTTGTGGATGAGTATCTCCCCTTTGTTCTCGCCAAGGCGCAGGAAATTAGGGACGACGACAGGGAGGTGAAGCTATTTACTCGCGATTGCCCCTTCGATGACGACGACGACGGCTGGAACGGCGGCGGCGGATATTGGGGATGCGTTAACCTAGATCATCCGGCGACGTTTGAGAAGCTGGCGATGGATCCAATTTTGAAGCAATCGGTGATGGATGATTTGGATAGGTTTGTGAGGAGGAAGGATTATTATAAGAAAGTCGGAAAAGCGTGGAAAAGGGGATACCTCTTGTACGGACCGCCGGGAACTGGGAAATCGAGCTTGGTCGCCGCCATGGCTAATTATTTGAAGTTCAATGTTTATGATTTGGAGCTCAGCAATCTCTACTCCAATTCCGAATTGAGGCGAATGCTGCTCTGCACCAATAGCCGCTCAATCATCGTGATCGAGGACATCGATTGCAGCGTGCAGTTCCACGATAGGGACGGGGACAAGGAAGGGGAGGCCGACAGCAACGAACAGTCCAACACGAAGGTGGATTTTGAAATACGAAACTCGAAATGACTTAAAATGTGTGAGCTTATTATGTTCTGTTTGATTGATTTAAAATATTGGGTCTTGCAGTTGACGTTGTCGGGGCTATTGAATTTTATAGATGGATTGTGGTCGACATGTGGAGACGAGAGGATAATCATCTTCACGACCAACCACAGGGAGAAACTGGACCCGGCCTTGTTGAGGCCGGGCAGAATGGATATGCATATCCACATGGGGTACTGCACGCCAGCGGGATTTGATGTGTTGGCACTCAATTATTTGGATATCAATGATCACCCGGTGTATTTCCCGGTGATCAAAGAAATGATTGAACAATTCGAGATCACTCCGGCCGAGATTGCCGAGCACTTGATGAGGAGCGAGGATGTCGAGCTTGCTCTTCAAGGAGTGGTTGATTTGCTCAAGGAGAAGAAGGCAAAACAAGAAGAGTTAAATATGGTGGAGAGTGATGCTAAGGAAATGAAATTAGGTAAAAATGTGGTTAAGAGTGGTAAGGAGAAGGGGAAAAAAGGGAATTTCTGGAAATCTGTGATCAAATTTCCGAGACAACAAGGGAAAGAAAATAACAAGTGAAAACTTGATGATGATATAAAAATTAGTATCCCATTTTCAATCATTCATTTCTACTCGAAGAAAATTATGTACATTCTGAAAGCCACGGCCAATTAATGAGTTTGAGGATATTTATGTTATATACTTTGCGTATCTCTGAGTTAATAGTGTGACAAACATATAAATAATTTTGTTCACGTGATGGACCCAAAAAATAGTAGGGTGTATTTTTGAACCAAACATATGGTCCACTTAGCAAATAAGCTATCAAATTTGTTTGTTTATTTTTGAATCATTTTTTCGAGTTAATATTGTTGTTGTAAATAGAAAGGGCAGAAAAGACAAAGGAGGTGGTGCGGTGTATTTTAGAATTTTAATCACTGTATTTTAAAATTTTAATTAAATTATTTATGTTTTATAGTTAAAATATGTAATAGATAAAAATGAAGAAAAAATTACTAAATCATAAGATTTGATTGTGTAAAATTACAAGATTATTTCAGTTCGAAGGTAATTAATTTGATGAAGGTGTGACGACCAAAATTTCATTATTATTTTATTTGCTTATGATTTCACTGATAATACGACTAGGGTATGATGTTGTATTTACGTAGGCAAGCGAATGAAAAGGTACTTTAATTGAAACAAAGATCCAAAATTTGTGATGGCGTCGCGTCAATCACACATTTTCAAGTGTTGTTATCTTTATTCTAGCAATTAAATGAAAGAAGCTTTACTTTAGATTATGGTATCCAACAAGGAAAGTAAAACTATTTGACAAAAAAAGGCAGATCATATTATTTCTTAATCAGGTTTACGTGTCTTTCTAGCGGGACAACATGAAAATGACGGCATCTAATCTAATGTCCTAATCATATTATAATGCCAATTAAATCTGGAGTGAATTGCCTCATTAATTCTTAACATTTTGGGTCGTGACTCTACATACCTCTATCAAAATAGCCCTAGAAGATTTTAACACTTCATATAATCACGAATGATGTTTTTTCGGATGAAAACATCCTCAGGTCCTATAAGGACATTTTTATCGCTTCATTATATTGCTGACATATAATTTCTGGCGCCCCATTTCTATCAGTAACTTCTTATGTCATTTCCTAATGAGTTCTAGTGCTTCATACATAATTAAAATTTTGTCATTATTTACACATTTTTTTTTATAATATGCAGATTTATCATTATCTGCATCAATTAATATGAAAATAATAAAATGAGACTATTTTTTTCTTATAAAACTCATTTCTAGTATTTTTTTCGTGTTTCTATTTTCTCTAATTTTTTCTTTGTCTTTTACCTTGATTTATGAATCAATTTTATTTATTATGAAAATATCCTAATTTTACGGTATTAATTTATAAATTTACATTCTCTTAATTTCAAATACTATTATTAAAAATAAAAAAAAGTTCTCAAAGGACAAAATAGCTAATATCGCATGCTTGAATATTTTCAAGATATTACTCATGTTTCAAATTTTAAAGATTGAATGTTCATATGATGTTAAAAATTTCAGTTGAGCTAAATTAAAATTTCCAATAAAATATCAATCATAAAAATCGTCTTAAAGTTAGACTTAGAGTAATAAATTAGTTCGATGATATATGATGAAATAATATTTTAAATGTTAGCGTTTTCAAAAAAATAATTACTGTATCTTTTAATTAAGTGTGAAATATTTTTTACCCTGCATACTCCCTCCATCCCACTCTAATTAAACCATTTTCCTTTTTGGGTGTCCTACTCTAAATAACACATTTCCAAAAAAAAAAACACCACTCTCTCTACTTTTTCCTATATCTTACATTATTCTATTCACTTAACTTACAAAACAACACTGTATAAAATTTCGTGCCGGAATAGAAATGCTCCACTTAGAGTGGGTCAGAGGGAGTATTATTGATTCAGATTTTATTGCATAAATAACTTTACTTTCCATATTTTTTGTTGTTTCTCAATGAATTTCCTATATGATATAAGTTACCATTAACTAGAAATAAAGGGATATGAGAAGTTTTTTTTGTGTGTGCAAATAATGACAAAACTTTAATTATGTAGTATGATTGTAAGTACCAGAACTTATTAGGAAATCACATAATAAGTTTGTGACAGAAATGTGACAGAATTCATATATCAGCGAATTTAGGGATTGTCAAAAGTTCCCTTCAAGTTATTTGGGTTTTTTCATGCGAAAAGTGGCTAAAAAACATTACATTCATGATTATACTAAATGTTAGGGTCCTCTTCACTATTTTTTTTATTAGGGGTATATGGTGCCATCCCAAAATATTAGTAGGAACCAACGAGGCAGTTTACTTTAGTACTGCGTTCATTTGTTTGGTTTCTTTGTTAGTACTTTAGAGTTTTGGGTTGGTTTGTTTTAGTTGGAAATTGGAATATTCTTTCGCCGAAATCCTCTGGTTTGAGCCGATGATGATACATTCACAAGATCTGGTCAGATTTCTTTCCAAGTAATTTGTGTATTTGAAATGTCTTTTCTTTAGTATCTTTGATTTACTTATCTTTCTGCAAAAAATTGGTGTGTTTCAGGCTATTATAAATTTGTTTTTGTAGGATTCCGTTGTTATTTGTCGCAAAAATTAGTGTGTTAGGGTTTCATTTTTTTTCGTTTCATTCCTCAAATTTCCCTACTATAGATAAAATGATGACATCTTTATTAAGTTTAACTAAAACAAAATTGAAACATTTTTTTATGGGACGGATGGGGATTAATTTAGGATTTAATATCATATCCATTGAAAATTAGGTAAAATCAGAAAGTAAGGCTATAATTAAATTTACTTTATGATAATATATGTTTATTGGCTGAAATATAAGAACAAAAAATAATGTGAATCTTCATAGGGAGATTCATAGTTGGGTTTCTACAACTCAAATTGATATAAAAAGGATAGGAGTTATCGCACAAAAAGTTATAGAGTACTACTAAATTTAAATCGATGGAAAAAAAGAGATAAAAAATGTGTATTAAGTAGAAATTCTGTTTAGGACCAATGGACATTTTCCTAAAAGAAATTAGATATTCCATCCATCCACGAAAATGGTCAAATTTTGCTAGGTGGATAGTCCAAAAAAAATAATTTTATTTCTTAAAACTAAAAATTTTCTCTATCATACTTTATCATTTTTTCTCTTCTTTCCCACACTTTATTTTTTCTTAATATCTCTCTTATTTTACCTATTTTTTTTCTCATTCTCTCTTACTATTTTACTCCCTCCGTCCCATAAAAGATGTCACGCTTGTGGGACGGCACGAAATTTTAAGAGGTTTTATTTTGTGTGTTAAATGAAGAGAGAAAATATTACTCCATGTTCATGTGAGAGTGAACTTTTTCTAAAAATGGAAATGTGCCCTCTTTTGTGGGAACAAATTAAAAAGGAAAGTGTGATATCTTTTATTGGATGAAGGGAGTTCTAAGTACTGAGTATTTTATATGAACACAGAGAGTACCTATATTGACTCCACAAATCTAGCTATAGTATCTTACATGCATAATTAATTCGACAATTGAATAAGCAACCTTGATAAATATGTTATTCCACAAAGAACTTTTAACATTATCAAAGGAGTTATCTTGATGCCAAAGAGTATTGGTTATGGATCAGACAAGAAAACTCGCCATTATCTTCCTAATGGATTCAAGAAGTTTCTCATGATGCACACAATGTCCCAGATAAGAAAGGAAATTGTTTAGCGTGCTGCTTAGTTGGAAGGGGTGGACTTTTTTTGATCGGACAACCCGTATACTATTGGATCAGTCATTTTTTTCGATTCCCCAAATATACTACTGGGTCAGTTAATTTTAGCCCACACTCGGTTACCCGCTCTGATACCATGATAGAAATTTATGGGTTCTATCCTAAAATTAATTGGGAAAAGGAGTAGCCATGAGATTTATATACTAGTTTTAGTTTTTCTCTTGACACGATGTATGATAGTTATATGTTATTTTCAAGTTTCAATTGCAACACTGGATGAAACATCATTTAAGCACATATTTCTTTTTTTGATTAAAATTAGTGTTCGTTTCATAAGCATAAAAAAAACATCATCAAAATTCTATATTGATCACTATTTTAAATCCTCTATAAAAAAATCAGAAGAGCAGTTAACTACAGGGTGGCCAGTTGTCATAGTAAAAAATTTAATTTATGAAGATTAAGTCAATAGCCGCGACAAAATAATGAAAGATGATTTATCACAATTTCACAACCCACCAAAAGTCAACGAAATAGTCACCTCTATCATTGAATATTACTAATTGATATTCCTTGGAACTCATCCCAAACTAATTCAAATTTTGAACATCAAGTCCATCCCAACATGCAAAACAGAGAAATAGATTTCTGAGTTGCAATTATGTTTTGGATGAGTTGCAAAGTGCTATACATGATTCCATTATATATATATATATATATATATATATATATATTAGTAAAATGTTGTCTACACCTCCTCTTGCTGCTGAGCTGATTCGGCTTCCACTTCCTCGTTTTGTCTCGTCTTCTCGTGCAGGAAATCAACCAGGCCCTGCAGAGCATCATGAGGCTCATCATCCTTGAGCAGCTGCTCGGCTACTTCAGCCGGGGTTGCTCTAGCATTTGGCAACAAATCTTCGATCTCTTCAAACATAGGGTGATCCTTAATGTCAAGATAGTTAGAGGCCAGCAGCTTGAATCCACAAGGGGTGCAGTATGACATGTTGATGTGCACGTCCATCCGGCCTGGTCGCAGCAGGGCTGGGTCGAGCCTCTCGATGTAGTTTGTTGTGAAGATTATGATTCTCTCGTCCCCACAGCTCGACCACAAGCCATCCACAAAGTTGAGCAAACCAGAAAGTGTCACCTGTTTCATATTTTGAATGCTAACATCAGATTCTTGAACATGTCTCAATCTGAATCTACCTTTTCCATCAATTTTCAAATCTTACTACCTCTGTCCCTAAAAATTTGATACATATTATCATTTTGGTCCGTCCCTGAAAATTTGATACACTTCATTTTTACCATCCCCTAATTTATTCACCTAAAATGACATCGTGACGTCATTATGTGCCACCACCGTTGTGTCCACTTAGAAAATTCTAGTTTCCACATGATCTAAATGACGTATGAGATAATTGCAAAATTCTGAAACTTAGTAATTTATCATTCTAGTTTCGAATAATTTAAGATAAACAAGAATTTGACTTTTATATGGCAATTTGCAATCAAAGGGTATCATAAATATTAAAAATCACAACCAATAAATGAAGCAATATAATGAAGTGATTGATGCAGGGGAAACCAAACCTTATTTTCTTCCCGCGCTTGGTAGTGCGGTGTGGAAACGGCGGCGGCCCTCGTAGCGAGCTTCTCTTTGAAATCAATGGTGCAATCGATGTCCTCCACCACCAAAATCGACTGATTGGCCGTCGTGAGCAGCAGCTTCTTCAAATCGGAGTTGCGCCGCAGCTCTGTCAGCTCCAAATCATACACATCGAATTTCAAGTAATTGGCGATCGCCGCAATCAAGCTCGATTTCCCCGTCCCCGGCGGCCCATACAGCAAGTACCCTCTCTTCCACGCCTTCCCCACCCTCCGATAGTACTCCCTCCGCCGCAGAAACCTCTCCAAATCCCCCAAAATCATCTCCTTCTGCCGGCTGTCCATCGCCAGCGTCTCGAACTTCGCCGGGTGGTCGAGCGTCACCGGATGCCACATATCGTTGAGGTGGTACAGGTTCTCGTAATCCACCGTGAAAATCTTGATCGTTTTCTTCTCCTGCTTCTTCAGTTTCGCCTCCTGCGTGATGAACGGGAGGTACGAATCCAGGGCTAATCCCCTGTTTTTCTTGTGGAATGTGAGCTCGAACGACCTCACCTCCGATCGGAGAGTCGAATTCATGTCTCGGGGGTTGTAGAAATTGTGGGAGGAGGTTTCGATTTTGCGGCAAATCCAGACCCATTTGAATTCGTGGCCGCGGAAGGAGTCGGTGATCTCCTCGCCGCGCTCCATGGTGATGTTGATGTGGTTCTCCCGCTCGGGCTTGCTGACCTTGAGGCGGCGGGTGTTGGGGGTGATTTTGGGGCCGAGGTAGGCGGCGGCGGCGGTGTAGAATTCGTTGGCGCCGAGGCCGTCGAACTCGTCGATGACGATGGTGAGGTGGCTGGAGAAGCGGGCGGCGAAGGAGCGGAGGCCGGAGAAGAGGTAGTCTTGGAATTCGCGGGGGATCAGGTCTTGGGCCACGCCGCGGACGACCATGATGCTGGCGGCGAGGGACCCCGCGGCGGAGAGGACGGTGGCGAGGTGGTTGGATTTGGAGTCCGAAGATGATGATGCCATTTTCGGATTTGGAAGGAGAAAGAGGAAAAATGGGTATTTTCTTGAAATTGATTTGAAGTGATTTGAGTTAAATAGAGATGACGATAGGTCAAGTGGGCCTACATTTTCAAATAGGCGGGAATCATGCGTCTAAATTCGAGACTTTTTATTCAAATACAATATCCATTTACATGTAACGTCAATAAATTTACACGCTTAGCGTATGCCAACAATTTTTCCCACAACATAATTAGAAAAATGTTACTCTCTCCGTCCCACTAAAGATGTCACACTTTCCTTTTTAGTTTGTCTAACAAAAGATGTCACATTTCTCTTTTAACACACAACATAATTAGAAAAAAGTTTCCTCTCACATAAATATAAAAGTTATATTTTCTCTCTCCATTTAACACACACAACAAAACCTCCTAAAATCCCGTACCGTCCCACAAGTGTGACATCTTTTGTGGGACGGAGGGAGTACTACAATTACTACTTTAGCCCCTTTAAAAGTTGTAGGTTTAATCAAAATTAAAACTTTTAAAAACAATTTGTCATATAAAATGACTGTTTATTTAATCAATTTGTCATATAAAATGATTGGTAGTGCATGCTAGGGCTCCAAGATTTAAATTTAAGCAAATTTAGAGAATATTTTAGCAATCTGCCATATAAAATGACTACAAGAGCATACATGGCCCCAAAATAAGGGGCAGCAGTCAGCACTATTGTAACGTAGCCAATAAAAATGTGTACCCCAAACTTAGAAACTTTCCCACCAACACCCATTCACAATTAATGGTCTAATAGTATTTCTCATTAAGATGGTGGAAGGAGTCAGAAGAACGTAGTCACCAAGGAAGATTTTTTAAGGTTAGACTGATCAAAGTTGGAATTTTCGGACTTTGCATGTCATCGGCAATTCCTTCGAAGTTTCTTGGAAATTTTATATTGGCCCACTAAATCATTTCTGCAAACAAAAGTCACAAATTGGTCGGCAATTATACCTGCCTTAATAATAATAATGGAGTAGTAATTAACCATCCCTTAGAGGCATAGGGAAATTTTTTAGAAAAAAATGAAAGTCAAACTCATTCATGCTAAAAATAAGATGTGATATTATTAACTGATGGATGAAAAAAAAATGAAACGTATAATTACATAGACGTTCATTTTAATAACTAGAATCAAACCAGTGTGATGGACATTTAAGATACATTCAAGCATTGATCTGAGGTTTATAAAAATAATTAAATGTGGAGTATAATTATTTACAAGAAAAAGGGAAATATCAAGAATCACCAAATCCTACACATATAATTGTGTGTGTATACGTATGTTGATGTGGCTTATATGAACGGGAGTACACACTGTATATGTACATGTATGAAAGTGCTAAATAGTAGTGAACTTCTTCTACGAAAAGGACTTTGCTAGAGGACTAAGGTAGAAGTTGGAGAGCACTCTTTTCACAAAGAAGGAACTCTACGTTAGAAAGAGGACAAATAAATTGATAGTCCATTCTTTACAAATGTTCACCCCACACCATGGGACTAAAAAGGATAAAGGAACAAGCTCTTGAGATTTGCTGAATTTGCTTGATATCACCCTCCACTCTTCTCGATCATTGCATTACCTCATGCCAAAGGAGATATCTTGTACTAAAATGACCTCTTTCTTGGGGGTATGAGATTTTATGTAGCTTTATTCTGTGTGTTAATGGAAAGAAAGTGGATCATTTTCAGTGGGACGGAGAGAGTAGCTAGTATGGACAGCAAGCAAGTCGTCCTTAAGCCTGCCAAGATTAACACCAAAGTGGTCAAGTTTTCTTTAGCAAATCTTAAAGCAAGTACAAGATTAAAACCAAGTTAAATACCTCTTGTGCTTTTCATAAAAATAGGAATCGAAACAAACTGACAAAGAGTTAATGAGCTCAGCATAGAGGCTTTAGTCACTCTATTTAGAATCAAACAAACAATGCCCGTTCGGTAAGCCATATCAGCGCCATCGAGATCAACAACGTTACAAGCACCAGTGCCACACAGGATGTAATCACATTCAACTACAGCCAAGCCATGCCAACAAGCCAGGATCGAAACCATTAATCTCAAATACATAAGCAAAAAGTCAGCGCCAACTACCAAATGCAAAAATATTAAGCCAATGTTCTTCGCCATGCAGAATCCCCCGTCTGCTCCGACCATTCCAATTCAGCTTATCTTAGTTAGCCAAATTTATTACCTCTTTCTGGATAATTATCATCTAGCGTTTCTTTTTTCATTCTATATTCAGTTGATTTATTTAATCTTATTGATACATTGACAGAAAGACACAATTGTTAAATAATATAGAATGACAAGTTAGGCGCTAGATATTAATTATTCACAAATAGCTAATAAATTTGGGTAGCTAAAGATAAGACGAATTGAAGGGTCGGAGCTGACGGAGATTCTGCGTGATATTTTCACATTTAGTAGTAGTGGGCACCAATCCTGACTAGCTGGCAGGGCTTGACTGCAGTTGAACGGGACGACATCCTGCATGACCCTGGTGACTGTGACATTGTTAATCTCGACATCGTTGATATGTATTAGAGACAACTTACTCAAAGAGCATTTTTTGTTATTCCAAAGAGAGGGAAACATGCTCCTCTTTAAGCCTCTATGCTGACTGAGCTCATTAGCTCTTTGTAATTTTGTTTTTATTCCTTACTTAGAACGAGCCAGTAGCTCAACGTCAGCCTTTTAGCCTCGACCATCTACTGATAGACTAATCATAAAACAAATTATGGTAAGACAAACATTTTATTAAATAAAAAAATAATAATAGTAAGACAAACATTTTATTTCCATAAAGCATAAAATACATCAACCTTAACTCGCTCGTGGAAAACCTTTTCATATAATTCCAAAATCAGTACATACACAACACGACATGCGTCATTATTATCTTTCGATTCTCGGCGAAACTCACTTCCTTTGTCCCTTCATAATTTTCAAATTAATTAAACTCGACTTGAAATAATTAATTGCATTATGCATCTATATGATTAAACTTAAGTTGATTATTCCGAAAAGAGAATAATTTTAGAACTAATTCATAGTTCGGGAAATAAATTAATAATTACCCGTCGCTTCGCCACCACCACCATCGTTGCTGAGCAGCCGCCACCGCGCTGCTGTCCGTCCGACCACGCCCAGTTCACTGCCCAGATCGGGAAGTCTCGTTAAGTTTGATAAAAATTTCATTCTTGGTTCGGTTATATTTACATGATATGCAAAATGAAGAATGCAAAACAAGATAGAAGTTTGAATTGAGTTGGGAAAGACATATACCCTTTGCAAACTTGGTAGAACAATTGGGATGGGCGGTTGGCTACTTGATTCCCGTCGAGTTTCTTGAGAAATTTGGGAATTTGAATATGAATGTGATTTGTGGGTGTGTAGAGAATGAAAGGAATTCATGCATTTATAGAAGTAGGGTTTGATTCTTGATGACCAAGTTTGTGGAATTATTTGGTGATCTTCTTGCCATATTTTGGGGAGTCTAATTTTGGTGTATAATTTAAGAAATAAAGAAGGAAATTTGGAGTGGGGAAAACCATGTAGGCGTGTAGTATGGAGAAAGGAAGAAGATCTTTTCTTAATTTGAATTTATTTGGATTTGAGCTCAAGAAAGATAAAAAGAAACTTAAATAAAAGGGTCATGTATCTTTGTGGTCAAATAAATTGGGTAAAGCCCAATTCACGTGTTTTAATAAAAAATTAACCATGGATTTTAATTATTTTGATGGACTAAAGATGTTATATTGTTAACTCAATGCTTAATTGCTAACTATAATTAAATAATAGTTATAGATATTTAAATTAATGGCCTAAATCATAACCCCGAAATGTGAATACGATCATTAAATAACACCAATAAAGTATTAAGATCAATTTACAACAAATTAGTTGTAACTAATTTTTGAAAAATATCTCATAACTTTAAAACACATATAACTTTCTCGATTTAAATTATTCTTTCGCACAACATATATCTAATTAAAGATTATTTCATGAGGATTCTAACGAGTTCTCACTTGCACATGTTCCGACTCAAAATTTGAAAAAAAAAATGAAATTTTATAATTTTTTTCGTACAGCACAAATGTCAACATATTATATAAAATATATCAATATAATACATGTAGAATGTCAATATAAGCATTGTGTTAACATTCTCAAAGCATTGTGTTGATATTTTCGAAGCACTATATGGACATTTTCATCAAAAAGACCAAAACCCTAATTTGGTACTTAGGTTTTTTTTTTTTTTTATCTTTTTCGATTTAATTAATACAAACGAAAATTACACGTGGCAAATTGTAGACTATAAGTTTTCTAAAATTCTATGGTCTTAAATTAGTTGTAGTTAGCAATTAAATGATGAGTTAACAATTGATCACTCCCCCCTAAGATAGTATTTATATTTGATTTAATTATTGTCCTTTTGAAAGTCCAAAGACTTAGAAAATACTCGAGGTCATGCTAAAATGTACTCAATTTAGTATCTAATCCACGACTAAGATCAATCCTATACCATTAGATCTTAAAATGACTGGATGAGATTAAAGCTCACGTATTTCAATAAATAGTAAATAAAATATCAACAAAAAGATAAAATAGTCAATCTATTATAACATAATAATTTTTACGGTTTTTTATATCAACATAGTGTATTACAAATATCAACACAGTGACATGAGAATCTCAACACAAGTACCAGAAAATTTTAATACTGTTTTATTAATATTGTACATGCATTATATTGAGATTGTTTGGTGCCTTTATTGATATAAAATTTGATTATCAACATATACGAAAATTGAAATAAAAATTATACCCTCCGTCCCATAGAAATATGTTATATTTCCTTTTTGGTACGTCCCATACAAACAGTCCATATCCATTTATGGTAACCTTTAGTCTCTTTCTCTTTTACTTTATCATTTGTGGGCTTCACCACCCACTACACAATTTCAACTATTTCTTCTCTTTCTTTCTTACTTTACCAATTACACATTAAAACCCGTGTCAAACCCAAATGACCTATTTCTATGGGACGAAGGGAGTATAAAATTTCATCATCCGATCATCGTCGAAACATATGCAATTGAGATCTCTTTAGAATCCTTATGAATTTACCTTTAATTTGATATATTTTTTAAGAATTTTTTTTTTTAATCGAGTGAGTTACTTAAATTCAAAATCTTAAGATGATTTTGAGGAGATATAAAGCGGTTAATATTAACTACCAATGATAAGAATTGACATTAATACTCTTTAAGTTTATTTGAGTAATTTTTTTAATTTAAAATATAATCCACTTGACATTATTTCAACCACTAGATCACATAATCTAATGCTTAAGATTTGGTCATAATTTGTGATTGGTAATTAGTTAGCAATTGATCATCACCCTACTAATATGTTGTCATTTCCTGAATAATGTCAACTCATGATATTTTTGTTATTTTTAATACATGATCATTTTTGTGATTCTCACGATATCAACACGGTATATTAATAATGTCAACTCAATGTCTTGAATATGTGAACTATATTTCTTTACATTGGACATGCATATGATTAACATTATATGTATAGTTGTTAACAAGAATCTAATTGTCAAAAATATTGAAAATTCAAATAAGATAATTAAATTTTATCATCAAAACATATGCAATTAGGATTGTTAGTTTCTTTATAAAATTATCTTTAATTTGATATTACAATACACCTTCCGTCCCACTCTAAGTGAAGTATTTATATTCCTGTACGAGATTTTGGATAGTGTTGTTATGTGAGTTAAGTTGAAATAATAAAGTAAGAGAATTGAAAAAATAGAGAAAGTAATGTTTCTATTTTTAGAAACGTGTTATTTACAGTGGACATCCAAAAAGAAAAATGATTCACTTAGAGTAGGAGGGAGGGAGTATAAGACAAGTAAACATTGAATCATGACAAAAAAAATTGTTTAGTTGAAAAGATAACTTTAATATACTTCTCTCTTCATCCGCCGTTTATAGTCTCATTTTGAATTGGCACAGATTTGAAGAAATTGTTTGATTTTATGAAGAAAAATGGAGAAATGAATTAGTGGAATGTAGACCTACTTTCATATATTAATTGAGGGAACATCTTTTTAGGTTCACGAACTTTGTCAAAGTATCATTTTAGGTCTATGAACTTTAAAAATATCATTTGAAGTCCGTTAACTACAAGTTAATATCATTTGAGGTACTTTTAAATATTTTCAAATTTTTTTGACCGAAAATGCCCTCAAGGCTTTGAGGGGCAATTATGTTAATTTAGTTTGATGGGTGGTCTGACGCTGCTGCAATGAGATCAACCTTTTAAGTGATTTGACGTATTTTTGCACTTTGTCATACCGATGAAAGAAGAGAGAGAGGTACTTCATGTATTTACTAAAATAATTTATCTATGTCTCTTTCTTTCTCACATTTCCCCTCATTCCTTCTCCTCCCCTCTTTCTCTCTAATTCGAAATTATCTTCTAAAATTTCTACATGTCGACCACTTCTACAAACGGATGTCACTTGTTACGCTTTGAATATGGTAAAATTGTTTGTGCCGTGAACGGGCAGCCCTTAAAATCGTTGCAGATTCGAGGAGGCATTCGCATGCAATATTATACTATTTTATTTGCGAGAAGAAAGAGAAGAATGGTGGGTGCTCATTTTTCCGTTGGTGCTACCCTATTACTAGCGATTATGCAAGAAAACCGTCGAACGAAGAAGGAAGAGAAGCTGCAATTTCAGGAGTCAGTGAAAATGGAAATCTTCACGAAGTTAGCAGCGGTTTGAAAGAAAAATTTGTTGTCGTTGTTGTTCTTTTGTTTTCTCAACTATGAAAATTTTGGTTAGTTTATGCAAAAAGATCACTCAAATCCTACACATGCAGAGAAGTGACGTCTCTAACGCAGAGATGCAGCAGCGAAGAATTGTCGAAATTGCCCTTTGAAGGCCTTAAGGGCAGTTTTCCCCAGAATAAAATCCAAAATACCTCACATGATATTAACTTATAGTTGACGGATCTAAAATGATATTTTCAAAGTTCACAGACCTAAAATAATGCTTTGGCAAAGTTCGTGGACTTAAAAAGATGTTTCCTCTTTTTTTTATAATAGAATGTGAGTGTAATGAGTTAGGTGAATGGTGAGGTCCATTTATTTATAATGGAAAAAAGCTAAATGAGACTATAAATCCCGAACAATCCAAAGTGGCAAAATGAGACATTATTTCACGGATGGATGGAGGGAGTATATGAACACTATCTACTAATTTACTTAAATACCCTTCATTTTTTCTCTTTTATTAGTTCGAAGCCAAGACTATTTTAGTTGGAGGGGATGAGTATAACTCATTATTATGAGATTATCAATTTAGTATTATGTTGTGTTATTTATATATTTAATTACATGGGTGAAAATAAAATAAGTTTGTTAGCTATAAATTTTTTTTATAAGTAGGTGATAAAATTAATAAAGTACTCCTCCCATCCGTCATTAAATGTCTCATATTTCCTTTTTCGTCCATCGCCAATAAATGTGTCATTTCACTTTTACTATGTTTGTTAAGTGGACCCTACATTCCACCAACTCATTTTACTCACATTTTATTATAAAACCAATATATAAAGTAGACCACATATTCCGCCAACTTACTATCCATTTATTTTATAAAGTTAAACAATTTCTTAAAACTCATGCCGGTCAAATATGAGATATTTAATGGTGGGCGGAAGGAGTAAAAAAAAGGAATAAAGTAAGAAAATACAAAAGGGATGAGATATTATAAAAATAAGAGTAATTTTGGTAAAAGTAACAAAAAGAAAAATAAACTTCTACTACTACTCCCTCCCAGGGACGAAGCCACTATGGGGCTTGGGGGGCCACTAGGCCCCCCAGCTTATGTTATTATTAGTATATATATTCTAAACAAATACATAAAATCTCACCTAGTGCAGTTGGTTTGGGCCCAAGCCTCTAATCTTAGTGTCCCAAGTTTGAATCCTGGTATGTACAAATCCCTATATTTTTCTTTTTTTATGTCCCACTTTTTATTTTCCTTGTTTTGTGTCCCAAGTTCGAGTTCCCTCTTGAACAAATCGATTTATTCTCCTTGTTTTATGTCCAATTATATTGTCTAACACTCTTTTTTCTATAATCTAAAATAAATGCATTTGTACATTATATGCCAATAATCATTTGAATTGATTAAAATTTTACAAATCTTAGTAAATTAAAACTAATTATAGAAAAATAATTTACCTAATTAGATAAACTAACATATCAAATAAAATGAATTTATCGACCGCTTTATTTGACGATTGTATGCTTGTAACCCCATTTGGTTATTTGTAATTTAATACATAATCTTTGGAATCATTTACAGCTAGCTCTAGCAATCATTGCAATTTATTAGATCCCTTCAATTTTTCTATGTGAAATTGCATTTGAGATTTGACATGAGTTATATTCATAAGAGTCTTTATTTTATTTTTTACACTTTTATGTCGAAGAGTTTTACTCGAACTGCTATTTATTTTCATATATATCCGATTTTTGTCTTATTTTCTAATTTACTTACACTTTATTTTCTAACAATGACCAACATATCTATATCTAGGTTCTACTACGTATCTCTAATTTTTTTTCCTCTAATTATTCATCTATATCGCTTGCAACTATCTATTTATTGAAACAACTTTTGGCCATACCGACACTAAAAAATACCTAAAATTCGGGTCCTTCAATAAAAAATTTCTGGCTTCGCCTCTGCTCCCTCTGTCCCGACTAAGATAACACATTTCTTGGTCGGTATGAGATTTTAGGAGTTATTGGTTATTATGTTTAATTGGAGAGATAAGAGATGAGTGTAAGTATTAAAATTGAGAGAGAAAGAAACATGAATACATTTTTTAATAAGAGTGAAAAAAAATGATTGCGTATATTAAATGAAGAAAAGATATTTCTAAAAAAACAAATGTATCAGCTTTGAATGGAAAACGTGTCATTAAGTGGAAGCGAGTAGTATTTTCAATGGACGAACCCCGTTTTAATGTATGTGTTCAATATGCATAGGTTTTATGATGACTGAATTTTTGGATACGAGGCTAGGTTTTTTGCGATTCTCAAAATTATGGCACAGATTCCAGTTTTGTTCGTTTCTAATTTATTCATAAATAAAAGGAAAAAGTCCGCCTATTACTTTTGTTTCACTGTTCTTATCTTCTTTTACATTTCTTGATTTCATTTTTGTGGAATTAAGTAAATTGTGTATAGTCCACGCGTCCATTTCTGACCTGTACTGATTTATTCATCTGTAAATTTCTTGATTTTGAATTAACTTCCAAATTCGTTGGTGGTGAAGCTCCGCAAAACGCCACCAAAATCCGAGTAAAGAAGGTCAGAATGTCTGCGATTTTCACTCCCATTTCAGCTACTTCCTTTTCTGTCTCTGAATTGAGAAATTCTCGAGAGCCCGCCAAGAGTTTCTCAGAAAGACTGAGTTTTTCAGGGGAATCCAGCTGCAGAAAGTCTGTTTCTTGGGACATTAGGAGAAGGAATCTCTGTAAAATGATGGGTTTGAAGTGGGGTCGTGCGAGCACGACCGATGATGGAGTTCAAGCCTTTGAGCAGGAAGCTTTTGTGGATGTGTCCTTGACTTTTGAAGATGGTGGAATTGAAGCTACTATGAATAATTTGGTTGGTATACCCTCAAATTCTTGTTTAACATCTAAATTTGGAGTTACTTCAACAGACTAAAATGGAGTTATGTGCTATATTTTCTGTTGACATAATAAAGCATTATATTTGTTGAAGAATTTTAAACTCGGTGCTAATTTGTAGTATAAAATTTATGTGGTATTGTTGCTTGTATACATGGTTTTTCCGGTTTGTTGCTTATCTATGTAGGCATGTGTTCATGCTAATGGATGTGAAACTGATGATTATTCAAGAACTAGGAGCTGCAATTTTTGTGTATTTAGCAGTTAATGTTTTTGCAAATTTTGTAAGGCTCTTGATCATGATCTAGTATTGGAACTTTTATTGTTAGTGATATGGTTTGAGGCATTGGTTTGAGTATAAAATGTACTTGAAGTGGAAGGTAGATGATTTATAATGGAAAGCTAATGATGCTAAATGAATCTGTTGTGTAATTGTATAGTGGTTAATCACAGAAATGTGCCTGTTCAAAGATTGTGTTTAAAGCAGACGTCAATGTTGCGAGACAGAGTTTAGCTACTAAATTGCTTTCGACAAATCATAATTTGATAGGAGTTCAGTTCTGTTGTTGAATTAGAAGTTTTGTTTTGTTGTAGGTCTTCTTGATGTTTATTGTTAATATGTTATGGCGTTTGCTCCGGTAATGGACTCAATTTGTATGTTTAGTAAACAGATCATGTTGTTATTCATGTAATTTTTTTTTGAAGTTTCATTCTAAAGCTCTTTCAGCTCAACGCTCATACATTGTCTAATTGTTTTTTCCTCTTGAATTCTTCACTTGTCTTTTGTCTACCGAAGGTCCAATGTGTAGCTTGATTACGAGATCAACATGAGTAATCTTGGAGAATTATGCATATACATACATACATAAATCGGGTTGAAAACAACAATTTTCCTGGACTTGATTGTACTTGAAGAATATTTTCTGGTCTTTAAGAATTTACTAATTGCATTGGCTTCTTACACTTGACCAGAGCAAGTGGCTTATCTCAGCGATTTTTATCGTATTTGTTCTCTGGAGGCATGACGCACTAGCTTTATGGGCTTCTCTGGGTTCTGCACTCAATGCTTTACTCTCAGTTGTACTCAAGCATTCACTAAACCAAGAAAGGCCCTTTTCTACGTCAAGATCAGACCCCGGGATGCCTTCTTCTCATGCACAGGCTATAGCTTATACCATCATATTTCTCGCTGTTACATGTAAGTTTTATGCTGCAAGTGGAAATTTTGTGAAACTAGGAAGCCAATTGTATGAGTTTCAAGCACGCATTCCTCTGCACGATATGATCATCTTCTCACAAATTTACTGTGTATCCTTCTCTGCAGTGGTGGAGATGTTCGGAGTCAATGCTTTTACAGTCGCTCTAAGCGGAGTTTTTGCTGTAATTGGTTCTTACTTTGTAAGTATATAACGCTTAAATTGGATTCTCCGAATTCGGTATTCTCCTTGCATCATAATCGCCATTGAGAGTACATTACTGTGATTTAGTAAATTATCATGAAATAGTAGAATCATTTGGTTGTTGAATTTTTCATACCATATCGTTACAGGCATGGCTTCGGGTCTCCCAACGTCTTCATACAGTTAGCCAAGTGGTCGTGGGAGCAGTCGTGGGATTCACATTCGGATTCCTCTGGTTCTGGTCGTGGAACAGTTTCGTGCTCAGCTTGTTCACATCCTTCTTGTGGGCAAGGATTGTGATCACTTTGGGTGCTGTTGTTTTTGTTGCTTTTTTTCTTCTTCACAGTTACCGGTCCCAGCTTAAAGTATAACAAAATTTACATCTCTTTCCACATCTTTTTTGTAGCTCTGAATGATCTTGATTGGATTATTGTCCAACTCAATGCTCATAGTGAATGAAAATCCGTAGCTATATCTTGTTAGTCCCTTCAATAGATATGTTCCATGATGCGAGTTACTAAGGTTCGCATCATTCCTCTATGCTTGTGAAGATTTTGTCCTCAAATCTGGAACATCACCTCAAAAGTCAAAATGGCTTGAAACAGAGACACTGAAAGTGTTGTTATTCTGATACATATGCATAATTTTTTCACTTTCTCAAGCACTTGGAAGAGACCATGTCCTATACAGCCTGTAGGATCGAGCTTAGACTAGGTTTGGTTGGAAAATTGGATCTTTCGAAAGTTTACCCAAACCAATTACTCGGTTGGAAGATCACCTCACTCTTGGTTTTGTTAGAGATTAGGCATGGTGCTTATTCTTCTTCTAGATGTTCTCTTACACATTGATATGGAGATCTTAGATAAATTTGGCATTTTAGACACTATCTACATGACACAAATGAGGCAAATCCGACGTGGAGAGACTAAAACCATAAACAACCTCAAAAGAAGAAAAAGTTTGCGGTATAGTGGATAGTGCGACTATAACCAAATTCGGTAATGAGAATGCACAACTCCCATGACTTCCTATTCTTGGCCACTAAAGCTCTAAGAAGGGCTATTAGGGTACAATTAACTACCTCGGTTTGTCCATCTATTTTGGCTGGGGCGGCGGTTGAGAATTAGAATTGGGTACCTCGATTTCCCAAAGGGTCTATCAAAAGTAGCTAAGAACCTTGACATCCCTATCACCCACTAGAGTTCATGGTATCCGGCATGGACAACCTTCCTAAAGAAAAGATTAGCTATATGTTTAGCATCATTGGTCGTTTTGCAAGTTATGAAGTGTGTCATATTTGAGAACCTATCTACCACCAAATACTATCATTCCCCTTTCGAGATGTAAGCAAATCTAGCACAAAGTTCATTGGCAAATCTACATAAGGCTGTGTTGGAGTAAGCAAAGATGTCTATTGGCTAAAATTATTTTGTTTTGATTTAGCTTGCCTACACTCAATGCATAACGGACAAAAATTTTCAATATCATTTTTCGTTTTAAGCCAATAGAAATGCTCACAGAAAATGTCAAAAGTTTTGTGAGTAGCATACTTCCTAAAGATGTCCGTTGTCCCTCCAGTTCCCAATCACATACCCAGTGTCATTCAAGACTTAGAATTTCAAATGTCTAGGATTCACACAATATCAACAAGGCATTCCAATTCTCAACGGTACCACTAGTCAATTCAAGTTCAAGTATGTCAACCAAGTAATTGAGAACTAGCAAATAGAACCAAGTGAAAGTAGGTCTAAGGCTTATGTGAGAAACCAGCATGAATAAAATAATACAGTAATAATAAGCTTCAAAATTGAAAAGCAATTTTCAAGCAATAGGAAAAAAGATTTTTTTGTTTTGCAAAAGTTACCCAACTTCAATGGAAGGTCTAGAATATGGAATAAATAATCCCAAGAAACAAGATTATAAATTGAATCCCAAATTTTGTATTTCTGCCAAATTTACTGATAACAAGGCAACGTGGACCTATCAGACAGTGGAATGCTTGGATGAAAATTTGTAGATATAATAATAATATACCCAAGAATATATGTTTAATATTTTAGCTCAATCCAATAGCTATATACAATAATGACATGAACATATGCACAAATCATACCACCTCAATTTCTTAAAAATAGGGACATTTAATACAGCACGAGTTCTAATGCAAAATTTGAAAAAAGTAAGAGAGGGGGAGAAAAAAAATGGTAAAATAAGAGAGAGGAAGAGAATAAAGTAATAGAATTAATGTTAGTGGATTATGATGTCCACTTTATTACGGATGTGTATAAAGGTGTAAAGATTTCCAAAAATGGAAGTTTGAAAGTTGTTATTTTTATTTTAAGAAACGAACTAAAAAGGAAATAGTTGCTATTTTTAAAAAACGGAAGGAGTAACAAAGAAAAGGTTTATCCAATCACTTATAAAAAGAAGAATCAATAACTCTTGATACCAAATTAATGATGTGAATCATTGCACATGAACCCAAGACCTGGATCGGCCTTTCTAACTCTGCCACTTCCTTACTTGGTTGGGTGGTTTGAGTGCTTGGCTCCCACTCGGCCGGGTTCAAAACCCTGGTTCATTTTTGTTAACACCCGTTCGGGTGGCTCAAGGCCTTCATAGCCAACGAGCAAAGTGGTCATAGCTCAAACACTGAAATTAGCGTAGTCCTTGGTGCTAGAGAAACAGGTACCATACTTGGATTTAACCGGCAGAATGCACTTATTTATTTATAATTTAATTTATTGTTATGCCATACTTTGTCATCGGTCATCTAGAAATGAGAATTTTTTTTCCTTTCATTTTACTATTTTAGGCCTTCTTCCCGTTCATAGTCAAAATTTGATACACATTCTATCGCTAGTCAACAAATTTGAAGTCGAGAGCATGCACCAATGTCGTTTCGACGAAAGGCATTCTCGGCTAGAGGTGCCCACAGTTCCAGTTCCAAAATCGCTGGTTTTGGTTCCGAACCGACGGTATTTCGCGGTTCTGAACCGCCGGTCTTTTGCGGTTCCGGCTTGGTTTCACGTTTTTCTGGCGATTTTTCGCGGTTCTGGTTTGAAACTACCCGGAATTGGCGGTTCTGGCACGGTTTCAGTTCGAAAATTTTTGAACCTGAACCGAATCACGGTTCAAAAATCAATGGTTTTGGTTCAGATAAATTCTCACGTTACGGTTCGGATAAATTCTCACGGTTTCGGTTCGAAACCGTAACCGGCGATTACAGTTTCGATTTTAACCAACCGGTTCGATAAACCTTGGGCAGGTCTATTCCCGGCATTCCACATATCATTTGGCCCATTAAAATTTTAATGGGCCTGGGCCGAAATATGCACGATCCAAAATCAGGGGTTGCCCCTCTCGACAAGAAATGGTTTGATTTATTTCGAATTATTTATCGGAATATCAGTTTTCGAGCTTCTCATTTTCTTTCTCTCCTCGCGTCGGCGCCGGAGCTGGATTTGATCTGAGAGTTACTGGTAAGTGTTGCTCGTTTACCATTTCGACTTTGTGATTATTGAATTGTGCTCTTATTTATCTCTGTGTTCTGCGTGTGTGTTACGGATTCGTGATTTTCAGTTTCTGTTTCGTTTACCTTGCCCTAATTCCCTGCTTGGAATTGTGAAATTATATAACTTGATTGATATATTTGGGGGATGTATCTGTGAAATTGAAGTTTGATTGCTTGAAGCAGTAATTTGACTAACCGTGAGAGAATGCTCCACCGCCTTTATGTTGAATTTAATTTGATTTGCTGCTAAACTAGATTGTTATTGTTTCTGATTTTTTGTTTAGCATTGGAGTCTCATTGAACAATGAGTTTCATTTAGTTGTTGGAAATTTAGTGGTGGCTTTGTTGGTAACTATGAGTTTAAATCTGGTGGCAGAAACCTCCCATCTGAAAGGAATAACTATGTCATCTCAACATGTTCCTGCAACTGAGGATTCGATTAGTGCTGCTAAAGAGAAAACTGCGGCTGAGGCTATCCCTCTCCTTTATGGGATCCTTGAAGATCCTTCATCTTCTTCGGAAGCCTTAAAGATCAAAGAATTGGCTATTACCGACCTATCAGATCGGCTGAGGGAAGTTGGGCGAGCAGAGGAACTGCAGAGCCTGCTGACTAAATTGCGGCCTTTCTTTTCCTTGATCCCAAAGGCGAAAACTGCAAAGCTCGTTCGTGGTATTATTGATTCAGTGGCTAAAATTCCTGGGACCTCTGATCTCCAAATATCTCTCTGCAAGGAGATAGTGCAATGGACAAGGGCTGAAAAGCGAACTTTTCTCCGTCAAAGAATTGAGGCTAGGCTTGCAGCTCTTCTGATGGAAAGTAAGGAATACTCGGAAGCACTGAATCTCCTTTCAGGTCTCATTAAGGAGGTTAGAAGGTTAGATGACAAGCTGCTGCTTGTGGAGATCGACTTGCTTGAGAGCAAACTCCATTTTGCTTTGAGAAACCTGCCCAAAGCCAAGGCTGCACTCACTGCAGCAAGAACAGCAGCAAATGCGGTGTATGTGCCCCCAGCGCAGCAGGGAACCATAGATTTGCAGAGTGGAATTCTCCATGCGGAAGAGAAGGACTACAAAACGGCATACAGCTACTTCTTTGAAGCATTTGAAGCTTTCAACACTCTTGGAGATCCCCAGGCAATTTACGGCCTTAAGTACATGCTTCTGTGCAAAATTATGGTGAACCAGGCTGAGGATGTGGCCGGAATTATATCATCGCCCAAGGTTGGTCTGCAATATAAAGGACCAGAACTAGATGCGATGAAGGCCATTGCTGATGCTCACTCAAAGCGCTCTCTGAAGCTCTTTGAGACTGCGCTGCAAAATTTCAAGAATGAGTTGGATGAAGACCCAATTGTCCACAGGCACCTTTCCGCCCTCTACGACACCCTGCAGGAGCAGAATCTTTGCAGATTGATCGAGCCATTCTCAAGAGTGGAGATTGCCCACATTGCTGAATTAATCGAATTGCCATCTCATCAAGTTGAGAAGAAATTATCTCAGATGATTTTGGATAAGAAGTTTGCAGGGACTCTAGACCAAGGAGCTGGATGCCTAATCATATTTGATGATCCCAAGACTGACGCTATCTACCCAGCGACTTTGGAGACTATATCAAACATGGAGAAGGTTGTTGACAGCCTCTATGCAAGGTCAGCCAAAATAATGGCATGAGGATCACTGGCAGCATAGAACTTTTCTTTTTTGCAATTTATGTAGGTTCCAAGAATTATGGCCCATATTACTATCTTGACGTTCATCTAATCTTTGTACTCTTCTTCTCTCACGCAATGTCACATTTGAGCACTTGATTGTTGCAACTTATTTGAATTTCTAGCTTTTTATGTGCTCCACATACGCATGGTTTCTTTTGTGTATATAGATCATTTCTGGCTTCATTTTGCTTGTAGATTATTCTGTGTTGAATGGAAGGGAATTTTATTTGTTAACCCCCAAGGAATTTTTCAGGACTGCCCCATGAAAATGTTCTCTTCAATTAAAATAATGATTTAAAAACTAGCCATGAAAATGATGAACATTCTCCAATGGAACACACTCAAAAAAGATGCATACTTTGGCATTTTAATTGCTTCTGTATAGCTACTAAGTAGCTATGTTTTTATTACATGTATAAAACCTGCAATAGCAGAGATTGCGCAACAAACAGGAAGAATGCAGTTGGTATTCACAAGATGGTGTTTAACCCCTTGTTTTTCTATTATTATGACTACTATAATTCCTTTAGTGTGGCCTCGACTTACACTATATCCTCTTGGAGTTCACTTGTTTGAGCCACGGTCAGTCTCCGAAGATTGTGCTGAGCTTTGGGAAGATGACCCCTTTCCACCGTGTAAGTAAGAGTACAATAAGACGCCCGATCCAAGCGTCAATGCAGCAGAAATCGAACCCCAGATCCATCTTTGTCGTCTTTTCCTTCTTTGCCTGAGGCGCCTTGCTGTTTCTACACAAGGTTACGAGAGATGAGATGAGAATCTCACTAATATCAATGCCGAAAAGAGGAAAAAATAACTTTCTTGAGAGATTGAAGTGTGCTCGACTAAGTTAATTCTATCAACAAAACCATCATATTAACAGGACTTACTATCAAGCTTATCAATTTAAGAACCAATTCAATAACATTAACATACATCACAAAACCATGAGACTTAATGAGGTGTTAGAGATTATTTGGAACAGGTATACGATGATCAGTAAGTGCAATATAAATAGCAAGCTTTTTCTTCCTTGATCTCTAAGGCCAGCAGTTACAATTATTCAAAAAGAATGGAAACCAAAAATTCGAGTCCTCAATGAAGTATAATAGGGTTAGGCTTAAATGTGGCACTTAGTTCTATGCATGGAAGGCTAGAAAGATAGACCCCCTAAAGGATATCTATAGGTAAATAAATCAAAACAGGGAATACAAATATCAAATGTAAGACATCTTTAAGGCAAAAATAAGTCCTAGAGAATTTATCTAGGGTCTCTCTATGTTCTGTTAGTTCCATTTTGCATAATAACAAAATTTAGATAACCAGGTATTGCTATGGCTGCATATGCATAAAAACTGAAATAGAATAAAACCTAAGCTCACAGCAAATAGTATGGCTTCAGAAACTAACCTACGACTTCTTGGTTTCTATAAGACATCTCTTGGTTCACAGCTTCAAAGTAATGAAGCCTGTCCAACAAGCGAGCAATTTCAGAGTTCTTTAGCTCTATCTGCGCTTCCATCTCCATCTCAACTTCAGCCTTTGCAATTCCTCTACCAATTGAATTAGACACGAATTGGGTAAGATAAACTTGTTGGCATATCTCAGCTGCTGGATCAACAGGTTCTTCACCCTCTCCCAAAGCGGTTGGATCAGCAGGAAGATTCAGTCCTACAAGAGACGATTGTTCACAGATCCTCTGCCATTGACTTTGCAGAATATTTAGGTTTTCCTCTGCTTCCTTCCTCTTTTCAATCTCCATCAGCAAAGTCAGTTTAATTTCTCGCAGTTCTGTTTCAAAATCAGGTGGTGGATGCTGGTGTCCACTTTCAGACGACAATTCTAAGGCACGACACACATCCAAGTCATAAACAGATTAGTCCAAGTTAGTGAAACAGTCATTTAAAAGTTAATAACTCCTAATAAAAAGAGAACTCTATTTTTCACTCAACCCTCCCATAATCCCATCAGAACTAACACCAGAATCGGGGGAAAATAAGCTTTCCTCTATTAAATAATAATGAATAACATGTTCTAATTCAATTCACAGATCATCTATGTGACAATGCCTTCACGTATTGTTAAATTGAAGTAAAGAAAAGATGCCACATGAACACGAACTGACATAATCAGTGAAAATGAGATATTCTCTATTTTACCTTAATAGTCAGGTAAATAAAAATGAAGAGTAAAGGGTAAAAAGAAGGCACCTTCCCAAGCATCATAGAACTCTGTGATTGGAGTCGCCTGACTCAGATATGACCGTTCAGCTCCACCGTTACCCTCACTTTCACCAACGGTCTCAAGACTCACTGATTCCTGTGGATCAACTGGACTACCAACCACTCCATCCTGCTGCAAATTGAAGTTGACAGATTTAGTCGCACCATTTTTCCCCACTGGACTATTCGCTATTTTACTGCTTCCATATTTTTCGTTTAAGACACAAGTTAGATTCTTCTGGATGGCATTTCCAGTACCAGAGCGACTAGCATAGTCATCCATGGCAGGATCGATAACCTCTGTAGGAATACTAGAGTCATCTTTACATCCACTTGGTACACCTTTTTCAGCCCTACTCTCATTCTTATCCACCTTGATCTCATCAGATTTATTCTTCCAAGTTGCAACGTCATATTCAGAGAAACTCTTCATGAGCCGTGGGCCCCGTCGCTTGTGATTAATAATGTAAGGTGATGGGGGAAATGAAGATGGGGAATCAGGAAGTGGAGTTGATTCAGGAGTGGCATAGAGGGCTGGCGAGATCTGAGTCCAATGGTGCTCTCTATCTACAACTGTTGTAGTTGGTGCATGAGAAGACATAGCAACACCCCTCTCTAGTTTCGTATTAGGAGGCACACTAACTCCCCTCTCGAGCTTCGAATTAGGATGTATACCAACGCCTCCTTTCAGCTTCGTGCGAGGAGGAACACTAACACCTCTCTCCAGCTTGGGGTTCGGAGGATCATTAACTCCCCTCTCCGACTTAGGATTTGGAGGAATGCCGTATCCCCTTTCCACCATTGAGCTAGGAGCATCCATTGCCCTAATTTCTATAGTGTTCGCAGTGCTACGCCTCCTCTCAAGCTTTGAGTCGGGAGAATTTCTTGCTTGCACCATGGACTTTGCAGCTCCCGGTTCGATCAGCCTATCCAATGCTATAGCTGTAATTGTTGGCATGGCTTTCCAGCATTCAAACAATCTGCACACACAATGAAAGAGACATCCATGACTTCAAAGAACATCAAACCACCAATGAAGTCCTTCTCATTAAAAACATAGTAACATTGAAGTCACAAATGAGGCATAGAAAAATAACAACTTTTTCATTGTTTCTAAAAGGTTCCACAACAACAATAAAGGAAATGCAAAGCACATATACCAGAAACTTCATCTAACCAATTCCAACCTAAATTTCACATTCTTAATTGACAGCGAAGCATTTCTTCAGTTAAAAAAATCATTTCTACATTGTTAATTTTGTCCCTCACCCAATCCAAGAACCATAAGAGCTGCATCTTCAAATCCCCTAAAAAAATCCCCAAAATAAAAACAGCAACAATCCACCCTTCAATACACCTAATAAACAACAACACTCCGCCAATAAAGCCATGAAAAATCGAATTGAGAGAAAAAATCCCTCGAAACGATCGATTCATGATATGGAAAGAAGAAAGGGAAATGAAACTCACCGGCGGAGAAGAAAATAGAAGGAACCCTGGAGGAAGGGAACAAGAAAGAAGCGTTCATATAAATAAAAATTGTGCAGGCTTAATGGCGTAGGGCACCAAGAATGGATCCATGAGGTGCGAGAGAAAGATGAGAGAGTCGGTTACGATATCTGAGGAAACAACACTCTTTTCTTTCTCTCTATAAATTTCTTCTTCTTCTTCCTCAAGAAAAGTTTTGATTTTGTTGAATTATGATATGTGGAATTTGAAATTAGTCTGCGGGTGGTGCCGAATTTTCTGCTCTTATTTTTCATCAAGGCATTGCCTCTTTTTCCCCACCACCGTTTGCCATTTGGAAGTAATGATATGATAGTTACATTTTCTTTTTATTTTATAATTATTGATGATTTTGTCAGAAAAAATGTGTTTATCTATTATCGAAATGGCTCAAATAAATAAATGTATTTTATTTGTTCGATAAAATTGCAGGGATCATGTTTAGCTGTGGTTCGGCTATATTTTTTCTCTGTTAATGATTTATTATGATTGAATTTGTAAAATTTAATCATGCTGTAATTGAGGAATTAAGCTATTGTTTGGCTCAACAGCGATTTAATGATTCAAGCATATTGAAGAAGTCAAGTCGACCACCCAATAACAGTTGATTTGAAAGTCAACTAATTTCTATGTTTTCAAACTATGTAACAATTGTTATAATGAAGGTCAAACACATGTATTTGGATGTATCGTTAACGTGTGAAAACTAATTAGCTCTTTGTACTCTTCCACACACTAAAATGCAAGGGCCAATTAAAATAGCCCACCAAACTATAGCAAATATGTCGGTCGTATCATTAAAGAATAAGAATTAGGTCATTCCATCTATTTTTGCCTTTTCAATTTAAATTATACACCCCTTTGACAATAGTGCAAGTGAAGCCTTCACCCATTAAACGGCCGGGTCATTCAATGTGAATTATTGTAGTAATAACTTAATATGGTTAAATAGAATTGTCTAAAGTTTATATATATATTCCCTCCGTTCATTTATAGTTCAGTCATTTTTCCATTTCAAGAAATTTTTTCATAGATCATTTCTATATATGATAATCTTTTTCTCTTTCTTACTTTATTCTCTCTACTTTATTCACTTTATACTTTATTCTCTCTATCTTTTCCTCTTTCTTACTTTTTTTTATCTATTTATTTAACACACCCAATATTCCTTTCCAAAACTCCGTGCCGAAAAATTTCGCCTCAACTATGGCGAAACGGAGGGAGTATTATGATTATTTATTGAATAACTCAATTACATAATTTACCAAATTGAAATAATTTATAGGGTTAAACAACCATCTATAAAAAATAATTGTGCAAATACTACTATTTTAGTTCATTTTTAATTTGTTGTAGGTGAAATTACAATTATAATAAAGTTAGGAACTATATTCTCTAATTACGGGTTTATGATCTCCAAATGCAATAGATAGATACTTTGACAAAATCTCATTCATATACGTTACGGAAACAACATACATATTTTATGTGAGAGCATCAACATTTATAACACCAAATTCACACTTCAAATCATAAAAAAACAACCAACTTCATGAATCTGGATCTATATATGTTTTCGCTTTATATTTATCAATCATATTCAACATGTAAACTATAATTTATATGAATCATTAATTTAATTCCAACAATATTCGATCTCTATAAAGCCAATAATCTAGGAAAACATGATGGAATAAACGATTGATAACCACTCTTCACAAGGTCTTAAAACTTGAACATGTAACCCCAAAGAAATGGCTTCATTTATGAGAGAATACATGTGTTTCGCATACACAAATTTATGAGAGACTCCAAAACTAATAAAGCATTAACAAAAAAAAAAGTTTCATTTATAATACATAACAGGCCTATCTGCAGCCATGTCCCATGCTCCTCCTTCCCTGAGATAATTCAAATACCGGGAAAATTCCGGCTTGGCCGTCGCCTTCTTCCTCCGTCTCGACTCGAAAATACTAAAAAAGGGATGAATTTTGCTTGCCTTCTTTGCTTCTTTCGGCATTTTTGGTGGGTTGACCATTTTTGTTGGCAAACTTTTTGATCGGCTCAGCTTCGGCACCAAAGCTGCCGAGGGCGACAGCTTCTCGCCTTTGTTGCCGAGCTGCTCATAGCCGCGCCACTTCCGCCGTATGCTCAGAGCTCCAAACATGGATGTGTTTTTTTATGAGAGAGCGAGAAAGAAGATAGAGAGGTTGTGTTGTTGTATAGACGATGGAATTGGCATATCATGTGTATTTTCTTATGTTTGTTTGAGTTGTGATGTTTTGACATTTTCTTTGGATTTTGAAATAAATAACGTAAGTATCGACCAATTCCTTGCTAGTATAGTTTAAAATCTTCATCCATTGTGTTTTTTTATTTGCAGAAATTAGAAATTTAAAGACGGTCGCCTCATTCTGTCTCATCCATTGTTCAATTCTAAATTAGTAAATTACTATGCCGATCAGAATGTGTTGGATATTCTAACAGAGAATTCGAGTTTCATATATTGGATTCAATACATATAATTTATCATCTTGTATGTAATATATATGCATTATATATTGTAAATTGTAATACATTGGATCATGACAGAGTGCTCAGCCATTTACCGAATTAGCAACGCGCTCTATAATTTAAAGAATAAAATAATTGTCCAATACATCGAACAATCTCTCTGCTCAGCAAATTGTGGATAATTTATCACATTATTTCTAAATCTCTACTTATATGGTTCCGAAAATCTCTTTAGTAAAAATAACAAATTTTCATTTATATAATTAATGTAACAGATAAATACTCCGGATAAAAGAAGATAAAGAATCCAGTTATTAGAAAAAATACCTTAAACTTAAAATAAACTAAGTAGTTAATTTTGAATAAATACAGAATAATGTTAATTTCTTGAGTGTATAATAATAAAAAGTAGTAGTAAAAGTTTTTATTTATAAAATTAATGTAAAAATAAAATAATTTTTTAAAAAAAGATAGTAAGTAATTATCAAAATGTTAGATTAGAATATTGCGGAACAAGGAATTGATCCACACTCGTGGAAGCCAGGATCATTCCTCGAACATTTGGACAAACATTTCAATTTAGTACTCCTCCATGCGTTCACTATTTAAAGAGCCATTTTAATTCGGCACGGGTTTAAGAAATTGTTTGACGTTGTGGAAAAAAAGTAAAAGGAGAATGTACGTAGAATGAGAGACCCTTTTTCATACTATTAGTTTTATAATAAATTGTAAGTGTAAAAAATTAGTAGGATGTGAAATCTACATATCAAAAGTGAAAAAAAAAACTGAATGGCTCTTTTAATTGTGAAAAAAATCCAAAATGACAAAATGGTTCTTTAAATAGTGGACAAAAAGAATACTACCGCCTCTAGTCCATTAAAAATAAAACGTTTTCTTTTTCTAGGTTATCACATTAAAAATATATTAGAACCCATAGGTTGTCCAAATGTATCATACAACGGTCATAATGAAATCTCCAATCATATTAATTTCACATAAACCCATTTCTCGGTAGGGGCCCCTTCACCGTTTTCGTACTCGTTATTATCATACTCCCTCCGTCCCGCTTTAACAGTTTCAGTTATTTTTCTGCACTCGTTTTGTACAAGGACACACTAATTTTTGAACCATCCATTTTAGAGTGATGTTGCATAACAAATTTAATAAACAGATCCAATCAAAATTTCCAGGTTATATTCTCATGTGGAAATCTTCTCATATATACATACACTCTCTGTCCATTACTCATTTCACTAACCTTATATCATTCGAAAATTAAATAAATTAATTAAAATACAACATAAACTAAAGCATGTTTACAGGGGAAAAAAATAAACAGATACCTTATACTTTATAGAAATATCAAATTCTTAGATATGGTAACTCAGCTTTCTGATGCCTTCCCCGGGATATCAAAACAAGGGCATCTAATAAAGTTGAAACAGATAATCATGAAAAGAGCAAGCAATATCCAAGCGTTTAATTAATTGAAGCTCCTCATAAGAAACACTTTGTACCAGGATTGATCCTTTGAAACTTTAGCCTGGCCACTGAATTTATTGGAGGCGAAACTCAGCCATCTTCTTGGAACTCATCAGAAACAAAAAACAAGGAAAAAAACAAAAACAAAAACAAAGCTGAAACGTGTTCCGTATTAGGAAACTCTTGAGTATTTTTGTTTTGGAGTTATGGTGATGCGTCACCCAACAACACCTGATTTTAAGTCATATCCTCCGTCCTGTCCAGTAAATTTCTTCTGAAGTACCTTTTCAAGCTCTGCCTTGTCAAAGTCCTTTGCATTTTCGGCAGCATGAGCTTCCGCTAGGTTTGCATAATTGGTAGCTGACTGAGATATGAATGCGATTTCATCATCTGTGAGATTCCTCAGGAATTTGGCTGGATTCCCTCCCCATATCTGATATTGAAAAATCACATATTCAGAAAAGACTCTTTAATTGGTCTGTATTGTTAAACGAATTGAATCCGAATTAGGTATTTAAGTCACTGATTTGAAGCCAGCAGGACAAGATGCTGAAGGTCCGAAAGAAGATGTTTAGGCGGCTATTGAGATATGTTAAGCTGAATTACAGAAAGATAGCGCTTCACGCATCTAAGGGCACTTCCATGCATATTTCCATAACAAAACTTCATGAGATAAGATAATAGGCAGCTCATCAGTGTGTCTTACTAACCTCTCCAGATGGTATTCTTGTATTCTGTCTGACAAGAGCTCCGGCGGCGACCATTGAATGCTTCTCAACAACCACCCCGTCAAGCAATGTTGCACCCATACCAATAAATGCTTCATCCTCTACAGTACAACTGTGCAAGACAGCACTATGCCCTATAAAGTCCAACGTGCAAATTATCACTCAGGATCAAGAAACTCTGAGATGAAAATATTATCTGAGAATGCCTTCGATGATACTAACCAACAGTGACATTGTCACCAATATTTATGGGCAGAACTTTCCCAGCAATATTAGATTTAGCTACATGAATAAGAGAGTTATCCTGTATGTTGGTTCCAGCTCCGATGCTAACGCTGTTCACATCACCTGCTTACCGACCATTTCAACTTAGAAACGATGCCATCACACAAGCACACCATGCCTAAAGACAATGAGGGAACCAGCAGTGATGACACTAACAACCAAAACACATCCAAGAAGTTCACTAAATGTTAACGCAAAAGAAACTTTCAGGTTTACTTTTTTACTTTGGACAATGTCAATCCACGAACTGAAGATTACTAAACCAAAGACGTGATACAAACCTCAAAAAGATTATAGATCACATTTGCATAGGAACCATAAGCATTTCAGACGCATAAAAATGAAAAGCTAGAGCAATGGCCCATCAGATGGATTCTATCATGACCTTCATCGAACACAGAATGGTTTTACTTGGGTTTGAAATAGCTCAAGTATACACCGGTAGCTAAGACTCCAAGAAAGATCAGTATCTAATGAGAGAAGACATGGATGACTCTGCACGAAAAACACATTACAGTAAAATACTTGAACTTTACTTAACTAAATATGGTTACTTCCTCTCATTATAAGTTACGCCAGTTAGAAGAGTTTCATATTAGATCAAAAGACATTTTCTGGAGCACAAAATTGATAAGAGTTATTTTTATAAAGAGATATCAATCAAATTAAAGTGCAACATGGCAACAAACTATATCTCAGTCAGCATAAACCATACCTCTGACAACACATCCGTACCAAATGGAGGAGCTTGGTCCAACATAAACCTCCCCAGTCAGTGATGCGTTAGGGGCCACAAAAGCATTCTTAGCAACCGAGGGGGCTTTATCAAATAAATTCATGAGTGTTCTATGTCTTGACACTGGAAAGAAATTGTAGTGTGTCAAATATTTCATCCGAATAATTTATAAAGAAGATGGAACAAACACAAATCTACCTGATTATCTATGCATGCGTAAAGAGAATGAAAGATACACTGTGGATTTTATGATAAATCACCACGACATTTTCTACATAGAGGCACAAAAGAATTTGAAAAATAAACTATAGTTATGTGGTTCAATGCAACACCTGTGCCAACAACAATTCCATCTATCTCCTCCAAGAGGCCAGCATTTTAAATGAAATTATATGGCTCATGTAGCACCAAAATGGTTGACAGGATGGGGAGCTTAAGATATGGCTGAATTCCTCCTCTAATAACCATCTTCTTACAGCTTCGTAGAAAAGCTAGCTGAGACAACACACTTCTGATTAAGGTCATTTGTTTTTCCTAATTAACCCATAAACGGAAAGGGGGGAACAGAAAAGACGCATTCCATCATTGAGGCCCAATTTACTTAGTCTTACACATTCCCTAGATCAACGCTTTCTCTAACACAGATTAATTTTGGTTCGATTCAAAAATTGAAGACCGAGTCTTCTAAGACCGGGCTCAAATTTGACAGATAAGTAGATGAATAAAATAATGACGGCAGCAGAAAGCTAAAAACGGATATAATAGGTAAAGAAAAAGAGGGAGATAGCATGATTACATTGTTCCTGGAAAAGGTAGTTTCCCTGGAGGCGGGAGCCGAGGCGATCGAGAGCTTGGCCGGTCTCCCTAATCCAGAATCCGACCGTGTAAAAAGCTCTTCCCATGGTGCCCATCCTGCCCTTGAATTCTTCACGGAATTGGATGTTTCCGGTCTAGGGTTGTGAGAATGGGGGTGATTTGCAGAAGTAGCTAGATTGATAGTGTGGGAGACTACAAGAGCAGCACAACAGGAGTACTTATTTTCTGTTAATTACGTGAAACACCAAAATTTAAATTTTTAGGCAAACGTAAAGGTGCAATACTATGGCTTGACAAAGGCCAAAAAAGACGAAAAATGATTTAAAAAAATTATACTCCTATTTTAACAAATAATTAAAAAACAAAATAAATATTAGTATAAACTTCGAACAAGAGGGACGTAATCAAATACAAACTCCAAAATATAATCTGAACCGTTAGAAAATGTCAACATATAAAAAAATAATAGCAACAAAAAATGTCAATACAAAGTCGACGGTTGATGTTATGTTACATTGTGTTGACATTAAAATCTTAAAATTTTAAACAGTGTTAAAACCGTGTTGATACTGTGTTGAGCAGTTTGAAGTTTTTACAATATACTCCCCCCGTCCCATAAAAATTGGGCAATAGATATGGCTTGGGAATTAAGACAAAATTGGTAGAGTATGAGAGAGGAGAAGAAAGGTATAGTAAAGTAAGAGAGATGAGGTAAATGGTAGTTAAAATAGTATTAGTGGATAGTGAGACCTACCTTATTAAATTGATACTCCCCCATCCACAAAAAGTAGAGCACAATTACCATTTTTGGCCGTCCATAAAAAATAGAGCACATTTATTTATGGAAAATATTCAACAAATAATAATCCTACACAACATTCCAATAACACTACTTCTCACTTACTTTTTCTCTTTCTCTCTTATTTTTTTCCATTTTCTCTTACTTTACCAATTCTTCATTAAAATTCGTGTCATACACAAATTGCTCTATTTTTTTTTGGTCGGATGAAGTATAACTTTCTAAAAATGGAATGTACATATTTTTTGGGATAGACGCAAATAGAAAGTGCACATATTTTTATAAAACAGAGAAAGTATAAAATTTGCATTTTATCACCGTCCCTCGAAACAAACTATATTCAAATAAAATTTCAGATATTAAGATTGCACTGAAATGAAAATAACTTGTGTATTAGGCAGAAAATTTCACCGATAACTACTTGATCTCACAAATGCGTTTGTTCATTACTTTTTGAAAATAGAAAATATTTCTTTTTTAGTTTGTTTCTAAAAATAATCTTTTCTTTTAGAAAAATTCTTTCTGAGGATGTGAAACTAATTTTACACTAATACATTTTTTTTCTATACCTATCTTACTTAACTAATTTTGTATTAGGACTAATGTCATTTTAAATGTTTTTATTTTATGGGGATGGATTGAGTATGTTTGGCCAAAATCAATCTATTATTAAATATAAAATCAATCTATTCAAAACAAATTAAATATTAAATCAAACATAGTAAGTCTGGCCAAAATCAAATTGGCAAATGAATTTAGAAGAGGAATGAGTAATTCTTAAGTAACATTAAACATCAAAGACATGAAGTACTAAAATACTCCGTCGGTTTGCGAATAAGAGTCATATTTTTCCATTTTAGTCTGTCCGTGAATAGGAGTGCCGGTTCATTTTTACCATAAATGGTAATAGGGTCTCACCTTCCACTAACTCATTTCACTTACATTTCATTTAAAACTAATATATTCAAGTGGGAGTATGAGACCTCTATTGTACTAACTTTTTTTCACCCACTTTTCTTAACATTCTTAAAACTCGTGCCGCCCATAAATAGGACTTCTAATGGCGTACGAAGGGAGTACATTTATAGATTTTGAATATTGTTGTAGGCTGGCTCACTAAGTATAGGTATCGAGAAAGTACATGTAAATTAGCCGATTAGCCTTATTAATGACGTTGTTACAACTTTTCTATTCGTGATCTGATTGACGATCATATTAATTTTAATTTGATAAAAGAATGAACCAATATTGTAAACCACAACGTACTACTCCCTCCCTCCATGAAATGTTGTCTATTTTTATCATTTTTGTTTGCCCGTGAAACATTGTCCACTTTACTTTTTTTTTTCCTTCCATTTTTGATAAATGGAGTCCACTTTGCACTAACTCATTAGACTCACATTATATTATACTAATATATAAATGTTGAATCCACATTCCACTAATTTTTTTCACTATTTTGTAAAACATTTCTTAAAACCTGCATGAGTCAAACGTGGACAACACTGTGAAGAGAAGGGAAGTATGAAGGTAGTGTGGTCGGTGTCATAATTTAAAAGTTGTTTTACTATAATATTTGAAAACAAACTCAAAGAGTGCTTGGGTCGGTGGTGATGTATCCCAGTCGATTGTGAAATAGCGAGTCAGTCCCCCGATCACCTATGGGCACACACTAGCACATATTGTTGTGTCGGCCAACACTTGGGCATCCGGTGGTGCGCATGCGGGCTCCCAATGCGACTAATATTAAATCACTCTTCGTTAGTATTTTGGAAAAATTATTCCTAGTCTTTTCCATTCTTGTTCTTGTTTTATACTAGTTGCAATATGGAGTAACATATGAACTTGCTTCTTTATTTATAATGTAAAAAATCAGTATCAACGCACTTATACCATAATTATAAGTACTTATTATTATTTTTAATACTATTTGCTTTGTTACATACCATAAAAGTGACAGTGTTATGATTTTGACATGAATAAACTTGAGTTTGCTGAGAAATCGAAACAAAAGTGGAGTGCAGGTGCAGCACAATCCCTAGAGAAACTCAGTCTAGCTGAGGGACTTCATCTCGTTAATTTATCAGTTAAAACATAATATTACAAAAGGGTCGAATACAAATTGTTCAAGCAAAAGTTCCTGTCATGACGGACTTATACAGAACACGATAACAACATTATACGATAAAAAAATTAGAAAAGTGTTGTGTGATGAGTTTATTTAAAGGCCATCAGCTTAAGTTATCGCTGCTTTCAATTGATTCAGCAATCACTGCCTCAAGTTCTCGACAATGTATGAGGCGTAAAGATCCCTACAAGCCACAACACAAAAAGTGTATTAAGGGGTCGTTTGCTAGGGTAGATAACTCATTTATCTTGAAAGATCCGTTTTTCATATAATAAAAAAGAATTTGGTATGGAAATGATTGAACACTCACATTGAGTATTTGATAGCATCAATAGCTGTTTCAGCAGGGAGGAACTCTTTCACTGCAACTGACTTGTTCTCATTCTTCTTATCTGTTTAAACGAAAGTGAAGTGAAGGACACAAATGGAAACTAGTATACACAGGCAGTTAACTAGTGGTTTTGGGAAAGGATACAGTCCTCAAAGAAGCGGCGAATTTCAGCTAGACGGTGAGGAGGGATCTCGTTTATGTCCTGATAGTGGCGGAACTCAGGGTCGTCAGCGCATACTGCAATGATTTTGTCGTCCCTCTCGCCCTGTGGGATGGATGGTTCTTGAAAGATGAGTTAGGTGAAGCAAGTGGACTAGCTAGGGAGACAGACGGTTACCTGATCTATCATGGGCATCAAGCCAATGGCACGAGCACGGAGGTAAGTACCCGGAAGAACAGGTTCCTGTGCAGGAATGAAACATGTATTACAAGTATTTTCAATATAGTACTAGCAATCTGAGAAGTAAAGAAAGGAACCTGCATCAGCACCAAAACGTCGATGGGGTCGTTGTCTTCGCAGAGGGTTCGTGGGAGAAAACCATAGTTGTGTGGGTATACAACAGAGGAGTAAAGAACTCTATCCACCTGTAAAAAATCATGAGCTGTTTCATAACTTTGAGCATATAAATAAGGAAAAGGAAGGAGTTTCTCACTTTGATAAGGCCACTGGTTTTGTCAAGCTCATATTTTACTTTGCTGCCTTTTCCAATTTCAATCACCTGGCAAGTTATTGATTGGATAATAAGTGTAACTAGAAAGATGGTTCAGTTTTTGGTGCAATCTGAAAAAGAACTCACACAATTGAATACTGCAGGTGCTCCCGGCCCTATATATACATAAACCACGTGAACGACGATGGTCCAAACTAAAAAGCATAGGCATAGAAGAAGAAACACGGTCTAACCAATTTCCAAGTCATGCCAAGGATGAGCAGCAACCGATCTCCTTGACATAGAAGAAAGAATCCTCTCATTCAGAGCAACGCGACGACCACCTTCTTCAGCCATTTTCTACAGAACAAAACTCACCTGGCTATCATCAACGTTGTCTTATTTTTCTCTTAAAAATGATGCTTAAACACCACATAATTCTACTAAGCATGCAGCCAACTTGTTCAAAACCATGAACAAGTGCATATTTTGCATTTCAAGAATTACTAGTTTACTTCAAACCCAAGAAAAAAAGCATAAATTTTCATCACATGAGGTGTAACTTACAGATAGAGAGGCGCTTGAGTTTGAGGTGTGGCAAGCTTCCCAACTGGTCATGAATGAGAGATTCAGAAGCATAAGTTAAGTACATGGACATGAGGAAAGGGAACGAAAGAAAAGCTGAGAGTGACGCGACGCCTTTTTATTTTATTTTTTCTTTAGTTAAATCAGGCATGGTCGAATATGAGCCGTAGATGTTAGTTCCCTTTGCATCGCACGACCAATATGTTCGGAAAATATTATCTCGAGAAAAGGAGCTTTTAGTAAATACTCCAGAATCTAATCATATGAAAGTTAGGACCAGAATATTCCTGATTTGAGGTTTTTAATCGTTTTATTTTTGTCATCTATTTCCTGATTCAAACTAACAGAATATCATTTACTTTCAATTCCTTTCTTATTGTTTGACAAAATTGGGTGAATAGATGGATACCTCACAGCTTTATGAGAAGAAAAAACATTATCTAGAATAAAGGGTGTAAAGAGAAAGTGTGAAGCATCTACTATCAGAATAATGTACACGAATCCTTCTATCCTTTCTCATGCAACTTGAGATCATATCAATCTTTAACCTTATACATGAAAATACAGTTATAGAACTAAGAAACATTTAAAGGCTTACTTAACATCTCTACAAACTCAGGAACTGAGGCGGCTACCCCGCTGCACAAAACCAAACAAAAATTACTCCCTTTTATCTATTACATTTTCATGTTACATCTAGTCACCATGCACTTGGAATGAATCGGACAATATCACCGTTGCTAACCTTCTATTAATGTTCTCTAACTCACGCCCATTGTCAGCATCAAGAATCTTAAGCAATAAAGTTGGAAATTCAAAAACGTGACACTTTAATAAATCCCATTACTTTTAAGGCTGAGGATTGAGACATACCTCCATTACTTTGAAATCTGCATTTCCAACTCCAACGAAATGGATTGAGAGGGGTAAGTCAGACGATATCACAGAATTTGGATATTTCACTCATCCACTCATTCATTCGGATATTTCACCCTCTCTCTAAGTCGGATCATTCTCGTCTCTTGAGTGTGCTTTGCCTTCTCTAAAGGCGATCCTCTCTTTTTAGTAGACTCTCGTTTGTCACGTTGATTAGCAATCTTATGAATTCGTTGCAGGACAGGCAGATAAATTATAGAGAATTTGCGGCCATGACGAGAAAAAGAAACCATGAGGAGTACTATAAACTTGGGGGAAGCACTTAGGTTAGGGGTTACAGACAAGAAAGGAGGAACCTAACAAAGCCAACTCTGACTTCCTTTCCTTTTTGTAGTTACCTAGCTTTATTCTAGTGTGAAATTTTAACATTCTAATTGAGAAAATAAGCTCATCTTGCTCCCTACTCCTCATAGTTGCCACTGCCAATATATACTCAGATGCATATGAGATTATATTGACAGTGCCTTTTCCTCCCACAACAGAACGTCGAATTCAAAAGTTCGACCACCTTACTAGTTTCTACTATTGCTGCCAAAATATACTCAAGTACAAAATCTAAGCATGATCAATGTCAAAATATGGCCTTGCACAAATCTTGATTTCTTGATAATATATACAATGCGGGCATTCAAATAGTTGACACTTGTTTTGTATGTTTGAAACAAATTATTAAAGAGCTAAGTAGCATCAATAAAATTTTCAAATTTTACTAGGGAGAACCAGATACTTTGTGTGGAGTGCCTTGCTTTCGATCTCAACTTCATCCTGAAAAGAAATAGCAGGTTCTAAATTAATGGATATTATTTGCAAAGCAACTAATATCTATAAAGAGAAAACATGCTATGTAGTAACTTGAGCATTGAAGATAGGATTGCATGAAGAATGAGAAAAGCAAAGCTCAATTAGTATGAGGCAACATGATGCAGAAAATAACACACACTAATGCAAATACTTCAAACAGCTCCATTACCGAATCTTCTATTTGACACATTCAGTCATTTACCATGTAAGCAGAAAACTATCATAACTACTACACCCTCTGTCCCCCAAAAATTGCCATTTTCTACAAAATTAGTCCATTTTCTATTTTTAGAAAGCCCAAACGATGCGGCCGCGTTCGACGTGATCGATTTTCATGCCCTACATCACCATTGGCTCTATGAATCTCTCCGGCATCGAATCCACAGTGAATTCGTACGGTCCGCCGGTTTTCTCGATGAACTTCTTGACCGTCTCATAATCCATACTTTCCGGCGACTGGAGTTGACGGCGTCCAATCTCAGGCGAAATTCAATTCAAGCAATCACTAGTTTGATTTATTGATTCTCCTATCCTATGTGTCTGTTGGCTTGGAAGAGTTCGATTAATTTAATTTTATTACTATAAGAGCATCCACACAGTGGGCTCCTATCAAAGCGCTGATTGGTGGCCTCCCCCAGCACCCAACTCACTTCCGTGGCGATTTTCGAACCGTGCTTAGATCGGCGGTCGACCGCATCCACTGCAGCCGCGGATCTCGCCCCAATTTGTATTTTTTATTTTTTTAAAAATTAATTTCACTCCTATATATACACCCTCGTATCCCATTTTTTGCCAGTCCGGATCACCTAATTCTTTTTCTACACCATCTCCTGAGATGCTCCACTCCTCACAAACATAAGTAATGGGCCCACCATCATATTTTATGTTTGTGAATAGTGGAGCAGAAGATGGTGTAGGAAAAGAATTAGGTGATCCGAACCGGATTTTTGCTTCACACCTTTCACCATTCTCTCATTCATCTAAACTATTTCTCTCTCTAGCTCTAAATAACGAATACCGATGGAAGTTCCCTAAATTCTAGCAAAAAAAACCAATATCCCGGCGATCCCCCTTACCCTGGCTTCCCTTCGTACCATGGCGGTCACCCATACCCTGGCAATACCATGGCAATGCGATGTCGGTACTGGTAGACCCTTAACCCTGCAAGCATCACAAAATTACTAGTGGAGCTACAGACGAAGGTATGACCCGAATTATGGTGATGAAGTCTATTGACCAACAATGCTTAGTACTCCCTCTGATTCAGACAGTTCCACAACTTTTCCGAAAACTGATTCGACCTTCAGCACGGACGAGCACGAGCTGACGGACATGCAACCATCTTCTCCCAATGAGAATTCCACTCCCACGCCGAAAGGAAAGGGAAAGGCAGTGGGAGAGGGGAAGGAGACTGCGTCTGCGCCTGCATCCGTGCGAAAGAGAGAGAAGAGGATGAAGAACTACACCCCACATGAGTCGACGGCTCTAGCCATGTCTTGGGTCTACATCTCCAATGACCCGATTGTGTCCACCAGCAGGCGAGAGGAGGGTTCTGGGGGCGTATTAGGGATACATCCGAACGGGTGAAGCCTTAATGGCAAAGACCCACACAATATTGTAGAAATATGAAACAATTGGGTGAAGGATATTAAGAATATTCCAATAGTCGTGCTAGTTGACATGTGACATCCCTAACCCGAAACTTACATAATTTTTGCATATTGATATAGTTTTATTGATCATTTCATATTTATAATGCTAATTGCATATAATATATATAGAAATGTGTGTAGGTTTATTAAAATTCTAAATAATTAATTTTAAGTGTGTGTATGTTTATTTATGTATGTGTGTACATGAAATTATTTTTATGTGGATACTTGTATTTAGGTTTTTGCATGGGAATAAATTGTAGGTACGTAATTAAAGAAAGTTGATATGTATATGTTGTTTTAACTACTTTTAAGTTTTATTTTATGAAGTAAATAGTACATGGAAAATAGAATTGTTACGTGTGTTTGCATGGGAGCATATTAGATTATCTAATACACTTGAGTTAATAGTTTAATATTTTTGTATATGATGAGTGTGTTGTTTTGGGCAATAGCTAAAATGCAAACATGTGGCTGAATATTGATTAACATGCAAGTGACTAAGCTCATAGGATATGTTACTAAATTATTTAAATTAGGAAGTCGGTGGAACCGACTATGGTATTCGATAAATAGGTGAGGAGGTGAGTCACAGAGGGGGAAGAGGAGATAATAAAAGAAAAAAAAGAATAAGAAGAATATAAGAAGAAATGAAGAACATATCACATGGAGATTTTCAGGAATAAGATATCAATGATGCGTGGATTGATGTGAGTTACAGTTATTATAAGGGTTGGCGGCTGGCGCGTTTTGTCAACCTTCTCCTCCTCATCATTTTTGCATCTAAATAAATGTATAGTATATATAGAGTGGTGAGAGGGTCCCACTAGATTTAGAATGTTTCGAAATATGTACTTGATAAATATTGGTTTTTGAAATGATATAATATGTGTGTTTTATTTACTTGACGTGTGAATTATTTCTTTTAAATTTTGAATTTATTTATTATAAGTTTATACGTCAGAAAGGGTTGAGGTGTGACATGACAGTATGAGATCGAAGTTCATGGAACACTATGCAAAGAGGATAGATGTAGGTGAAAGGATTGGAAGGCCACACTATGCTTCCAATTGTTGTTCACCATCTCAATGTTCTTAGTAGATAGACAATTGGGCCACTAGAAAGTCCAAGTAGGTTGTATGGGTGAGGCAGATGTGATTAGGATCACAAATAGACACAAGATAATTAGATATATGGTGGATCTTGAGCAACACGCTTCCTCATGCAAGGAGTGGCAAGTCTCAAGGAAACCATCCCCACATGCATTAGTAGTGATAACTTCACCTAGAAATTCTTAAATGGATAATTGCCTACATCCTTACTTTCCATTGAAACTATTTAGGCTAGCATATGCAAGGGTAATTAGCCCATTTTCTGACGACAAGTCTCACTGGCCTAACATGGACCTTGGCTTTAAGGTGTTAAAGAGCTCCCGACATCCTGGGGAAAAATAGGACACCAAGATGCTTGGAAGGCAAGGGAACAAATATAGGACAAAAGGAATGTGGCAGGTCCAACATAAGCAACGCAAAGTGGGCACGAGTTCTAAGAAATATAAAGAAAAATGGCTTGAAAAAGTTAGTGGAATGAGAGTCCCACTTTTATATATTTATATAATAAAATGTGAGTGCAATGAGTTAGTGGAATGTGAGACCTACTTATCAATTATGGTAAAAAGGGAATGTGGACAATAAATGGGGGATATGTGAAAATGGCAAAAGTGGAAAAAAATGGGGGACAGAGAAAGTAGAATGTGAGTATAATGAGTCAGGAGAGTATGTGGCCCACTTAGAGCATCTCTAAGAGAAAAAGGTAAATAGAGAGGTAAAGTCTTATAACTACCATATTTACCTTCTTTTCATGAAAAATCATACTCCAAGGGGAAAGATATTAGAAGGTATTATACATTTTTCCATTTTAAAGAGGTACTCCCTCCGTCCTACAATAGGGGTCACATTTTGTGTGAGCACGAGTTTTAAGAAATATAAAGAATAATGGGTTGGAAAAGTTAGTGGAATATAGGTCTATTTTTTTATATTGGTTTTATAATGGAATGTGAGTAAAGTGAGTAGGTGGAATGTGAGACCTACTTAACATTTATGGTAAAAGTGAAATGTGACTCTAATTGTGGGACAGACCGAAATGACAAAATGTGACACTTATTGTGAGACAGAGGGAGTACCTTAGAGCATCTCCAAGGAGGTAAGGTATATAGAAATAGTATATCATCTATTTACCTTCTGAAAATGAAATATACCCTTCTAAAAAGTTACAAATTCCAAGTCAACAGGTATATAGAAAGGTAAATTATTTTTTAAAATAAGAAAAGAGCACAATATACACTTCATAACATTAACGGAATAATACTTTCTCAAATACCTTCCCCCTTGGAGAACGATTTTTCATGAAAAGAATGTAAATATGGTAGTTATAGAATTTTACCTCTTCATGGATGGAGAGGTAAAGCTATCTATTTAAAATGAAAAAGAAAAAGGTATAATACATTCTCAAATACATTTCCTCTTTTCATGAAAAGAAGAGAAATATGGTGGTTATAAGACTTTACCTCTTCTATTACCTCTCCCCTCGGAGATGCTTTTATAACTATCATATTTCCCTTCTTTTCATGAAAAATCATTCTCCTAGAGAAAATGTGTTTGAGAAGACATTACATCTTTATATTTTGGAATGCATCTTGTACTATTTTTTTTTAGTTTAGAAAATAATTTACTTTTCCCTTTAGAATTTGTTACTTTTTGAAAGGGTATATTTTCTTTTTTGGGAAGGTAAATAGATTATATATCTTTTTTTATACCTTACCCTCTTGAAGATGCTCTTACTAAAAGTGAAAAAAAATGTAAATGTGTCTTTAAATGGCGAACACCCATTGGAGAGAAATAAACTAAACGGAGCAATGGCCACTAAACAGGTCTACGATAAAAAGAACACTTGTACTCTCTCTGTCCCATTAAAGATGACCCACTTTCCTTTTTAGTTTGTTCCAACCAAGATGACTCATTACTAAAATTGGAAACACCTTTCTCTCTACTTTATTCCTTCTCTCTTACTTTACTCTTTCCATTTCACACACAAAATAAAGTTTCATAAATTCCCGTGCCGCCCAAGAAATGGGTCATCTTCTTTGGGACGAAGGGAGTATTCATCAAGGTCATTCGGGGTCCAAAAATCTAAAATTAAATTTATACTCTCTTTATTTATGAGAATTAGTCCTACTTGACCTTGGGTATTTACGAAAAATAGTTTCATTTTAAAAATAAAAACTCTCTTATACTTTATCCACTTTTTTCCCTCTTTTCTCTCACTTGTTTTTCTTTCACTCTACTACTTTATCTACTTTCTCTCTTATACAATTATATATTCTTAATCAGTAAAATCAATAGAATAAGGGCCAAAAGTGTTCCTAAACATATGCCGATTTTATAGCTTTGGTCCTAAACATTACATTTTGGATTATTGCATCCTGCATATTTAAATAGGGGCAGAACCAGTCCATTTGGACGGCGCCGTTTAAAATTGACAGTCAACGACTAGATTATAGGCTTAAATTAAAATATTTAATTCTTTTCTTAATTTTTAATGACAAATTATTTTTTACTCTCTCCCTCTCAACACTATCATCTCTCCTTCTCTAATGGAAAAAACAAAGGCAGTGCACCTTAAATCCACCCTCTCGCCGTTCTCGGCCGCCATCGAGTCCCCCCTCCGCCACGCCCACCAAATCACCCCCAATTCTTCCTTCATCCTCATGCCCTCCTGGTCCACCTCGTGTCTCCTCCCTTACATCGGCACCAAGCTCGTCACTCACAACCCTAAAAACTCCACCCAAAACTTGCCCGCAGTCCACACAATTTTCACTACAAAAAAATGCCAATTAGTGATGGATATTTCCGTCAATAAACAGCGAAATTTCTTCACATAATAGATTAGTGACAGATCAAGTTTTGGCAGATCCGTCAATAATAAACTTGTCAGTGAAAAGTTTTAGTGACAGAATTTCCGTCACTAAAGTTATTGTGACAGGAATCATAAGCGTCTGTTTCGCATTACTGACGGAGTACTCTGTCACTAATTACTGACAGACATGTTTCAGTCACTAATTTTGTCACATTTGTTGAGCTATGGAATTCCGTCACTATTTTCCGTCACTATATTGCATTTTTTTTGTAGTGTTTCGTCCTCATCAACTCCCTCAGCGGCCACTGGCAGACGCACGTTGGAACAAGGGGTACCACTATACCCCAAATCTCGTTCCTCTAAGTACTATTTTCACTGATTATATTAATGCAACATTGGTGGTCCAGTGGTAAAATGCTCTGAGGTTGTCTTTTCCTGCTCGTATTCGATGCCCCATTGGGGTGCATTTAAACCGAATTTTTTTTTATCGCACCTTTCTCTCTGTATATTTTTAATTGTGTTTAGACGAAAGAATCTTTTCAATTATCTACCCTTCTTTTTAATATGTTTTAAGTATGTTTAGAGTCCTTTTTAAGTTAGGTAGATATCCAGTAATAATTATTTGCTCATCTATTTTCTGTTTATGCACTTATATTTTTCAGTTATTAGGTTGTTTAGTGGAGTAGCATGTTTTCATTATTTTAAATTTTGATATTATATTCTATTATTTATTTTTTATAATTGCTTTGATTTTATTACTTTAGACGCTATTATTTTTATAATTTTATGTAATATTATCTGTAGCACGACTTGTACTAAAAAAATATTCTTGTTTTTCAAATTATGCTATAATTTTGTTTAATTTCTTTGATTTTTATATTATACGTAATTATTTCATTATTTTATGTAATATTTTTGTAGGACAATCCGCACCTAAAAATTATTGCTATTTTTAATTCTTTTTTTTATTTTTTAATATTGTTTATATATTATTTTATGTTGTACGATTCGTCCCCCAAAACCAAAAATTCCTGGATACGCCACTGTCAGCGGCCAGCCCCTCGCCCCCATGGGCGCCACCGCTCTCATTCTCTACCTCACCATCTACGACTCCGCCCTCGCCTCGTAGTATCTATCGAGAGAGGACGCCGAGATTCTTGTCATGGTCGGTGCCGGATCCACAGCTCCTCACTTAATCAAGGCTCATTTAAGTCTGTCTCGACGTCGTGAGGTCGTTCGTAAGATAAATTTATTTTATTTTTTCATTTGTAGTTCTCACCTTTATGATTTTAGATGTTCAAGCATTTAAGGAAAAAATTTGGAAGGAAAAAATTTGGAAGAAACATTGATGATTAACTATTTGGAGTTGAATAAAAAGAAAAAGGAAAGCGATGCCATATTAAGAGAGAATTTTTAAAAAAATCAAGTATATTCTAATTTAAACCCTAATCAAGTCAAAATAGCAAAAATAACCGTTGATCGTTACTTTTAAGCGGTGCCGTCCAAAATGGACTGATTCCGGCCCAAGTTTAAACGTATATGAAGCAATAATTCCGAACTTAATATCTAGGACCAAAATTATATAATTGTCTTATGTTTAGAATCACATTTGGCCCTTACTCAAATCAATATTGAACAAATTATTAGACGTCATTGTTTGTTTCAATGAAGACTGAAGGTGCGGACAATAGATTAATGTAAAATCAATAAATTATCCTTTAAAAGCATCTTCAAGAGAGAAAATAAATAAAAAGGTAAAAAAAACTGTATTATATTTATTTTTTCGTTATAAAAACTCCTTCTTCAAAGCAACGAATATTTGAAAACATATTATAATATGTATATTCTTCAAGATATATTTACCCCTTTCTTGATATAAAAGGTAAATATAGCAGTTATTAACCCCTCTAATTTACCTTATTTCGTTTAAAAAAAAGTATATTTACCTTAAATACATTTTCTTAATTTACTTTCCTTCCCTAGTTCCATTAGATCAAAGTTACTGAGTATATATAATTGTAGTTGAGCACCCCTCGGCCGTATCATAGCACATTACCATCTTCTTTATTCCTAAACCCTAACCGTAAGAGTATCTAGGTTTTTACCTTCTTATATATTCGTGAATTCTGAGTTCCTTGTTCATATTTGAAAGAGCATCTAATTAAACTCGTTTGCATCAATGGCCATGGAGGGGGAAGGACGGGCGATCGGGATTGATCTAGGCACGACGTACTCGTGCGTGGCAGCATGGCATCACAACCGCATCGAGATCATAGCAAACGATCAGGGCAATCGCACCACGCCCTCTTACGTCGCTTTCACTGACAACGAGTGTCTCGTCGGTGAAGCTGCCAAGAATCAAGTCGCCAGTGCTCCAACTAACACAGTGTTTGGTTTGTTTTTTCTCGTCTATGCACTTATTATCTTCGTTCAAGTTATTTTTCCTGGTCTATTTTTGTTAGAAAATACAACGATACTCTAATTATTTTACTCAATTAATACTGATTGACGACTATTTCTTACTTTGATTCGCAGATGCAAAGAGGCTGATTGGCCGTAAATTCAATGATCCAATGGTTCAGAGTGACATGAAACTATGGCCATTCAAGGTCATTCCTCATCCCACCGACAACAACAAGCCTATGATCGTAGTAACATATGAAGGAGAGGAGAAACATTTTTCAGCTGAGGAGATATCTTCAATGGTGCTCTCCAAGATGAAGGATGTCGCCGAGGCCTATCTTGGATCGTCTGTGAAGAATGCTGTCGTCACCGTGCCTGCCTATTTCAACGACTCTCAGCGTCAGGCCACCATGGCGGCTGGAACCATTGCCGGCCTCAACGTTGTAAGGATCATCAACGAGCCTACTGCTGCAGCAATTGCATACGGTCTAGACATAGGGGGTAATAATGTGGCTAAGAATGTGCTGATATTTGATCTAGGTGGTGGCACGTTCGATGTGTCTGTGGCCACGATTGAGGCGGGTATCATTGAGGTGAAGGCTATTGCCGGTGATACTCATCTTGGAGGTCAAGACTTTGACAGTAGGATGGTGAACCATTTTGTGAAAGAGTTTGAAAGGAAGAATGGCAAGGACATTAGCATGAACCCGAGAGCTATTAGGAGATTGAGGAGTGCTTGTGAAAGGGCCAAGAGGATGCTTTCCTCCACTTCCCAAACTAATGTTGAGATTGAATCTTTGTTTGAGGGGATTGATCTGTTTTCGACTATCACTCGTGCTAAATTTGATGAGCTCAACTTGGATTTGTTCAACAAGTGTATGGAACTGGTTGAGAAATGCGTTAGTGATGCAAAGATGGAGAAGAGTAGCGTGGATGAAGTGGTGCTGGTGGGCGGGTCGAGCAGGATTCTGAAGGTGCAGGAGATGTTGAAGGAGATTTTCAGTGGGAAGGAGGCGTGCAAGACCATTAATCCAGATGAAGCTGTGGCTCATGGTGCTGCAGTGCTGGCTGCCAAGTTGAGTGGTGAAGGCAACGACACGGTACAAAAGCTCGTTCTTTTGGATGTTTCTCCATTATCCCTTGGCGTTGGACTTGATGGAGATCGGATGTGCGTAATTGTTCCGAGGAATACAACTATCCCAACGAGAAAGTATCATGATAATATTCACACGGCGAAAGACAATCAGATCAGTATAGGTTTTCCGGTGTATGAGGGCGAAAGAAGCAAGGGGACAGACAACAATCTGCTAGGTAAGCTCGAACTCTATGGCATTCCAGCAGCGCCAAGAGGTGTTGATAAATTCAAAGTGTGTTTCGACATTGATGAGAATGGAATCCTGAAAGTGTCGGTGGAGCACATGGGGACGGGAGTGAAGAAGGAGATCAGCCTCACCAACTACAAGGACAAGGGCAGGCTGTCTGAGAAAGAAATAGAAAAAATGGTGAAAGATGCAGAGAAGCACAAGAGGGAGGATGAGGAGTTTAGGGAGATGGCTGGTGCAAGGTATGCTTTGGAGAACTACGCCTACGACATGAGAAACAACACCAGATGTGCAGCTGGGATGGCAGCAGCCGACAAGAAGAAGATAGACAATGCTTTTGAATCTACGGTGAAATGGTTGGAGTCAAACAAACTTGCAAAGGTTGATACTTTGAAAGAGAAGTTGGAGGAGCTTAAGCTGATCTACGATCCCATCGTTGCCAAGATGCAGCATAGTCCCAGTTCAAGTAGTATCAAGAAGTGGATTAAGAGTGTAATGCCATGATCGTGTGCATTGTCTCTTTAACTTCCTTTTATTAAGACAAGTGTTGGTCTGTTTCCTTTAATTAGTCAATTAGTATAGTTTAAGGTTTGCGAAGCCTTCGGGTTGTTATGTTACACTACATTTTAGTTTAAGTCCATTGCATGCTACTGGTAGTAGGATTAATACTTATCACATTTGCTTATTATTGCTTTTATAATACTACCCAGTCCCCCAAATATTGATACACTTTGACTCGACACGAATTTTAAGAAATATAATGGAAAGTGAGTTAAAAAAGTTGATGGGATGTGGTTCCTACTTTTAAAGTATTAGTTTTATAATAAAATGTGAGTATGAATGAGTTAGTGGAATATGAGATCCACTACTAAAAATGTTAAAAAGTAAAGTGTGTCAAACTTTCAGCGACGGATCGAAATGATAAACTGTGCCAAACTTTCAGGGACGGAGGTAGTAGATCTCAATTTTTTTTTAGTAACTCACTTCACTCATACTCCCCCCGTCCCATTAAATTAACACACCCACACTTATCAAATTTGTTCTGTTCAGGTATTAATCACTCTATCATTTGGCCAACACACCCACACTTATCAAATTTGTTTTGTTCTACTAAAAGGTGGGGATTTCAGATGTTTTTTTATAATTGGTTGCAAAAGTACTATGCCATATTTGGTTGACAAGATTCTGTGCAGGAGTAATCTGATTCCTTAATTTTTAAAATCCTGTGATTGTTTTGATTTTTAATACTTGGAAAGTAATCAAAATCTTGAAAACAAGGAAAGTAATATACAACTTTGTAGGATTCTGAATCCTAGCTTTTCTTAGATATTTTTTCTCTAGTTTTAGACTGACATATTTAGATATTTTATTTAATTAATTTTTTATAAAAAATTTAAAAATTATGAATTATATTTAATTTCAATATAATAAATAACTATAACAACAATTATAATTATAATAGTAAAAACTATACTAGTATTAGTATTATGCTACCTTAGTCTAAGAAATAGATAAAGTTTCAAATAACACGAGTTCTAATGTGTAATTGGTACAATATGAGAGATGAAGAAAAAATGTGGTGGAAGTAGTGTTAGTGGATTCCAGGGTCCACATCTAGGATGACGGTTAATATTAGTTTAAAACTTTCCATATTTGTAATTAGACTAATTTTAGTTGGACAACCCCAAATAATAATTATAATTGTTAGTATCATAATTATAATTAATAATTTATTAAACCATAAATTATAATATAAATATTTAAATTATGAATCATATAATATTTAATAATAATTTATAGTATTACTTATAAATTAATAATTAATCAACAAAGTCTTAATGAATTTTTGAAATGATTTGTTACTCTCTTCGTCCCACAGAAATAGATCATTTAAGGTTGTCATGAACTTTAATGCATAATTGGTAAAATAAGAGAGGAGGAGAAAAAATAGTTAAAATTTTGAAGTGGATGTGTGGAGAAGGAAAAATGGGCCATTTAAATTCGGGCAGGAATGAGTCCATTTTGGACGGCGTCATTTAAAATTAATGTCAATGACTGGATTAGGAATTTTGACTGGATTATAGGCTTAGATTAAAATATTTAATTATTTTCTTATTTTTTAAGGATAAATTAATTTTTACTCTCTCTCAACACTATCGTCTCTCCTCTCATTGATCTATTATGGAAGAAGCAAAGGCTGTGCACCTTAAATCCACTCTCCCACCGCTCTCGCCTGCCATCGAGTGTCCCCTCTGCCACGCCCACCAAATCACCCCCCATTCTTCCTTCCTCCTCACACCCTCCTGGTCCACCTCGCCTTTCCTCCCTTACATCGGCACCAAGCTCGTCACTCACAACTCCAACAACTCCGTCCATAACTTGCCCGGAGTCCACGCAATATTCGTCATCTTCAACTCCCTCACCAGCTTGCCCCTCGCCTCCATGGATGCCATCGCCTCGTTGTATCTATCGAGTCATGGTTGGCACCGGATCCATGGCTCCTCACTTAATCAAGGCTCATTTAAGTCGTTGATGAGGGAGTGCAACGAGGAGGCGGTGAGTGTGAACTGAACGTCGTGAGGTCATTTGTAAGATAAGTCTATTTTGTTTTTTCATTAGTAGTTCTCGCCTCTCTGATTTTAGATGTTCAAGCATTTAAGGAAATTTTTTGAAAACACATTGATGATTAACTATTGCCTGTTGGAATCTGAATTTTAAAAAAAAAGAAAAAAGAAGGCCCTGCTATATTAAGAGAGAGAATTTATCTGTTAAAAAATATGAGAAAAACTAAATATTCTTATCTAAACTCCAATAAAGTCAAAATATCTTAAACAACTGTTGACCGTTAACGTTGCTTTTAAATAGCACCATCTAAAATGGACTATTACGACCCGAATTTAAATGTGTAGGATGCAATAATTCAAAATGTATTATTCAACACCAAAATCGTAAAATCGCTATACTAGGCCCAAATTTAACCCTTATTCAAATCAATATTAAACAAATTATTAGACGTCATTGTTTGTTTCAATGAAAGGCTGATGGTGCGGACAGTAGAATATGTAAAATCAATAAATTATCCTTTAAGAACATCTTTAAGTGAAAAAATAAATATAGAGGTAAGGAAAAATAATAGTAGTACTTATTTATTTTTCGTTATAAATACTCCTTCCCTAAATGAAATAATATTTGAAAAGATATTATATATTCTTAAAGATATATTTACCGATTCTTTATATAAAAGCTAAATATAGCAGTTATTAACCCCTTTAATTCTTCAGTGTGGATCAAAGTCACTGAGTATATATAATTGTCGTTAAGCACCCCTCGGCCGTATCATAGCACATTACCATCTTCTTTATTCCTAAACCCTAACCCTAAGAGTATATAGGTTTTTACCTTCTACTAATATATTAGTGAATTCTGAGTTCCTTGTACCATATTTGAAAGAGCATCTAATTAAACTCGTTTGCATCAATGGCCGTGGAGGGGAAAGGACGGGCGATCGGGATCGATTTAGGCACAACGTACTCGTGCGTGGCAGCATGGCATCACAACCGAATCGAGACCATAGCAAACGATCAGGGAAATCGCACCACGCCCTCTTACGTCGCTTTCACTGACATTGAGTGTCTCGTCGGAGAAGCTGCCAAGAATCAAGTCGCCAGTGCTCCAACTAACACCGTGTTTGGTTGGTTTTTTCTCGTCTATGCACTTATTATCTTCGTTCAAGTTATTTTTCCTGATCTATTTTTGTTAGAAAATACAACGATACTCTAATTATTTTACTCAATATATACTTACGAGTAGACATGGCCACGGTTCAAAAACCGCCCGGCTGTTAACCGCCGGTCCGGTTGGGTTTGGCCACCTAAACTTACGAGTTACTATTTCTTACTTTGATTGGCAGATGCAAAGAGGCTGATTGGCCGTAAATTCAATGATCCAATGGTTCAGAGTGACATGAAACTATGGCCATTCAAGGTCATTCCTCATCCCACCGACAACAACAAGCCTATGATCGTAGTAACATATGAAGGAGAGGAGAAACATTTTTCAGCTGAGGAGATATCTTCAATGGTGCTCTCCAAGATGAAGGATGTCGCCGAGGCCTATCTTGGATCGTCTGTGAAGAATGCCGTCGTCACCGTGCCTGCCTATTTCAACGACTCTCAGCGTCAGGCCACCATGGCGGCTGAAACCATTGCCGGCCTCAACGTTGTAAGGATCATCAACGAGCCTACTGCTGCAGCAATTGCATACGGTCTAGACATAGGGGGTAATAATGTGGCTAAGAATGTGCTGATATTTGATCTAGGTGGTGGCACATTCGACGTGTCTGTGGCCACGATTGAGGCGGGTATCATTGAGGTGAAGGCTATTGCCGGTGAAACTCATCTTGGTGGTCAAGACTTTGACTGTAGGATGGTGAATCATTTTGTGAAAGAGTTTGAAAGGAAGAATGGCAAGGATATTAGTATGAATTCGAGAGCTATTAGGAGATTGAGGAATGCTTGTGAAAGGGCCAAGAGGATGCTTTCCTCCACTCTTCCCAAACTAATGTTGAGATTGAATCTTTGTTTGAGGGGATTGATCTGTTTTCGACTATCACTCGTGCTAAATTTGATGAGCTCAACTTGGATTTGTTCGACAAATGTATGGAACTGGTAGAGAAATGCCTGAGTGATGCAAAGATGGAGAAGAGTAGCATGGATGAAGTGGTGTTGGTGGGCGGTTCGAGCAGGATTCCGAAGGTGCAGAAGATGTTGAAGGTGATTTTCAATGGGAAGGAAGCGTGCAAGACCATTAATCCAGACGAAGCCGTAGCATATGGTGCGGCAATGCTGGCAGCCAAGTTGAGTGGTGAAGGCGATGAGAAGGTGCAACAGCTCATTCTTTACGAAGTTACTCCATTTTCCCTTGGTATGGAAGTTGATGGAGATGTGATGTCTGTATTTATTCCAAGGAATGCACCAATTCCAACCAGGAAGGAAATGATTCATGGGACGGTGAAAGACAATCAGACCAGTATAAGTTTTCCGGTGTATGAGGGCGAAAGAAGCAAGGCAAAAGACAACAATCTGCTAGGTGAATTCGAACTCTATGGCATTCCAGCAGAGCCAAGAGGTGTTGCTAAATTCAAAGTGTGCTTCGACATTGATGAGAATGGAATCCTGAAAATGTCGGCGGAGCACATGGGGACGGGAGAGAAGAACAACATCAGCATCACCAACTACAATGGCAAGTGCAGGCTCTCTGAGAAACAAATAGAAAAGATGGTCAAAGATGCGGAAAAGTACAAGAGGGATGATGAGGAGTTTAGGGAGAAGGCTAATGCAAGGTCTGCTTTGACGAACTACGCATACGACATGAGGAACAACACCAGATGTGCAGCCGGGATGGCAGCAGCCGACAAGAACAAGATAGACAAGGCTTTCGAGTCTACAGTGAAATGGTTAGAGTCAAACACACTTGCAAAGGTTGATGCTTTCAAAGAGAAGTTGGAGGAGCTTAAGAGTATTTACAAACCAATTGAAGCCAAGATGTACCACAGTCCCAGTCCCAGTATCAAGAACTGGATTAAGAGTGTAATGCCATGAAAATAACGTATTCTCAGATTCTCAAAATATTTATTCAACCCAAAATTTCAATCATTCCTAAACTTTCAATCCTTCCCAAGATTATGTATTTTCAATTTCGGCAATTTATATTATTGTAATTTATATTTTTTATTTGTATGTTTTTATAATTTTTAGTTTGTCATTTAATGTGTTTTTTAATAAATTTTATTATGCAATAATAAATATTTATGTGCCGAAATAGAAATGTTCCACTTAGAACATGAATAACGCAGGCGGGTCGGACCGCACCTGGGTCCCGGCCCGCGGCCTGCGTATTGAAGGAGGGAAGGGACGGGGCTGGCCCGCGCCCGGAGCCGTGTGAGCGGCCTGAGGTCGGGCCTGGTTGCAGTCTGGCCTGGTGTTACACGCTCTCGGGACGGGCTGCAGTTATTTTTTTTATTTTTTAAAAAATCATATTCAAGTTGTTGTATTTGAACCTTCATATTTGTTGTATTTTCGAGTTGAGGAGAGGAGTGCTTGACGGGAATGGAAGTAAAGAAAGAAAATGAAAAAGAGAGGTGAGGAAGAACATGACTGCGGTCTGCGTGGGGAGAAAGGAGGGAAAGAACAATTTTAGGTTTAATATATTTAATGGGCTGGGTTGCGGTATTTCAATTTTATACATTTAACTATTTGTTCAATTTTAATGGGCTAGCTTTTTTAATGTATTTTTTTTAATTTTAAATTTCTAGGTTTGAAATTATTTATTTTCAACTGAATAATGAATTTTTTGTGCTTTAATTGTTTAACGTTTTCTATTTTACCATTAAAATAGCTTATAATTTTGAATAATGCAATTTAATAGTTGAGGCCTGAATGGGGCCTGCACGGTTATGGGAGTTGTGGCCTGGCCTAGAAAATTAGGAGAATGATGAAGGGAAGTTGACTTGTGACCTGAATTCTGTCCAGAGTTAAGAGCATCCACATCGCGTCTCGATGCGGACTCGGTCTCGTTGCTCCGAGAGGAGACCGCATCAAGACAGCGATGCAGCCTCCCATCTCGTCCCGTAGCTCGTTCGGGAGAGCAAGCTGGCGAGCTCCCGTTCGTCCGTGACGCCCACTCGCCGGCCGCGAGTGGGCGTCGTTTATATCCGTTAAAAATGTTTTTTTGTTTTTTCTCAATTCTGAAAAAAATCAAAAATTAAAAAAAATATTTTTTCCCCCAAAAATACTAGCCGTTTTTTCCAATATTTTGATATTTTATTTTCTATTTTTTAAGCCCCCAATCACTTCTATAAATACTAGGATTTCAATTATTTATTTTTCGTATTTTTGGATGTTGTAATTTTTGTGGTTTTTAATAATTTTATGAATTATTAGTATTAATTTAATATTTTAATGAAATATTAATTGAATTTGCTGGAAATAAAAATAAAAAATGAAATTAAATGAATAGTTAAGGGATGAGATGGTTAAGAGATGCAGGGATGCAGGTGGTGTCTCTTACTTGAGAGATAAGGTGAAAAGTACAGTGAGACCCATGAATAGTGAAGGGATGAGACGATTAATAAACGTATAAAAGACATGGATGCAGATGGCTTAACAATGCTCTTAGGGTTTGGACGGAGGAAGCAGTAGACTACAATGTAGCATTAAACACTTCTTCGCTTGTTAAAATTAAAAATAAATAGTACGTAGTTAGTTGGAGTTGTTGTTTATAGATTTTACCTATATAGAAGGTTTTTCATTGTATTTTATAATAACCATTTCACAATACAGTGCATTAATGAAATTTTCCCTTTTATCTTCTCGACAGCTTTTCTTCATCCATAGACCATGTCAGTTTCTTCTGTCATCTTCAATACGTTCCTTTGTTTTTCGTTCTTCATTTTTCACATAACTAATGAAATACTCCATCCATTTTTTAAAAAATAGACAAACTTATAAATGATACAAGTTTTAATGTGCAATTAGTGAAGTGAAAGTGAGATGAGAAAAAGTACAAGAAAATATGAAAAAGTAGTGGAAATAGTATTAGTAGATTATGAGATCCAATTATTAGTGGTGTGTAATTTGTTAAAAAAAATGTATATTTAGACTTGGTCGAATTTTAGAAGACGACCTAATAGATAAAACTAATCTAACTTTTTTGGAATGGAGTATAACAAAATCTATAGTCCCCAATATATTTTATTAAATCACTTACGCAATGATTATTTACAAAATTGATTTTGTTATTACAATTAATTTTGAAAATATATTGGAGTATGAATTTTATAAAAGTCATAGAAACCATAGTATATGCACAATGTATCCTAATTACTAGTACTATTAATATACAATCTTGGACTGAGTACTTGTTAATATATTAGGAGTAGTATATTTTTATATACTACCTAATATATACTCCCTCTGTACCAGATAATTCGTCCTAGTTTTCCATTTCGGTCCGTCCACATAATTTGTCCCATTTCATTTTTACTAATTTTTGGTAGTGGACCCCTCATATTCCACTAACTCATTTCTACTCACATTTTATTATAAAACTAATATATAAAGGTAGGACCCACATTCCACTAACTTTTTCAACTCACTTTTCATTACAATTCTTAAAACCCGTGCCCGGTCAAAGTGACCCGAATTATCCGGGACGGTGGGAGTACATGGTATTTATTTGGAACGTAGAAATATATCAAAATGCCCTCATCCTTTAGTCAGCATTTTAGTCCAAATAAATTATACTCCATCCGTCCCATTAAATTGAATCAAAATTTTTGGACATGGAGATTAAGAAATTAAGTTGGAAAGTAGGAGAGAGAAATAAAGTATGAAAGATATAAACAAAGTAAAGTAAATGATAAGATAGAAAAAAAAAGTAAGAGTGATTGAGTATTTTATTTTTTTGTCAAAAAAGTAAATAACTTAACTTAGTTGGGATATCTCAAAAAGATACTACCACTCAACTTAGCTGGGAGAAAAGGAGTATTAAAATGATAAAGATCAAAGTTTAGCGATATTCCATGATAATTATGCAATGCGTAAAATTTAAATTTTAGGGGGCTATGTGCGTGTTTTTTATTGTTCGGATTTGTGGAGTTACAAATATTTAATTTCACGACTCATTATGTGTAATGAAGAGTAAATCGAGGACTCAGTATATAATTACCTCAACAAATTTAACTTTCTATTTTTTAATTTAAAATAACTAATCTTAATTAGAACTAAAAGGACTAAATTTGAAAGGTCCAAATAAATCCTAGTTGATAGATATCAAAATCTCTCTATCCGATAATTAATTAATACAGTAAATAAATCCATGTAGGACTAGGAATCTCTCGCCTATAAATATGAGCTAGGTTTATACTTTACATACGTATCGTGAATTCTAGTGGAGAAGTTCCTTGTTCAAAATATCGCAACTAAACTCGTTTGGGTGAATGGCCGGAAAGGAGGAAGGACGGGCGATCGGGATTGATTTGGGGACGACTTATTCGTGCGTGGCAGCATGGCAGCACAACCGTGTCGAGATCATACCCAATGATCAAGGCAACCGCATCACGCCCTCTTGCGTCGCTTTCACCGAGAACGAGCGTCTAATCGGAGACGCTGCCAAGAATCAAGTCGCCAGTGCTCCAACTAACACCGTTTACGGTTAGCTCTCTCTCTTCTAGCATTTACTATCGCAACATCGATCCATGTAATTACTTTTCTTTAACTATAAGTAAACGACAATTACGATTAATTTTTTTAAAAAAAAACACTGATAATTTTTGTTATTTGATAGAGAGATCGGAGAATAATGAGTAACATTTTCTAAAAAGTTGAATAATGTCTCCGTCCCAGATAATTCGACCCAGTATTCTATTTCGGGCCGTCCCACATAATTTGTCCCACTTCACTTTTACCATTTTAGATAGTGGACTTCATATTCCACTAACTCATTTCTACTCACATTTTATTATAAAACTAATACTTTAAAAGTAGGACTCACGTTTCACCAACTTTTTCAACCCACTTTCCATTAGATTTCTTAAAACCCGTGTTGGGTCAAAGTGTCCAAAATTATCTGGGATGGAGGTAGTAGAATTTATTATTAAAGTTTTCTTTCTTTATATTTATATTTATTTTTATTTTTATTTTTGCTGCCCTAGAAGTTGTTGCATTCTTCTCATCTCAATCTCAATTCTCAACTATATTTAATTTTTATTATTTGTCTCTTCAGATGCAAAGAGGCTGATTGGCCGTAAATTCAATGACCCAACGGTTGAAAATGACATGAAACTATGGCCATTTAAGGTCATTCGTCACCCTACTAACAACAATCCTATGATAGTAGTAAGCTACAAAGGGAAGGAGAAACAGTTTTCAGCTGAGGAGATTTCTTCGATGGTGCTATCTAAGATGAAAGATATCGCCGAGGCCTATCTTGGTTCATCTGTCAAGAATGCTGTTGTCACCGTGCCTGCATATTTTAACGACTCCCAGCGTCGTGCCACCAAAGATGCCGGAACCATTGCCGGCCTCAACGTTGTGAGGATCATCAATGAGCCTACTGCTGCAGCCATCGCATACGGCCTGGATAAAGGGGTTGATGTGGCTAAGAATGTGCTGATTTTTGACCTTGGTGGTGGCACATTCGATGTGTGTGTGGCCATGATTGAGGCGGGAATCATCGAAGTGAAGGCTATAGCTGGAGATACTCATCTTGGAGGGCAAGACTTTGACAGTAGGATGGTGAATCATTTTGTGAAAGAGTTTGAAAGGAAGAATGGCAAGGACATTAGCATGAACCCGAGAGCTATTAGGAGATTGAGGAGTGCTTGTGAAAGGGCCAAGAGGATGCTTTCCTCCACTCTTCCCAAACTAATGTTGAGATTGAATCCTTATTTGAGGGGATTGATCTGTTTTCGACTATCACTCGTGCTAAATTTGATGAGCTCAACATGGATTTGTTCGAAAAGTGTATGGAACTGGTTGAGAAATGCGTTAGTGATGCAAAGATGGCGAAGAGTAGCGTGGATGAGGTGGTGCTGGTGGGCGGGTCGAGTAGGATTCCGAAGGTGCAGGAGATGTTGAAGGAGATTTTCAATGGGAAGGAGGCGTGCAAGAGCATTAATCCAGACGAAGCTGTGGCTCATGGTGCTGCAGTGCTGGCAGCCAAGTTGAGTGGTGAAGGCGATGAGAAGGTGCAACAGCTCATTCTTTCCGAAGTTACTCCATTGTCCCTTGGTACTGAAGTTGATGGAGATGTGATGGCAGTATTTATTCCAAGGAATACACCAATTCCAACCAGGAAGGAAATGATTCATGTGACGGTGAAAGACAATCAGACCAGTATACGTATTCCAGTGTATGAGGGCGAAAGAAGCAAGGCAACAGCCAACAATCTGCTAGGTGAATTCATACTCAAAGGCATACCAGCAGCGCCCAGAGGTGATGCTAAATTCATAGTGTGCTTCGACATTGATGAGAACGGTATCCTGAATGTGTCAGCGGAGCACACAAAGACTGGAGTGAAGAACAACATCAACATCACCAACTATAAGGACAAGGGCAGGCTTTCAGAGAAACAAATAGAGAAGATGGTGAAAGATGCAGATAAGTACAAGAGGGAGGACGAGGAGTATAGGAAGAAGGCTGATGCAAGGAATGCTTTGGAGAACTACGCATACGACATGAGGAACACCACCAGAAGTGCAACCGGGATTGAAGCAGATGACAAGAAGGAGATAGAGAAGGCGTTCAAGTGTACTGTGAAATGGTTGGAGTCAAACAAACTTGCACGGGTTGATGCTTTCAAAAAAAAGATGGAGGAGCTTAAGAGGATTTACAAACCCATCGAAGCCATGATGATTAGTTAATAGCAAATGTGTAAGGGCATGGTCCTGTGCACTGTCCTCTTTTTTTTTTTTCTTTTTTCTTTTTTCTTTTTTTCTCTTTATGTCATTGTTTTACACATTCACAAAATTAATAAAATTTGATTTGATTTTTACGTTTAAATCTTGACATGCAATTGACACGTGACATAATTGCCAAGAAATTGTGGTTATCACAGGAGAGGTCCATTGAAAAAGTACTTCAAAGGTTTAGACGGTGAAGCAAAGTCCCTCCACAGACAAAGAGAAGGAAGAGATGCAGAAAGTTCCATATTCTTTAGCCATGGGTAGTTTGATGTATGCGATAGTACGCATCACAAAGGTCCATATGCCGCATCAATTAATCACCAATTCAATAAATCTAACTGCACAAAATAGACATCTATTAATCATGGAAAGTGAAATTATATTACTACAATTAATTAAAAATGAAATTATTATCATAGAATATGCATGCAATATACTTATAATATGTATTGAACTCTTAATATAATAATATTTTACACATAAAAAAGTAATCATATAACAATATTTTTCATGTCAAGAAATAAAAAATCATCTTACAACTCATTGACAATAGTACTATTTTTACATTTTCGGTGATCATCGAGCTATACTATTTGAAATAATATGATACTAATATTTTTCATTTTGATATTCTTATTTTAAATTTTTTTGATATTTTTATATGGTAATTAAGAAAATATTAAAAATTATAAATGATTATTTAGCATACTAACAAAATGTAAGTTATGTTTTTTAGTAAAATTTGTCCCACTTTGACCTGACACGACTTTTAAGAATTATAATGGAAAGTGGGTTGAAAAAGTTAGTGGATTATGGGTCCTACTTTTATATACTCCATTTGTCTCATGTTACTTGAATCGTATTCCTTTTTGGGTTGTCCCAAGTTACTTGAGACATTTCATTTTTAGGTAAAAATTAGGGAATATTAATAAACAATTAACTCTAATTAATATATCCCTTGTTGTAATTAACAAATTAATCTCTCTGACACCCACTCACCCGTAACATTCATTTTACACATTCTTCTTTCTCACTCTTCAATCATCCTCTCTAGTTTCTCTCTCTATTCGATTATTGAATCCCTAAATTCCGCCTTAATTACCATATATTCTTCATATCAAATGTTGTACTATATTTAATATTGATATTACCAAATATACTTCATATAAGTATATAATCCAAAAATTTTATTATATTTTATATTAAATGCTCAACCCGCGGGCTAACCCGCAACCCACCCGGGCCAGCCCGTATAACCCGCCGACCCGAACGGGTTAGCCCGTGTAGCCCACTTTTGAATATGGGTTGCGATTTTCCGGCCCAAACCCTATGATTTTAGCAGGTAACTCGGGTCGACCCGTGGGTTTCGGACTAGATTGACATCCCTAGATACGAGTATTAGATTTTGTTTGTTATGTTCTTGTGTTGTTTGTGCTTAGATTGGATTATGTTATAAGCTTGGGTAGAATTGTGTTGTGAGCTTGGATGAGATTGTTAACAAAATGCATTCTTTACACAAAAAAAAAAAAAAAAAAAAAAAAAAAAAAAACATTCTTATCAATGTTTACAAAAAACCATTATGTCTCCTTTCTAAAACAACTCCATAAAGCTCCTCTGCCTTGTTAAACTTCCATACCCAAAGCTCTGGCAATCATTTCAAGTCCATCAATGCATCCCTGGTCTTTCAAATATGAAATGCATTCAATGGCAAGCTCCTTTGGAACTTCTAAGTTATGAGGGAGTTGTGCTACTCTTCTTAAAGCTTCCTTTCCCATATGGGGAAGTTTGTAGCTGTTATGTCCTCTAGCCTTCATGATCTCAACCATGCAACCTTGCAGTGATAGGAACACATTGTCTAATGTTACAGCAGATAGGTCCTCAAATGATTTCTCAACCGCCTTAACCAAATCATCAAGTGTCTTGCATGCAGTCTGCAATTGTAGTGATTGTATTGCTCTAAACCATCCTAAATCATTCACATTAGTGTCGGGTGAGTTTGGAGGTTGCTGCACAAGTTTCATAGTGAAACCATTTTGATTTGCAGCAGCCCTAAAATCAGGATCATCGTCCAGAATGTGTGGCTTTGCATTGTCTTGTTGGATATATATGCACTTACTTGCACCTTCTGGCCATTTTTCAATTATTGCTGGTATGATCTGAATGCATGCATCACATTAGTCTATCATTAAGATATTGATCAAATACATGTATGTAGTGCAAAAATTAAAGGCATAAAAGTAATGCACATAGTATTACCTTATTGATCAAGAATTCCTTCGTCACAACCTTTGTTATGTTTTCGATAGGCTTAGTCTCCATAGTTCCTACACTTCTATTTTTGCTTTTTCTCTTGGCTGGAACTTGTTTTGTGAAAGGAAAAATTCCAATCTTTCCGTCAAACAAAACCTCTCCATTTTATGAAATTAGTGGTCTAGTAACAGCACACATGAACATAATTTTTGAAATGAACCTTTTGTTTTGACATGTCCTATGTAGCTCAACCTCTCCCGGTGCCAAGTAATATCGTTGAGCTCCTTTCGTAATATAGAACCACTTTTCATCTATGTGGACAGTGTTGTGCATGTTCCTAAACTTGATAGTGTTTAAAAACCTGTCTAGTTCTAAAGCTTCTAGGGAGAACCTTAATCTTAGCAGCTTGTTAGGGGCGGTTAAATCAGGGCGTATAGCTAAGTTTGAGATCTGATCAGCCCTGCCTTCAACCATCTCCAAACTGTTGATTTACTGCATCCTAGTCCAATAGCTATACTTCTAATATTGAATCTTTTAGAAAGTTTCAGACCTTGAAATAAAGTAAGATCAAAGTAAATGATTTTTGAGTATTGTCTAGACTTCTTACCACTTACTAACTGGATTGCTTTTCCACTTTCTTGTTGCTTCTTTGTAGCATTCCAATATCTTGTGCATGTCTGCCTTGATATCGAGAACTTAAGTTGAGCTTCCTTGAGTGTACCTCGTGGTGGTTTTCCTTTGATGCAACGTTCAAGGATGAATTGAACCACTTGGTTTCGTTGTTCCGAGGAGTATTCACGAGGCCTCATTCTCTCTTTTGTTTCTGTTTTGATCTTTCCAGTTTGATAGGATGTGTGAATATCAGATTATGTATTTATAGCAATAAATGCTTAAATTAGGCGCCAAGTCTGTAATTGTTTTGCTCTTTTGGTTCTGCCGCCATTTACAGAATTTTGGAGGTGGATTTGTAATCTATTTTTGGTTCTACCGCTAAGTAATGATATTTATTACACTTGATTTGGCTTTTGGTTCAAATAATTATGGATATGGAGTAAATTGAGTTGTATTTGCAAATTTCAAAAACGGCGCATAAATTAAATCAATATTTTAATTGGAGCATCTAATCAACTAATCTACTTAATTAGACAACCCACTTAAAACACTAATTATGCAGGAGCTTGTTCCATCTATGTTGTTGTAATGAACAAGACGAAGCCGTTTTTATCTTTGAGGATGACATGTCAAACCGAGAGCAGTATCGGGGCATATCTCGTCTTGTGAAAAGATGACTCATCGGCACGGTTTGATCAGTTTTACTCCTTTCTGATTTTGTTTATGTTTTATGTTTAGCTTGATCAGTTTATTTCCTTGTATTTCTCCTTCATTTATTTTCTATTATTTTGGTTCTTCATCTTTATATGTTACTTAGACATCCAATAATAATGGTATGTCGAAAGTCATCTCATTGTGGATGCTCTAAGACATTACAATAGTTCTTCGGTAGCCAAAAGAGTTGAGAGAGCAATGCTTTATTTACATACTCGAGTCTCAAGAGATAACTAGAGGAAATATAAGTGAGAGAAAATTGGAGAGATATAAACTAGAAGGAGAAATGACCACTAAATACGTCCATACTAAAAAGAACACTTGTATTCATCGAGGACATTCTGGTCCAATGAATGTTGTATACATTCGAAAGATAGGCAGTAATATGGTTTGCATCCTTTGTTGCTTCCGAAGGACAAATGATAGTACTAGTACATAATATTAAAATGGATGCAGTTATAATAGTTCAGATAGCGTGTGTGGACTTGTGAAGCGAAATGGACATGTGAAATACTAAATGAATAAACGCGTAGCAAGAAATTACTCCGGAATGAGGCTAACAAAAAACAAGTACTGCACTTACTATATCTCATTCAAGAAGAAATTGCGTGGAAACAAGGTAGAAGAGGGGTATTAACCTCTATAAATATTGGCGTTTATCATCACTGCTTCCTCACACAACACAAGCTGAAAAATATGATAAGCCTGAGCGCCCAAACAGAGAGCCTGGCCGAGAGCCTGGCCGCAATGGCCGCCCAAACAGGCAAAGCCTTAGCCGGCCTCACAGTCATGTTCGCCATGTTCCAAAACTACTTCCCCTGCGAACTTCGCAACATAATCATGGAATGCTATGAGAAGCTCGTCAATTTCGTGTATCCATACATCCAGATCACCTTCCCTGAGTTCCAAGGCGACGGCTTCCGCCGCAGCAAAGCCTACTCCGCCATCGAGAGGTACCTCAAAGCCAACTCCACCAAGCAGGCCAAGCGCCTCCAGGCCTACGTCTTCGATGACTGCGACTCTGTAGTCCTCTCCGTCGCCAACAATGAGGAGGTCACCGACGAGTTCAAAGGCATCAAGGTCTGGTGGAGCTCTCGCGAGCATAACCCCAATAAGCAGTCCATCTCCTTCTGGCCGAGGGAGGATGAGAAGAGGTATTTCCGCCTCACTTTCTACCGTAAACACCGCCATCGCATCACTGGAGAATATATCAAGCACGTGATGGAGGAGGGGAAGGCGATCACGGTGCAGGAGCGCCGCCGGAAGCTCTGCACCAACAAGGCCGGCGGCGGCGCATCCGGCCCCGGAATCGGCGGCGGCGGGATCTGGAGCGAGGTGGTGTTCGAGCATCCTGCAAAATTTGATACTCTAGCCATGGATCCAATCAGGAAAGATCAAATCGTTAAGGATTTGTTGTATTTTTCCAAGTCGGAGGAGTATTATAAGAATGTGGGGAGGGCGTGGAAGAGGGGGTACCTTCTGTACGGACCCCCCGGCACCGGAAAATCCACCATGATCGCTGCTATGGCTAATCTGTTACAATACGACGTGTACGACCTCGAGCTGACGGCCGTGGACAACAACACCGAGCTGCGGAAGCTGCTGATCAACACCACCAGCAAGTCGATCATTGTGATTGAGGACATCGACTGCTCGATTGATGTCACAGCAAAGAGGGAGGACGAGGAGGATGAGGACGAGGACGAGAACGAGGAAGATGGAGAAGAGAAGAATCCAGTGAATGAGGAGAAAAAGAAGAAAAAGAAGAAAAAGAAGCAGAGTAAGGTGACTCTTTCGGGGCTACTGAACACCATTGATGGGCTGTGGTCGGCGTGTCCGGGTGAGAGGATTATCGTTTTTACGACGAATCATGTGGAGAAGCTGGATAAGGCTCTGATCAGGAGGGGTAGAATGGATGAGCACATAGAGCTGTCTTACTGTGGATTTGAGGCATTTAAGATATTGGCCACGAATTATTTGGAGGTTGAATCGCATGAATTGTTTGCTAAGATTAGGCAGCTGCTCAGCGAGACGGAGATGTCGCCGGCCGATGTGGCTGATAAACTGATGCGGAAATCCGATGGGGAAGATGCGGATGGCAATTTGATGAGATTAATTAAGGCGTTGGAGGAGGTACAAGAGAAGAACAAGACTGCTAAACTAGAAGAGAAAGAGAAAAAGGTCGCAAAGGGAAATGGGAGTGGCGATCAAGCTTTGAAAGAAAATGGTCACATAATTAAATTGTAATATGTGTGTGCTGTGTAAGTTTAATTGATCCTAGTTTGATATGAATGCATGCATTTTCTATCAGAAGACTATTAATGAGATCTTAAGTATTATAATATAAATTATTTCTAATCATACATTAATGTTGGATGTTGAATTAATTCAGTTGGCTTCGGATAAGTTTATAGTAGTAGGTTATTTTCAGATTAGCTTTATGTATACGTAACACATTACCAACATCTTTTAAAATATTGCACCTAGGGATGTCAATGTAGCCCGCAACCCATGGGCTGGCCCGAATAGCCCGCTAAATTTGTAGGGTTAGGGTCGGAAATTTCTAGCCCGATAAAAATAAAACCCGATAAGCCCGCACCCGATTAACCCGCAACCCGTTAGGGCCAGACCCGAAAACCCGATGGGCTGGCCCGATAACCCGGTAAAATTTATATTCTTCATTTTTTTACTCCTAATTCGACACTTCGTTGACTAATTTTATGACATAGATAACTAAAAAAAGATAACTTTCAATTTTATGGTAAATATATAAATTATATATTGAATTTTTATTAATATAATAATTGTTATATAAATTAATCTCACTAAAAGAATATTAAAATTTTTAACATGCATTAAAATCTCACGAAATATCACAAATATTAGTATTTTATGATTGAGTTTAAGCATATATATCAAATTTATCATGATTAAATATTTTATATTTTATAAATATAACTAACTTTCATCATGATTTATTGGATTGTTCGAGCCTTAATCTTATCGGTAGCAACCCGATTAACCCGCCGGGCTAGCCCGAAACCCAACCTTTTAGGGTTAGGACTGAACTTTTACAACCCGAAAGAAATCACAACCCGGCAAGCCCACACCCGATTGACCCGCAACCCGAGTAGGGTTGGCCCGAAACCCGATGGGTCGGCCCGATTGACATCCCTAATTGCACCTATAAGACTTGAAATTGCAAAGTATACATATGTATGTATACTTATTAAATTGAGACTAATAATTGATGTGTTGCATGCAATCAACTTTATGGGAATGGAAAGTCAAGAGGTGAATTTAAATAGTTGTATTTGTTTTATAAAAAGTTGAGTCATCTATTTCCACTCTTCTTAACTTAAAAATTGTATTGAAAGCATAAATCAACTGACTCCATGTCCGGCATGTATTGAAAAAGGGACCAGATGTTTGTCACTTTTATTATTAAGTCAACGTAAGGTATGTATTAAAAAGCACTAATTCCACCGTCCCATTATAAGCGAGTTCCTTAATTAGTTGTCCTATTATAAGAGCATCCATAGTGGGACGTCCTAATGTCCGTCTTATGCATCGGGTGCGCCTTAGGGCGCCACTGTAGCACCCCGCTCTATGCAATTTCCTTAGTCCGCGCCCTATTCCGGACTATGCACACATTTTTCATTTCTTTTTAATTTTTTTTTTATTTTCTTCTATACATATCACCAATTATTTTACTCCCTCCGTCACACAAAAGATGTCACACTTGTGGGACGGCACGGAATTTTAGGAGGTTTAGTTTTGTGTGTTAAATGGAGAGAGAATATATAATTTTTAGGCCATCCGCGACGCTGTCTCTTATCCGTCTCTTAACCGTCTCATCTCTTCACTATCCATGGGCCCCACTGTACTTTTCAGCTCATCTCTTAACTAAGAGACAGCACCTGCATCCCTCCATCTTTTAACCATCTCTTAACTATTCATTCAATTTCATTTTTTATTTTTAATTCCAACAAATTCAATTAATAAAAACACACTTCATTAAAATAAAATAAATATTACAATTTAAAAGCCTAAAAAATAAAAAAAATACATAATTTAAAATCCTAAAAAATAAAAAAAATACATAATTAAAATACTCTAAATTAAACTATACAAACTACTCCGCCGGCGAATCATCATCCCCGAAGTCGGCGGTGCACCTATACCAAGTTGAGCTCTCATATACTCAATTCCGGCCATAAGGGCTGAAACTTGGCCAGGAGTCATTTTTGAAAGGTCCGCCATCGTGGCGACCAGGTACATGGACATTAGGGTGTGCGAGCCCATGCCCGTGCCGGAGCCCCCGAGCCCTCGCTTCGCCTGGCTTGATTCGCCGCGGCCCCTCCCTCTCCCTCTCCTCCCTCGCTCTAGCCGCCTTCGCCTTGCCTTGAGTCCCTTGCGGCCGACGCCGTGTACCGGAAGAAGACCCCCCTGCATCATCGGTTGGCATGCCCTCACGTGAGGTGTTGCCTTCGCCGCCATCACTAGACGAGTAGTGGCCCACGCGCCGTGCGTTTCGAGCCCGACTTCGACATCCCGCCAGCCCACCTTTCAAGGTGGTGGACTTGCGACCAAACATCGACAAGCTTGAAATCTTTGCCGACGTCGTCTTTGAAGACCCGCAACGCCGCTCTCAGAATGTCGGCTCCATTGGCTCCGCTCTGATAATTCGCCTCTTCTCCCCCGTATATCGCGCAAAATTTTTTGACATCTCTGTCGCATCGGTCCCAATGACTGCGGAGCATCTTCACGTTGCGGGCAACGGTATTCTTCGGCCTTCGTGCGTTGTAAACTTCGGTGACTTTTAGCCAAAAACACTTGTGGGTTTGTTGATTCCCGACGACAGGATCGTACGAGACGCTGATCCCAAGCTGGCCGTACGTGAGCCAACGTCTCGGGCTCACCGTCATGAGATGATGGTCATTGCCTCTCTACAACTCTCTGTCTCCGCTTTCCTCCTTCTTCCTCCTCGGCATTTGACAGCTCGATGCTCGATTCCCGCCGAGCCTCCACCACCGTCGGGCCAGTCGGGCAACCTGCGTTGCGTGCGCCAAAAAATTCTCCGGAATTTGGGATAATTCCTGGCGATTGCCCGTACCTCTGGGCGGGGGGAGGGACGATAGTATGCATCCTCATCAAAATGTGGTGTTTGGTACGCTGGCGGGGTGGTCGAACCTTGGGTGCTCGGCGACGAACCGGGTAGTACCCAAACAACTTGTACATGCTCGCCCAATCGTCGAACGAATTCAAGTCGAACCCGCCGGAGTGCCGCCTCGACATTTTTTCACCAGTAGTTTCAGAGTAGTGTTTGTGTGTAGAATGCAAGTTAAGAATGAGAGTAGAGTGTGTGTGTAAAATGGTGAACGGAGTAATTACTTCATTTCACACATTTCACTCCACTCTCTTCCCCATCTCAATTTCTCTCTAAATTCAATAATGAATTCCGACGATTTTCATATTTGCAAGCATAAAATATAAAAAATAAAAAATAAATACTGACAATAGGATATGCCTTTAATTTGTGGTGTTTTTATATTTTTATTCTTGCTAATTGATATATTTGCAAACATAAAAAATAAAAAAACAAATAATACAAAATACTCCCTCCGTCCCACAAAAGATGTCACACTTGTGGGATGACACGAGATTTTAGGAGGTTTTATTTTGTGTGTTAAATGGAGAGAGAAAATATTATTTTTATATTCATGTGTGAGAGAATTTTTTCCAAAAATGGAAATGTGACATCTTTTGTGGGACGGAGGGAGTAGAAGTTAAAATTATAGGGCGGGCTATAGGGCGTCCCACTGCAAGTGAATGGGTTGGAAGGATAAAATGCTGATATGGCGGAGGATAGGGCTCCCTATAGGGAGGAGTATAGGGTGCCCCATTGTGGATGCCCTAAGTGAGTCATTTTCATATTAACAAAAAAAATAATAACCTCATCGGGATGTGATCAATTGATAACTTTCTTAAGTTGTTAACTTGCTAACTCATCAACGTAGTGTATTAAAAATGTCAACACGATGACACTAAAATATCAACACATAATTTTGTTGAACTTCAATATAATGTGTTGATATTATGTGTTGACATTTTGATGTCACCGTGTTAATATTTTTAATACACTGTATTGATGAATCAAAAGAATTAGTAATTTAAATAGTTAGCAATATAGGGCACCCAAACCTCATCAATATGCCTTCAATTATGTAAGTAAAGTCACACTATAAGTTTTTTCTACTTTTTATAGACTCTTGTTTAATTGAAAACTCCCTAAATATCTTATAAAGGTATTTTCGACCTTTTTCTTCCTGAATTTCCTGCTACCTGCAACATGCTGACAAATATAACATTGATTTAGTGTATGAGTTTTCAGTATATTAATGATGGCAATGTCCTCACGTGTTGGCTAACGTTCTCGACGACCATAAAGAAAATTTTCTACGTACGGAATCACATTAACATCAAGTAAAGACATTATTACTAAAATAAGTGAAAATAAAATAATGATAGTTAAATCGAGTAATTAAGAACGTACATCTCTGGCTCCACGTAATTGTTGTGGCAAGCGATTTCATCTGTTGATGGGGTATGTGTGTTGTCTCTTAAGTCTCAATCGACCCGAAAACAACACCAAAAGCAGCTTGGGAGGCAGTAATTTCGGCATAAAGTAGTTGGTGACATATCTACTCATCTCTACATCATTTAATGTAAGTCAATAGCAATATTGTATACTGCTATCTGTCTCACATAATTTGGGACACTTTGACCCAATATAGGTTTTAAGAAATCTAATAGAAAGTGAGTTGAAAAAGTTAATGGTATGTGGGTCATACTTTTAAAGTATTAGTTTTATAATAAAATGTGAGTAGGAATGAGTTAGTGGAATATGGGGTCTACTACAAAAAATGATAAAAATGAAGTGTGTCAAATTATGTGGGACGACCCAAAATAGAATACTGTGTCAAATTATGTGGGACGAAGAGAGTACTAATAAATAGCACTACTCCTCAGAGCATTCACATTGGGGAGATATGGGAAGGGACGGAGACGGGAATTCTTAGCAAGAGGGGCAAAAATTATATATGGAGAAATTTTAAAAGAGTGAATTACATAAATGGTACCTGATCTTTCACTTTCGCACATAAATGGTATCTGATCTTTATTTTATATCATTTTTGGTACCTATAAATCACATTTTTGGTACCTGATGCATTTTCACCCCAAAATACCCTCTAAACAAATTCATTTTTCTATTTGTGTTATAAGGATATTTTGGGCATTTACAAAATTAGTACCAAAAATGATATTATAATATATTCTCTCATTCTATTCACTCTTTATACTATTATTATTAATCAATATTAATATTATTATTTTAATGTTATAAATTATAATTAATTTATTTTTTAATATCATATTTTAATATACTTAATCACAATTATAGTTATAATTATATTTAATTATTATAATAATATTATTGTTATAACAGTAAAAATTACTAGTAATTACCCCCTCCGTCCCAAGGTATTAGACCAACTTTCCTTTTTGGGATGTCCCAACATATTAGACTCATTTCCTTTTTTAGCAAAAAGCATCTATCTTATTTTATTCCCCACCTACTTTTTTCTCTCTTCTCTCCCCTACTTTTTCCCTCTCTCATACTTTACTCTCTCCACTTTAACTATTTAAATATCAATTCCTTAAATCATGTGCCCAAAAGAAATGAGTCTAATACTCCGGGACGGAGGGAGTAATAAATAATAATTATTATTTTATATTAAATATAACTAATCAATATAATCTTAATCAAATTTTAAAATTATGAATCGTATTCATAATGATAAAGAGTTGAATATTTTTAGTTAGGTGTTTCAACCTTAGAGCATCCACAATAAGAATAGGTCAGCCATAGGCCAGCCACTCTCTCTCTCTCTGCCACGTCATCAGCACTAAAAATCCACTTGCCACATCAGCATTTTACTCAAATAGGCTAGCCTTAGGCCAGCCATAGTCCAGCCGCAATAAAAATAATTCAAAACAACTACATTTACGGAATTAAATTTACGATTAAATTACGGAATTAAATTTACGATTAAATTACGGAATTAAATTTACGAGACATATACGGGAAAATTCATTCGTTTCATTAAAAAAAAAGGTACATAGATAAAAAAAAATACATGATTTTTTTTATAAAAAAATGGGCTTCCACACACGAGCCCCGCCATTCTCTACTCCTCGTCGTCGCCGCCACCGTCGTTGCCGTCCTTGTCGCCGCCGTCCTCGCCGCCGCCACCCGGGGTATCTGAGCCCGCGTCTGAACCCCCCACCAGTGCCCTCGAGGCATCCAAATCCACCTGCATGTTCTCGAGCATCGAGTGGAGAAACCTCTTCTCCGAGGGGTCAGTTGCGGCCTTCCACTCTTGGAAGACCTTGTACATCCGTTCCTCCATTTTTGCACGCGAGAATAAGGTGTACGCGCGTGAGGGGTGCCGAGATGACCTCCTGGGGTGATAGGGGGGATCCTCTCCTCGCTGCCCGTTGCGCCCGCTTTTGGCCAACCGGGCGAGGGCGACGAGTAACGGATGGAGGGGACGGAAACTCCTCAGCATCCGGGGGGAAGGTCGTGGGATCCGCCGCTGCTGTCGCTGTAGTCGCCGGAATAGTTCAGCCTCTGCTTCTTCGGCCACCCAGCGTCGCACCCAGTCCGGAACTTCTCGGAGTCCTCCAGCAACACATAGCATTCCCAGAAGGTGAACTCCTTATACTTTCCCGGCAAGGGGAACTGACTCTCCGCTATCATCCGGGCGTCCTCCTCATTCTTCCCACTAGTCAGCTGGCGGAGGGCGTTGGCGTATAACCCCGAAAATCAGCCGACCGCGGCCCTGATGCGTTCCCACCCCTTCCGGCACTCCTCCCCGTTGTAGTCCTTTCCGTGTGGGCAGTGTTTAGAGTTTGTATACTAGAAATCACGTTTCGAGTGATTGAATACTGTAAAACTCTTATTTTATTTTCCAATGAATAAAACAGATTATTTTTGTCATAATGTTGTTATGTTTTTCATTTAATGGATGTTAATGCATGTTTAAATGTATAAGTTAACTTAACAAAGTCTAAGTCTTTGTTTTAGTAGACCGGTTGTGGGCGGCGTCCACTTTAAGGTAACACGGTCAGTTCTAAACAAAGAAAAAGATGAATTTCACAACCTAGTTGGAATTTGACTATCCATCGAGAAAGGTTGTAATGTCAGTCCGCATATTTCTAAGCCTTACTGAAATAAGATGACATTGGTGTGGTGTAACGCCCCACTTTTTCAAACCCTAATTTTCGGGTTATAAAATTTTTGCATTAAATGCCTTAATGCTATGATATGTGAATTATTTGATGAGTAATTAATTACATGGTGTCTTTGTGACCTAATTGCGTATTAGAATTTGAGATTGAGTTGAATAGTCAACTTGTTGAAATTATGACGTGGTTATTGAATAGTCAAAGATGTGGAAAATATGACGTGGCCGTTGAAAGGTCAATGCGTTGAGAAAATGAAGTGAAAGTGAAGAAATGATTGATTGGGTGTGAATATTTGATGCGGAGTAATATAAGTGTGGTGAATTATTTTCCTAAGGGATGAGTGAGAATTAAATAGGAGCATTATTTAATCATGTGGAATTTTCGATCTCTCCTATTTTATTTGGAGAAGGATATTTGTTTGGGATAATTATCCGAATTAAATCCAAAGTTCGATTATTCCTTATATTTTATGAAATTTTCGAAAATCCATAAGTTGTTCCTAGAGGGATTTTTCGAAAATCCTTAATATGGGAGAAGAGAATTTTTATTATTTATTTGATCTCTTATTTATTCTCTTCCATGAATAAATATAAATATGCTAGAATATCTTACCATATCTTGCCATATCTAAGAAGATATTGCCATATCCTAATTAAATTAGGATTTGAAATTTAAATCCCTTTTGAAGATTTGAACTACACGCCTATTTCCTTTTATTTGGAGAGGATTTAATTATTTATTCTGCTCCGTGATATATTATTCTACTCCGTGAAATATTTGAATTTAAATCATAGGCTAATTTAATAGCCTAGAATTCGAAATTCCCTATTATTACTCCTCAAATTTTCGGCTACTCCAACAAACAAATCTCCTCCAAATCTTTTATTATTTAATTGTTGGAGTATATCTTAACCTCTATAAATAGGAGAGAAATCCTAAACCTAAATCATCAGAAAAACCGCCGCCCCACTCCTCCTTATTTTCGAAAATCTCTCTCCCCACTCTCTCCAAAATTTTCTTCTACTTTCTTCAAGATTTCTTCATCAATTGAGAAGAATCCAAGTTGAAATTCAAGAGTTTATTGAAGAATCAAGGCTATAACTTGTTTCTACCGATCGTTCTTTTGGAAAAGGTACTTTAATTTTGATCTTCTCTTCTTCTACCGATTAATCGGTGTTCTTGAGTCCACATGCATTTAGATTGAGTGAAGGGGAATTAAATTGATAAATTTGGGATGCATGAATGTGTGTGTGTATGGCCGTGCGTGCGTGTGCGTGCACGCCTCGGGAGGCGTGCACATGTGTTGTGATCGTGTGCGTGTGTTGTGTGTGTGGAACACTCATGCGTGACACGATTTGATAGTGAATCTGGGGTTGTTATTTGAATAAAAACGATATGCTAATCGTACCTTGATTTTGGATGATGATATTAAAGATTTATCGATGGGAAAAAGGGAAATATGAGAGACATGCATGATTTGAGATCAATGATTGAAACTGATTTGTGATACGCCTAATTTAAAGGTGATACTTCACGCTCTCAGCGTGATAAATGAGGAGAAGAGAATACTTTCGAGCTAAGCCGACGAGGTGGGCTTTCTTTTAAAATAAGGACATTGTCCTAAACTGATATTGATGAGAATGAGATATGTGTTATCATGCCTTGATTTGTTTTGTCGTGCCTATCCCTCGTGGCTATGCCACTAATGATTTAATCGAATTCGGATCCTTGTAGAGCCGCAAACTCTACTTGGGTTAGTGTACACCAATGTTAGACCGAGTGTCAGCGTACGGGTTGGCCGGTCTAGTGACCTGGATTGCGGCCGCATTCCTTGTCATGTAGAATGAGGATATGGTAAACGTCGATGTGAAAAATGGTTGCGCGACCGTGATATTTGATAAAGAATATATTTTGGTGCCTCGGGTCTTTCTAAAGTTAAAACCCCGATGGACACTTGAAAATGGCATGATAACTATATTTGTGATAAAACTGTTTTCGGCAATGAGTCCACTGAGTATGATTATAGTACTCAGCCCTGCATGTGTTTTCCCTATGTGCAGGTTGAGTGGTGACGAGCGGGCGGCGGTGTTGAGTAAGAAATAATATCATGATCTGTTGGAACTTTAAAATGTCGTTGTGTCTCCATACATAGCCTCACTTCTTTCTTGGTCGCTTCCGCTATATATTATGAAAACTTGTGATCTTTTGGTTAGGTTGAAACTTTTATTTCGTGGGAATTTTTGGATATGGAACAGTTGGAATTATTTTGGAAACTTTGATAAGCATTTATTGTGATAGCCTTTTGTTGGATTTCTTGGCTAAGGCATTATTCTTTTCCTATTTAATTGTTCATTAAATGCTTTGGTTAAATCCCTTTTTAAATGGAACCCTAGCCTATGATCTTTGATGCATTTAAGTCCGCCTAGTTAACGATCGCCGCATTTATTATACCCTAGATGGGCGGGTCGTTACATGTGGTATAGCACTGAACGGATCTAACGGCAAGACTTGCCCTTAGTCTATCTACTGAAAGGCGAGGTCTTGATAAATATTTGTTTCTTAATCAATGTAGGTTAGCATTGAGCATACGGTATTGATTATGCATTACTTTGACTTATCAAATGATGCGGGTTTTTCGTAACCCAATGATCCTGATATATTGGGTAGTGGTGATCAATATCTAGCGGTGCTAGGATTGCTATTATATTGAATCGTGCGCGAGCTGAGTCTCGTTTGATAATGTCCTCAAGAGGAGCGCGAAACAAGGTTTTATTATTCGAAACCTAGCTAGTTGGAGTTTGATTACTCTATGAATAATAAATAAGCGTTTCATGCTAAGTCCACTCTTGGAATTAATAAGAAGTTAATTAATTAAGTCCATAGCAGACATTAATTAATTAATGGACATTTTTATCTTAAGCGCGGGAAATGAAAGTTAAACGGAAACCCGGATTACTTATAATTTCGAATTTGGATGGGGAGAGTTCAATATTATTTCTGTAGTGGCTGCTCGTAATATTCCAATTATAACTTATATTAAATTGTGGGTTCAATTTAATTAGTAAAAAGTAAATTGGATGAGCCCATATCCAAAACTTTCCATAGATCCCTGTTTGGGCCCAAAAGGAACTTAATATAAATAGGAGAATAAAGGAGACAGAAACAACACAATTTTTGTACTTAAAATTTTCGAAAATTTCGACTCCTCTAGCTGAAGAGGAATTCGAATTCTACTCCTATTCCCAAAAGGATTTCTTCTGTCTTCTTTATTTAAGTCCTAGTATTCTGGTGAGATCAGCCCACACTGATATCGGAGTACAGTTCGGGAACCAGAGAGAAGATTTGTGGTCTAGTATTCAAAGCATCAAGTGGAGAAGCAGCTAGCCATCTTCAATTCTTTGGAGAATTAATAAGGTATTTTTCTGCTCCGTAGAAAAGCATGTTTTAGGTTTCAATATTCTTAAAGCATGATCAATTCAAGTTATGAGCATGATACATGTAAGAATTACGCGAATAGATTTTGTCTAAATAATCTGCTAAATAGATCTGATTATTATGTGATTTATTGGTGTGATTAATAATTATTAAATTATGTTAATCCATGCAACACCGCTTCCGCTGCCAGTTCCATCAGGCAGTTCCTCCTTTAGGCTGCTCTAATCTTCGCCCACATGTTGACGACCCGCTGGTTGTTCGCAACCAGCGGATCGTCGCAAACCGACAACCACGCCTTGGCCACGCCGGCGTACTCATCCTCCGTCCACTTCCTCCGCGTGGGGGTTTCGTGAATAGCGGACTGCGACGATTCGCCGACCACCTTGCCCTTCCCCTTGGCCTTCTTCTTCTTCGGCGCGGCCCGACCCGCTGTCACGGGAGTGTCCGGCTCCCCGAGATCGATCTCCATCTCATGCAATGACAAAAGGTCATCGCCAGTGAACTGCGTCTCCACTGGGGTCGACGTGTGAGACGAAGCCGTCAAAAAATCAAGAGAGGGACGATAGACCGTGTCCCCCTCGGTGACCCCCGCATCCCGGGATGCATACCAGGCTGCATCCCTCCCCACGCCATACCGGCATCATCCCATCATCTCGCTGCCGCATCCGGGGCATACCTCCCCACCCCGGCGTTGCCTTCCCGCCGCCGGCCTCGCACCCCCGCCACGCATCCCCCGGTTCCCCCCCGCGCTCCAGCCATCATCCCCATCAATCAAGTTGCCAAGGGTAAACCCCGGGCCCATCTCGCCCACCCATCCGGCCCCATCCGCATCCCACGGGTACCATGGGAGTCTACGAAATCCGCTCGTCGGACCGGACTCGTTGTTGTTGCCCATCGCTCGACATTGCTCTTGTACAGAAATTTAGAGAGAGAGAAAACTCGTTAAAACAAGTGGTGCAAATGAAAATGAAACTAAAATCGCGTATATATAGGTTTTCAAAAAAAATTTTAAAAAAAAAAACGAAAATTGGCGCTGGCCGATCGTCACGCCACAATGGCGGCCAGCGCATCGGCCAGCGCCCTCAAATCGGCTAGTCCACGCCGATTTTTTCGCCGATTCATGTCGCTGGCCGATTACAATAGTTCGGCTAGCCGACGGGCTAGCGACGCGAATCGGCTAGCCGGTGGGCTAGCCACTATTGTGGATGCTCTTAAAATGAATACAAATAATTTAATTAAAAATATTCAATTAATTTAATTATTTTAAATAATTAATTTAATTAGGTGTTTGTTATTGATTTATATTACGAATGCAATTAGATGTATGTATAAAACACTAAAAAGAAAGAGAAAAAAGAAGAGAAAAGATTAAAGAGGAAACATAAACTAAGGAGAAAAAAGAAAGAATGAAGGAAGATATCATACTAAAATGAAAGAAGAAAATGAAGAAAAAAGAAAGAAAAAAAAAAGAAATAAGAAAGGATGAAAAAAATAAACACATATTTGGTTCTATTCAATTGAAATTTCCAAAAATATCCTTCATAACAAAAAAAATCACATGTTTGGCACCTAGGGTTATTTTTGTCATGAGATACCAAAAACGATATAAAATAAAGATCAGGTATCATTTATGTGCGAAAGTGAAAGATCAGATATCAATTATGTTAGGGCTGACAATTTTTGACACGACACGATAACACAACACGAACCGGCACGAAATTAATGGGTTTGGGTCAAAGCTTATTGGGTTCGTGTCCTTATCGGGTCGACCCATTAAGGACACGAAAATTTCGTGTCGTGTTCGTGTCGGGTTTGTGTTATCCGTTAACAATGCGTGTTCGTGTCGTGTTCGTGTTATCCGTTAACAAATAATATTTTAATATCATTAATTCTTATTATTTTCATTTTTCAATACTTATTAAATGACTCTTACAATCTATTTTCAATACGTGTTGTTATCGTATCGTGTTGATCCGAAGTGGTTCGTGTCGTTAATGGGTTCATGTCGTGTTCGTGTCATCGCCGTTTCCATCCATCGCGTCGCAATCGTGCCTTCATCCTAGTCGAACAATGAATCAAATCGAAAGATTTTTCAAAATGCAAGTTGTTCTACTAGTTTATGATTTAGATTTCTCATTTTAATTTAGATTTAGTTTTAGAATAAAAGTTAGTTTTGAGAATTCGCAAATTCAAACATATGAACATCTGACTACAGTAATCACTACAGTTAACTACTTCTATTTTTTGTGTAGGTTTTGATCGAGAGAAAAAAGAAAAACAACAACCGTAGACTCGATCGTGAGTATTACATTATTAGTGAAGTATTACATTAACAAATACATACTGCTTTTCATTTAGTGAAGTATTACATTATTAGAGTGAAGTGTTTGTGAAGTATTACACTATTCTAGTGCTATAGTGAAGTGGTTGTCATCTATTCTTGTAGTGATTTGTTTTTCCATTTCAGTGAAGTAAAACATGGTTAGAGTGAAGTAGTCCAGTGTTAGAGTGAAGTGTC
>NC_062965.1:9996669-10190072 GCF_023119035.1 Salvia hispanica | reverse complement strand
AAAGTTTGAACAACATCTACCACATGGCTTTCAAGTACTACAACGTCTACATCATCGTCAATGATCACCCGAAGTTTATGCTGAGTGACGAGTGTGGCGGCCCAAAGAAGACCAAAATCAACACCGACGACATCGCAACGGGGATGATGCTTTCGACTTAAACACGCATATGGAGAAAAGTTTTGGTACACGAATATCAACAAGAATTCGTCACATTTCCAAAAAGTCGCCAAGAGGAAGGGTGTCTCTACGAGCAGTGCGACCGAGGTCTATTGAATTTCTTTTAATCTGCAATTAATTAAAAATTATAAAGTCATCCTACTTCCCCAAATATAACAGTTATATTATCTTTTTTCACCCGTTTTCATTTCTTCTATTCTCAAATTCATTCAAAAGTCATCTATAAATACCTCATTCATCACATAAAATTTTACATACCAAATCTTTTTTCTCTAACTCAGTTTTGTCTCTAATTTTCATTCTCAATTCAAGTATGGCTAACGATGTAGAAATAGCTCGGTTAATGGTCTTAGCGGAGCAATATAATAAAGAGTGTTACAACAACCATCGTGCACATAGATTACAATTTAATTAGGTGGCCATTTTCTTTTCAATGCTTGATCGCCAATCTCATTTCCCTTTGCAAACTTCTTTTCTTTTTCCTCTAGTTTAGCAGCCTTGTTCTTCTCTCGTACCTCCTCCAACGCCTTGATTAATCTCATCAAATTACCATCCGCATCTTCCCCATCGGATTTCCGCATCAGTTTATCAGCCACATCGGCCGGCGACATCTCCGTCTCGCTGAGCAGCTGCCTAATCTTAGCAAACAATTCATGCGAATCAACCTCCAAATAATTCTTGGCCAATATCTTAAATGCCTCAAATCCACAATAAGACAGCTCTATGTGCTCATCCATTCTACCCCTCCTGATCAGAGCCTTATCCAGCTTCTCCACATGATTCGTCGTAAAAACGATAATCCTCTCACCCGGACACGCCGACCACAGCCCATCAATGGTGTTCAGTAGCCCCGAAAGAGTCACCTTACTCTGCTTCTTTTTCTTCTTTTTCTTCTTTTTCTCCTCATTCACTGGATTCTTCTCTTCTCCATCTTCCTCGTTCTCGTCCTCGTCCTCATCCTCCTCGTCCTCCCTCTTTGCTGTGACATCAATCGAGCAGTCGATGTCCTCAATCACAATGATCGACTTGCTGGTGGTGTTGATCAGCAGCTTCCGCAGCTCGGTGTTGTTGTCCACGGCCGTCAGCTCGAGGTCGTACACGTCGTATTGTAACAGATTAGCCATAGCAGCGATCATGGTGGATTTTCCGGTGCCGGGGGGTCCGTACAGAAGGTACCCCCTCTTCCACGCCCTCCCCACATTCTTATAATACTCCTCCGACTTGGAAAAATACAACAAATCCTTAACGATTTGCTCTTTCCTGATCGGATCCATGGCCAGAGTAGCAAATTTTGCTGGATGCTCGAACACCACCTCGCTCCAGATCCCGCCGCGGCTGGAGCCACATCCGGTGCCAGATGCGCCGTTTCCAGCTTTATTAGTACAGAGCTTCCGGCGGCGCTCCTGCACCGTGATCGCCTTCCCCTTTTCCATCACGTGCTTGAGATATTCGGCGGTGATGCGGTGGCGGTGTTTCCGGTAGAATGTGAGGCGGAAATACTTCTTCTCATCCCACCTCGGCCAGAAGGAGATGGACTGCTTATTCGGGTTATGCTCACGGGAAGTCCACCAGACCTTGATGCCTTTGAACTCGTCGGTGACCTCCTCATTGTTGGCGACGGAGAGGACTACAGAGTCGCAGTCGTCGAAGACGTATGCCTCGAGGCGTTTGGCCTGCTTGGTGGATTTGGCGTTGAGGTACCTCTCGATGGTGGAGTAGGCTTTGCTGCGGCGGAAGCCGTCGCCTTGGAACTCAGGGAAGGTGATCTGGATGTATGGGTACACGAAATTGACGAGCTTCTCATAGCATTCCATGATTATGTTGCGAAGTTCGCAGGGAAAGTAGTTTTGGAACATGGCAAACATTACTGTGAGGCCGGCCAAGGCTTTGCCTGTTTGGGCGGCCATTGCGGCCAGGCTCTCGGCCATTCTCCCTGTTTGGGCGGTTAGGTTCATCATTTTTTAGCTTGTATGAGGAATTAATGATGATATACAACTATATTTATAGAGATTAATACCCCTGTTCTGCCCTGTTTCGATGCAATTTCTTCTTCAATGAGATATAGTAAGTACAGGTACTTGCTTTTGTTAGCCTTATTCCGGAGTAATTTCTTGCTACGCGTTTATTCATTTAGTATTTCACATGTCCATTTCGCTTCACAAGTCCACACACGCTATCTGAACTATTATAACTGCATCCATTTTAATATTATGTACTAGTACTATCATTTGTCCTTCGGAAGTCACAAAGGATGCAAACCATATTAATGCTGCCTATCTTTTGAATGTAGTATACTCCCTCCGTCCCGGATAATTTGGGTCACTTTGACCGGGCACGGATTTTATGAATTGTAATGAAAAGTACGTTGAAAAAGTTAGTGGAATGTGAGTCCTACCTTTATATATTAGTTTTATAATAAAATGTGAGTAGGAATGAGTTAGTGGAATATGGGGTCCACTACCAAAAATGGTAAAAGTGAAGTGGGACAAATTATATGGGACGTACTGAAATGGAAAAGTGGGACAATTATCTGAGACGGAGGGAGTAGTACTTATCACTTCTACAACATTCATTTTTAAATGGGGCAATTTCAAACAAAAGTTAAGATAATTAATATAAATTCAATAAACAACAATTGATGAAGACAAGTGTTCTTTTCTTTGGATTTTTATAAAAAATTACTCATAAGCAAAACAATTTATCACTTTTAAACAAAAGTCTATGCTATTCAAGTGACAACATTTAATCGTATATCATCTAGAATCATTTATTTGCTTATGAATATTTTTTTTTAAATCCAAAAAAAAACAAGTATAGATTCACAAAATCATAATTTCACAAAAGCATAGATCATCCATGAATATGATCACTAAATTGACTTCCTTGGAGTGAGTTTCTTCTATGTACATATTTCCGTGTACGTCTTCTAGGCATAGATAGATAGACTTTCCTCTTGTAACACCCCGATTTTTTCTACCATTTTTAATTGTTTTTGAAAGGACGTCGAATTCACTTTTAAAAATTAGGGGACAGAGGAAGTATGTTTTATTTTTGGATATAATATTTTTAGCAACTCTTTGAAATAGATAAATAAAAAATTTAAACAAAGCACAACACAGCACAGTCCGGCAGGCCGGGCCTAGCAAAATGAATAAAAGCTTGGCCCAAACCAATCCGCCTTTGACATGAGTTTGGGCTGGCCTAGGCCTCATTATAGATGGGCCTGTGGTGGGCTGGTTTGGCCCGGCTCTATTGATGTTGCAAATACAAATAGTAGAATAGAACTTAGGAAAGGGAAAACGGAAATTCGAGATGTTTGAATTAAATATAATGTAATGAGATTAGCAATCCACTTTTTTTCTTAACCAAAAGCACCCGTAGTGGGCGGGGGTTTAGGCAGACCCTCAACCCTTGAATAAAGTCAAAATATAACGTTTCAAAACATAATCCTAACCCAAAAGTGACTAGAATTCAGAACAAGAACATGAAGAGGAAACGAACTGAATTTCCCACCGGAGATTGCAACCCACTTATGAAGACAGGAACAGCAGAAAAGAAAACAATATAATTTGCCCTTGATCTCAATTTTCAAATGCGAACGTCCAATGTCCACGAGCATGTGTGAAGTTAATTTTTACATAGCATCCAACGGTAGAGCTTTTTACTTATATGCCAAAAAAAAAAAAATTGGTTTTACCACATGTGTTTCGAACCCTCCTTTTGGCAGAATCCGACTAATCCTGCCAACATATTTTGATTATTAGGATTGATGAGAAAATTTGTGTGAAATATTAAATGCCTCATAAACTAAATATAGCGTTTAATACTTATTTTGAAACAAATTAAAAATTAGTAATTAATTTGATAAATATCATAATTTAGTAACCAACCCATTAATCATATTAATCCAATAAATATATTATACAAACCCAATCATAATAAGACGGATCTTATGAATCAACTCGTGTTCTACAATGCACATCTATCGAATTCGTATGCAACCGTATGTTATATGTATATCAATGATTGGTCTTTTGTTGGTTGGTGCGCGCGAAAAGCTTCTTCACTACCTTCACCAGCGATTCCATCTTCCTCGGCTTTGCACGGATCAATCTCAATTGCCGCACATTAGCGCACTCCTCCAGATCTAGATCTTCGATTTCATCCCCTCCACTTTTGTTGTTGCTGCTATTATTGCTATGATGATTTTCACTAGTTTCTTCGCTTAATTCGGAATCGGCGGAGCTCTGTAATCCCTCGTTGAAATCCTCCCACAGTAGATCCATCGATTCACTCTCCGCTTCTTCTCTTTGGGCGTCCTCCTCCGCATCGTCGATTTTGACGGCTTGGCTCGCGAACTGCCGGCGTTGTGCGGTGGCGGTGCTCGTTTGATCGGGATCGGAGATTCTCCAGAGAGGCGGCAGGAGTGCGAGATTGTTGCTGCTGATCACGGGGAAGGTAAACTCTTCTGCTGCGATCATCTTTTATATGTGAATTGTGATGTATGGATCTGGATGAGCTATATATGAATATAGTCGAATCAGAAAAAGGAAAATTGTGCATTTAATTTAATGAGGGGAAAATTCTGTATTTATTATTATGGGTATATATGTTAGGAATTAGTTGGGATTATAATAAATGAGTTTTGGCAAAAGTGTTAATGAGGAGGTGGCTATCTTCTCCGCATTCCATGGACCTACGTGTTACTCATGCTAACCTTAACCTCCTTTCTTTTCTTTTCTTTTTTAATTTTCATTTATGGAGGAAATGACTATAGTATATAGACATTCACCTACTACCATATATCCGGACGTGATTTTTTCATTGTCGCCCCCTCCGACAGCTTCTAACGTCGCTCATCTCCCTCCGTTAGCTTTCGATAAATTTTATTTCGCACATTCCGTTTTAGTGTCCTGGATCTGGCAAAAATGAAAGAAGGGAAGTAGGGAAGTGACTGGTTAAATCAAGACAATTGAGATGTAACCTACATAATAACACATTCCCTCTTTATTATGGCATAAGGCATATTAATAGGTCCTCCTCCTTCCATCTACATCTCCATTAAAACTTTTGTTCCCACAAATTGACCACTAATTCCATATTTCTTGTGTCTTACTCTCACATGGTCCCATGTTTGACGTTTGGTCAATTAAGTATCGACTTTTCTTCCCTTTTTTCTCGCTTGATTGCGTGATCAATGCAATGCTAATAACACGTGTTTTTCTTGCACTTCGAATTAGCAAGCACGACCTCTAGTGGCAGTGGTAGTGTGAGTAAATGAAATATGACACTACACAATTATATGTAAAGAATAAACCTTATATAGTACTCCTTCCGTTCCGCTAGTTGAGGCGTTATTTTCCAACACGAAGATGAAAAAGATGTTCATTGTATTGAATCGAGGGAGAGAAATAGTAGAGAGAATAAAATAGAAAAATGAATAAAGTAGAGAGAGAATATAGTTGTGAAGGAAAAATAAGTTAATTATTGCCCTAATGAATTGACTCAACTATGAAAAAACTTTTCAAAATAGAAAAAGACTCAACTATGGTTGAAGAGAGGGACTAATATTTTTTAATAAAATAATTCAAAATAAAATATTATTACTTTGTAATGGGTCACCCGAGCCCAGCTCAAAATTATTGCATTCCTAATAAAACTTTACCCAAACCTATTAATTTCATGTACATTCGTGTCAAATTTTCGTGTCAAAAAATTTACTCTAGGGTCAGGTTGGCTCAGTCCAGGCACAAGCCCAATCAGGTTGAGGCCCACAACTATATTTGGATCATGCTGCATTGGCCTTTTTTTATATATGGGCTGAACTCAGACCCCATTGGCCATTGGTAAGTTGGTCGGTTGGTCAGGCTAAACCAAGTAGTAGAACGCATATTTTTTCATGATTTTTCCATACATATTTTGAGCATTTAAATGAACTTAGGTGAACATTGGCACCAATTACAATGTTTTGGAATAAGAACTTGAACAATAAGTACAATTTTAGATTAGCATGCGCAGTAAGCAGAAAACACTGAGCACGATTTGAGTAATGAGCAATAAACACAACTCTTATTGATGATCATCTTCATAAACAAGAAGAAAAAAGCAACGAACACAATGAAAAGTAATAGTAGGATGAAAATCAAAGTTTAATGGGTATCTCACTCAATCGTTACACTTTGATCTGGGCCAAGTGAGTTTTAAAAAGGCCCAATTAAAGCTCATTTCAATTGAGTGGCCCAAGCCCGCTTACTTATTCTATTCTACCAAGCCAGTCCTAGGCCAGCCTATACAGGGCTTGGGTTAGACACTTAGACTGTTGGTGTATTTGACAAGTCTAGTTAAAAGGTTGATCTGCTAGAGGAATTTCAAGAACATCACAATCATATAGTAGCATAATCTGCCATGCATACTTGTCACAAAAAGGGATGTTTATAGCTCTAACTCAGCAATGTCATTGTAGGAGAGTTAAGTAATCAAGCCTAATTAATTGCCATGCATCTAATTAGTTTGCTTATACAAAAACCACAAGTATGCTGCCATGCATACTTGTCACAAAAAGGGCTGTTTATAGCTCTAACTCAACTTACAAGAGTAGCTCAGAAGCCAGCCCATTCTATCTTCTCATTTCATTCTTACCAAATTAGTTGTCGTCTTGCTCTTCATCATGCTCGTCTCCTTCAAATTCAAGGTCACTATCCTGTTCCATGACTTCTGCTATACCATGCTCCTCAATTACTGACAGTGGAAGTGCATCAGACGATCCTTCCTTTTCATCACCATCGGTAAGTGATTCAATGGCTCCCTCACGACGTGTCTGAATGAGGTAATGCGCAACAGATTTGAAACCAAGCTTCGTTGCCTGTAAGTTCAAAATGACATATGCTTAACAGTTCCAATCTATGCATCACTATGTTATGAAATAATGTTTGATCATTGATAAAGCCAACTTCAGTTCCACATTCCAACAGATGAACTTAGGCCTCATGAGATGTACCTTCCTGTAGATTGCTCCAGTAGGGTTCCATCCTTTATCTCTTCGGCAGCGACTGCAATTGCATATTCCACGACATACAGGGCAAACCCAGTCCGGGTTCAAATTAACTTCTCTCACATTCTCCCCATACCTGAATTTTTTTTTTTTACACATACCACATGATCAAATAAGCAACAAGAACAAGTATGCTTTGTCTAAAAATCTAGCAAAGGAGCAAAACAATGAGTTCACTTGAGTGATTATATCATTCATTCATCAAACATGATAAACAAAACTCTAATGGACCATCAAGCAACCAATTCTAATTCTAGTTTAGAATCCAAAAAACAAATAAGTTTAAGATGAAGGTAAAAGAGACCTCATGTGCAAGCAATCTCCACAAAACTGGCCCGAGACGGCGCTGCACTTGCTGCACGAGGTACGCAGTCCGAGAGTCTTTTGCCTGCAACCACATTGTGGACAAGTTAACGATGGAAATGTGGTCATCAACAATCACAATGTTGTTACATCAAATGAATAAACAATGAGTGTTGAAGATGAAATTAGGGATACCTGCATTGATGACACGACTTTCCCTCATGAGAATCGTAAATACGCTGACCGTCATCGTCGAATCCATCAACGAAGAGAGTCCAAGCAGTCGCGGACTCACCTAACAGCTTCTCGTGCTCCTCCGAGTAAATCTCAGGCTTCTCACCGGCTGGAATGTGGATTTCCACCTTCTTCGAGGAGGTGTGCGCCTTTTTCGGAGATTTCTTCTCCGAGTAAACCGGCCGCGGCGCGTCTTTCAGCCTGATCGACGGCATTTGCTTCAGTTAAAACGAATCAGAGAAAAAATTGAAGAAATTTCTAGATCCTACGCAAAGAGTAAAACATGTGACCTAGAAGAGCGGCGTGGAGGATCATTTGAAGGTTTGATTTGGGGCTTAATTTTGCGGAGAGAGGGAGGAGCAGAGAGAGGCTTGAGATTTTTGGAAAGGTCAGCAATGCCGAGAGTCTTCATTCTCTCCATGTTTTCCTTGATTCGTTGCGCTCTCGATGCTTCATACTGCCCTCCTCCGCCTTCTTCTACGGCGCCTCCTTCTCCCTTCTCACTGTCCTTGCGTCTCGTACTCACCATCTTTCTCTCTCCTGTGTGCTGCGGAAGGTGGAAAGCCTATGAAATCAAATTTCTTTTTGGAATATAAAATTACTAAAATCGCTCATACCCATTTACTAGTGCTACTACTAGTATTTCTTTTCCCGCCCAATATTTTGTTGTGTGTACCTTGTGGATGCCATCTCGTAAATTAGGGGTTTTTGGTGAATATTTGGAATTCATTTTGAATACTATATGAAGTTTGGTCAAATTTTAGTCTCTCAATAAATTTTGAAATTGAAATATTGTCATTTTTAATGTTATAAAAAGATATTGATTTGTGCATGGATGGAATGGCTAAAAATAATTATTAGTATTTCATGATTAATATTCCATTTCCAAAGTTCATGAAACATACAAGAATTTCACCAAACTTCGTGACTTAAATACTTATTATCCTAAATTTTTAAAAATGAATTTGGACTGAACCAACTATATGAAAATCTGATTTGAAAATTTAAAATCCGAACTATGTGAGCATTTGTCAAATTTGAATTTGAAAATTCAAAACCCGTACCATGTAATCAATTTCACCAATTTGACATTTCTTCCAATTGAGTACTAGGTATTCACAACATTGCAATACTCCTCCCAAATTATGTAAGCATTTGTCAAATGAAGTCTCGAACACTAAGAAGCTCCAAATATCCTCATTCATGTCAGTGAAGATGTTCATCGTACACTGCTGAAATTTAATCGGTGCGTTGCATAACTTGAAGGGCATTCGACAATAAGCATAGGTGCCTATCAGACAAATGGAGCTTGTCTTATCTTGATCTTTTGAGGCAATCACGAACTAATTATACACTGAGTATCTATCAAATTAGCAGTAAGGAATATCTCGTAATCCTATCTAGCAACTGGCATAGAAATGAGAATGTGAAGTGATCATTTCTTGTTGCCTTGTCCAGTCTCCAATAATCCATGCATACTCTCCACAAGTTGATCAATCTTGTTGCCATGAAAGCACTAGCAATAGGCGCCTAGCCACCGCCTAGCGGTTACGCGTTTAGGCTGGGCGCTACTGCGGCCGGTGAGCCGAGCCTAGCGGGACGGTCGCCCGAGAGCTAGGGCATGGTCGGGCCATTCTTGGCAGTGGCCCGGCGGTCTCAAGGCGTCCGCCGAGCCGTGTTTTTTATTTTTAATTTTTTAAAAATTTCTTCTATAAAATACCCTACTCACATTTCATTTTTTCCATCCATTTTCCTCACATTTCCCTACTCCACACGATAATCCTATTAAAAAATGGCTTTTGGTGGCGATGATCCATCGGATAAGCTCCTCGACGATGCCATGTGGGAGCATATGTTTGCAGAGATAGACCGCGAATTTGAACAAAGCCATTAGGAAAAGATGCAGCAGGTGGTCCCTCGATCGATCCAGCATCAACTTACAATCAACAGGGACCACGTCACTGCCCACCATCGATTGTTTGCTGACTACTTCGTCGAGGAGCTACGGTGGGGGCAGACGGTTTTCCGTCTATGTTTTAGAATGCACCAAGAGCTTTTCCTACACATTGTGTCAGCATTGGAGGGCCGATACGAGTACTTCCAGATGCGCGCGGATGCCAGTGGCAGGCCCCGACATTCGTCGATCTATAAATGCACCTCTACAATTAGGTAGTTGGCTTATGGAGGACCGAACGACATGTTCGACGAGTACTTTCATATCGGCGAGACGACTGTCCGCGACTGTCTTAAGTATTTTTTCCGTGGCATCATCCACAAATTCAGACCCAAATATCTTCGAAAGCCGACCCATCTCGACTGCCAAGGTCTGATGCATTTGCACGGGAACGTGCACGACTTTTCCTGGAATGTTGGACAACATTGATTGCATGCAATGGGAGTGGAAGAACTGTCTAACCGCTTGGAAAGGGATGTATACGACCAGCTTCAAAGGCAAGAATCTCATTATGATCCTTGAAGTCGTTGCTGACTATCGACTGTGGATTTGGCATACGTACTTCGGGGTTGTCGGGTCGAACAACGACATCAACGTCCTACAGTCGTCGCCTCTCTTCAAGGAGCAGTGCCTTGGTGTGGATCCGGTCATTAGTTTCATCACCAACTGCAACCAGCATGATATAGGCTACTATTTGGCTGACAGGATATACCCCAGGTGGCCTGTATTTGTGAGGACGATCAGATGCCCAACGGATCCAAAAAAATTTACTTTACGCAATGGCAAGAGGGTGCGTGAAAGGATATGGAGAGAGTATTTGGTGTGCTCCAAGCGCGATATGCAGTGGTGAAAGGCCCGACACGAATGTTCTATCTCGAGTGCATAGCTGATGTCATGTATGCATGTATCATCTTGCATAACATGATAGTCGACCATGAAGGTCCGAAACTCACCAATTGGGCCAATGAAGACGCTGCTGGACCAAGCCATGGTGTGGCCACCACCCCCTTACACATGGGTGTACCCCATGGTGACGCTGAGAGAGTCCAAGCATTTGCTTTTATGCGTCAGCAACAAGCTCATATTCAACTTCAGCACGGTAAAATCGAAGAGTATGGGCACATAGGGTTGCACGTTGATATTTTTGTATTTTATTTGAAAGTATGTTTATCGTTGTATTGTTTTTCAAATTTTAATACAACGAAGATATTCGTATTACGTGTTTTCTACATTTTTTTTCTCCAATTTAATAAAAATGAATTAAAATGGTCGGGTTGTTGGCTAGGCTGAGCTATTGTAGGGTTGTCAATTTGTGACTCGGTTGTTGGTTGGGCTGATAATGTGGCAGAAGGAATTTATGGCTGGGTTGTGGCTAGGCTGTTGGTTGGGCTATCCTATTGCTAGTTGCCTAGTCCTATGAGTTCATTTTTCTTATTAATAGTCACAGTTTTACCCCTTTCCTCAGTCACATTATACCAAACTAACACACTCACGGTCAGAAATGACATATTCACATTATAGCGAACTAACACACTCACGGTCAGAAATGACATAAATCATGTCAAAATTCAATAACTCTTTCACCTCTTTCTTACTACTTCTCGCATAAATGGTTTCAACATTCTCTGTCTTCACGTATCTATTTAGCTCCATCCTCAATCAAATTTTTGTGCATACAAATAGATAGGCTAATTCCTTTGATGTCGGTGGTCCGCTTGACACAATTCTATGCTCGCATATGACAAACTCAGCAGACCGTTCATAACATTATGGCTAATTCACAGTTCCAGCGTACCTACAGAATGTTGATGGCGTTCTAGAGGAGCATTACAATTCCAACGGAAGGTTTCGTTCATAGGTGGCGAACCCGGCAGACCACTCACTATATTTTGCGATGCAATTTTGTCTCTTCACTTCCTCCAAGCTCTATTCATCCTCAATTTGTACCATATTTTCCTAGAAAAGATATCTCAATGAAACTATAAGCACGATAAAAACACAGAGAAGCTATGGAGAAAAAAGGAGAATATTTGATTCACATCAAGAAACCATTTTGCCATTTTGATCAAACGAAATACTTGCAAAACATTTGAAAATTAGTAGTATTATGATTCATACAAATCATGTTGCAAAGCCAGCCAAAATTCGTGATATTCAGAATGAACTGCTAATCAAGTCTTTATATGATGAATGCACAACTACTGAAATAAATTTTGATTTAGGATTAAAAAATAAAAAAATAATAGGAATCTTGAAAGCACTTGCCCAAAAATGGAACTCTTTACAACTGTCTAGTTCTATTGAAAAAATAAATCCATTCACATGTCAAAAAATCACCTACATATTGCGTCATAGTAAACAATAAGCATATAAATATGAGCAACAAAAATAATCCCATGACTAAACTGGTTATTGAGTTACACTATCAATATCTTCCGGCAACAACTAGGTCAGTTAGTTTTCTTGTCCTCTTCAGTTTGTTGTGTTGAATCTGTAGCTGCAGCCAAGGCTTGCTCGTCCTCCCCACCGAAACCAAATTCATTCACACGTTTCTTGTCGACCGGGTACTTCCATCTTTGATAAAGATATATCAAAAATATAACATCTGAACAACCAAAAGTTACCAAAGTATAAGAAACTAGCAACACTACATAGTTAAAGCATATATGTGCCTTCATCGTATCATCTATTGCGTTTTTTCATCATCTAAACTCATCTCTCATTTTATTACTTCTTCTGCTCGTCCTCCGTTGATGATTGATAATTATCAGTGTTTTTTTTGTAAATAATAATTGAGTTCCATCATGATTCAGATTTTCTAATCGCGTACCAACAACTTACCATCACGGAAGACTGATAGTCGATGTAGTATTGGCATCTTAATCACGAAAGCAAATAGATCATCAATAATTGTGTTCAAAAACTTGTACGTCATCTGCCGCCAGGGTAGGTGAGCAACGGACTTTAGCTTATAATTGATAAAAAGCTGAGGGCACATCATGATAAAACCTGCCGCAGAGAAAATTGAATGTGATTATATATATAAGATAACACGGTGTGTAACCCTGAACAGTAACATCAAATTCAACAAATTAGCTTTAACAGTTTTGGCATCATTGCAGAAATGAGGTATGAAGAATTTCTTAGAGAAACAATCTATTTGCTGGTATTCACACACAGGGATGAAAGAAAAATCTGAAAACACGACCAAAGTGCTTACCAAACATGTAGACGCAGCTTGTAAGGGATGAAAGGATCCACGAATACCAGCTCTTGTGGCGTTCGTACTTTAGAGAGTAAATAGAGAAACAGATAGCAAGGACGAGCAAGATATATGTCAAGTACTTCATAGCAAGATCATCATATTCCTTTGTCTTGTTTGTAGCATATGAGTCACGGTCACGGAATCTCAGCATAGGTATCTTACCAGTTCTATCCACCTGGGTGGAAGGGAAGCAATCACGAAAATTCCAGCACAGATTAGTGTTTGAAAGCATGAGTTATCTAAACTCAGAAACTGATAACAGTCAGACACACTACATAATAAATTACCTCAATATGCATAGCTTTCCCTATTTTCCAGAACTCAATGCAGCATCCAATGCCAGAACTTGCAAGTATCATCCATGAAGTTTCATTGTCAAGCAGGTAGAGGAAGACAATTAGCTGACTAAAGAAATTCACAACAACAGATTTTGCAGATAAACCTTCCATCGACTTGTTTTTATTCCAGAACTGGATATCTGTAGACATAATTAAAATGATTTAGCAGTTAATACAAATGCATGCTCATCATAAGAGCACAAAATGAGGAAATATCATTACCATTTTTGAAAGCCAAGAAGTCAAATATTGAGTGAAGAGCTGAAACAACCATGGTAACTACTAAAAGAATAGGGTTTCCTTCCAGAAAAACTCTCTGTTGAAACAGTCAAACGATTAGGAACCCAGTTTGAATGTTAATACAATTACAACGAGCAATAGAATTCATAGTATTGAAGTAATAATAGCCCTTAAATAGTACTGATCCTTATACGTGAATAAACATGATATGATTGACAATCATACCTTAAGTTCATCAGCTTCCCCTTCGAGCATGCTTCCATAACTCCTATGAACCTGGAATGATTGGTCAATCTGTAGGAAAAGTTGCCATTTTGTCATGCTAATGGGAGCAACCTCCAGATTTAGTGGCAATTCATTCACCGTCTCATTGAGTTGTATTAACTTATCCCGAAGTAACCAAAACTCATTGAAGAAGACAGTTGGGTAGTAATTTCCTGTAGTAGGCTCAATGTTCATGTCTAATGATTCGAGTCAGGGAATAGATACTGTGAAGCTTTCTTGGTGCAAACACTAACCACCCAAACATAGACAGAATAACATGTAAAGCTTTTCCTTGGAATAAGACGGTCACTAAGTAACAAAAATGATGAAAGTGCAGTTCTAAGGAAATAATGAAGATTAAAAAGGTAAACAATGTTCAAGCTAAACTTAGTTAAGCGTTCATGAATCATTATTGAATTTATTTGAGTGCAATGGAAAAAAAAGATATGTCAGCAAACTGTAGGGCACCCAATCAAATAAAAAAAGCTACTTTAAAACACAGCAAGGAGTATACTTGAAATACATCATCTCTAAAATGTACTCTATCTAGATTTGCAACAGAAGTTTTATAAAAAAAACGAAAGATGAAGATTTCTCAAGGATACAAGGAGCAATATTTGGAGGAACTGCATTCTCTGGATATCTGCCACAAAATGGTAAATAACAATTGGTTAGCCCTTCTGTCAAAATAGCAACTTATAATGGAGTACTCATGAAATAGCATCTTATAAAAAGTAATTCATATGAGCCTGAAATATTATCAATATCAGTCATGAAAAATCATATAAAATAAACAGTTAATTTTAGACAATTAAACCTTGTGAAATCATCAACCAGATTTATGGTAATATTTGGTTTCCAGTATGACTTCCATTCCGTTGGTTCATCCTCTTTCTCTTCTTCATGGATATCTTTGGCTACCTGAAGCATAAATAGTGCAATAAACTTCTTGATACAATGCCAAAGGAAAATCTGATGGTTGAACATTCAATAATTGTATCAAAGTTTGCATTGAAAATTACAAGAAACTTGCATACACAAATTAGGTATTAAAGAACCAGAAAGTGAAAAACGTAACAGATACCTCAGAGATCTTTTTATCATCCCCTGGGCCTTCTGAATTCCCTAACAAACTCTTTTTCTTGTCGGCCTTTGACTTGGGCAAATATACCACAATAGCTGTATACATGGAAACAAAATCTTATAAGAACTTAGGCACCCCCAATATTGCGACAGCCAGTGTGCAACACAAACTAAATAAATCAGCAACATCTCACGATGTGTCTGCCCAAAAGCTGCCAATGGCTGGTACTCAGGATCCTTGGGATCTGGCGGATAGCCAGACTTAGCAAAGAAAACATGGGCGTATAGACTCCCATTAGATTTTAAGGCCTGATAACAGTAGAATAGTTCGTTATAAATCCCAACTGAAAGCAAGCCAATCAGCTTAAAATCAGAAATCTTATGAAGTTCATGAGCAGAATAACCAGCACCTCAGTAGGTTGATACTTTAATGACAGAGTTCTGGTACTATCTGGAGTCCAAGCTGCATAAGGTATATTTGTCTCCTGCCAGACGAGGGCAGCCTCACTTCCAAAGTCACTAAATTTATCTTGCTCGGATACGTACAACCACATGTCCTGAAAATAAAGAAATGGTGGATGTGGATCTAGTCATCTAGTAAGTCCCAAAGGTTGATTGTTTTATCAAATTAGACTTTCCATTTAGTAGACTACTTCTGTTACAAAACAAAACGATGTTATACTGCCATGTCAACCAGCTCAGCAGCTGCCCTCAACAGGGATGGGATTAAGTGAACCAATAACAATAATGACCAAACTTCTACGGATCATGGTGCTGCTTAAATGCAATTCTTCTGCCCCACTGTGGTCAAGTAGTATTATTTATTCGGTCGACCCCTTATAGTTGAGTCATTTCCTTTTGATGGCAAAAACTATTTTATTCTTTCTCCTACTTTATTATCTATTCTTTCTCTTACTTTATTCTCTTTCCACTTGACTCATTAAACACTCCTTTAACCTTTGTGCACAAAAGAAATCCATCAACTATGGTAGGATGGAGGGAGTAGTATTTATCAAAATAAATCACACTAAGGGTGGCATAATACTGTACGCAGTAAATTCCAGAAAGGACCTGGAGCTATTGGATTTGTTTCAGACTTTCAGTGAACCTAAACATACTCTAGTGAGCAAAAAGTAGGAACCAAATTCCCATCCAATGGATGATTTATCCATTGATCCACCAAAAGATTACACTACATCTAGGCAATAAGGAAACTCAATATGAAGTCATGCTGTCGAGTGTCGACAACCAAAGCTCAACAATTAGCCATATGGAGTACAAGATTTGTGGCTTCAGTAGGGCCATAAACCACCCACTGATTTTCGTAAAATTCATAATTTTAGATAAAAGTAGAACAAAAAAGGATGAACAAAACCAGCACGCCACGCACATCAATCATGTAAGCTAATTACTCAATACACATTCGCTGCTACGAACCAGTGAATTAATTCCACACATGAATGCATACAGATGTAGAGGAGATTTGAATTAAACTAAACTCCAATTGAAACAATAGAAGCTAATATGAAATAGTACGAACCAAAAGTTCCCCTTTGTGGAAGAGATTGGAGATCTGAGTTGACGATTGAGTGGGCGATCGTTTTGGTCCGAAGAATTTAGAAGCGAAATACCAGAAAACAGCTATCCTGATTACTCCGGTTAGCATCTGACCCATTCCGGCTTGTTGCTGAGGCTGCTGCCGCCTCACTCCGCCACCGCCACCGTCGTCTTGTACTGCCGGCGGCTCCATATCGGAAATAGGTGGTGAGAAGGAGAATACAAGAGAGATTGAGAAGATACCGTGGTTAGACTACAGCGTAACGCCTAGTATGGCCGACGGAGATAAACTTCAATTCCAATGAATAAATTCGATATGTATCTCTCAACTTAGCAGATTCCTACTTTCTCTCCATCGTTTCACATGAAACGCATTAAATAATAAATAGTGTGATTACTACTTACTTAGATTTCATTATTTACATTTTGAGGCGTAAAACATGGTATAGTTAAAATCTAAAACATGATTCCATATCTCATGTACAATATTAATAAAAATTAATTGTATCAGATTGCCTGTCGATGATAATACATACTCCCTCCATCCCGATTTAAAAACGGGCTGGGTGCCCAGCCCTTTTTGATTTGTATATATGAGCCCAGCCCAGCCTAGGCTCAGTTAGCAAGTGGGTTTGGGCCGGGCCTGGGTTGGGCCAAGATTACATATTTTCACATTGAATGAGAAACAAATGATAGTCTTCATAATTTCATATACAAAAATTATAAATTCATAAGATTTAGCTAAATGTATGGTGTAGCTAAAATATAGTAGTACTATGTTAGATCTACCAATTTAACTAATTCGTTATTGTAGCTATGTATTTATTTTTGTTAGAGATAAAAACAATTAATAATTAATCTCTATAACTATGTAAATCTCTTTAATTCTAGAATTCACTAATTTGTAAAGAGAAATTAGTTAACAAATGAATCTCTATAATTATGGAAACCATTATTAATTCAATCCAAGGAATAGGATCCACTATTTTTATAGAGAAATTTAGTTAATGATTATAATACATAAAATCAAGTATATAATAAAAACATTATATATTGAGGGAATATATTGGTTAAGTATGAACAAATTGAGTGATATAGGTCAAGTATGAACAAATTGAGGGAATATATTGGTTATTGAAAGTTCTTATTCCCTCCGTTCCATAGTAATAGAGTCATTTTGTCATTTTGGTACGTTCTATAGTAATGAGCCATTTTCTTTTTTAGTAAAAAGTCAACCCATTTTTCCACACCTACTTTACTCTCTCTTACTTTTTTCTCTCTTCATTTCTCTACTTTTTTCATTTTCTACTTTATTCTCCTTTATTTAACTCATATAACACAATTTTTCTTAATTTCCGTGCCAAAAAGAAGCGCCTCCATTACTATGGAACGGAGGGAGTATAAATTTTACTTTCTTTAGACTCTTTCAATGAATCACTAATATAATTATCACGCTCATATCTAATAACAATATTATTACTTAATTTTAGGGAGCCATATTTAATCAAATCTCGATAATTATGGAAATTAGTCTTAATTGAATTAATCAATTATTCCCAATGGTCTAAAAGTAAAGATTAATTAAATTTTTTATGTTTTTTTACTTGTATCTATCTGATGGAGTAGAATATTTTTGCATATTAATTCGTGAATTCATAAAATATACATATGGAATAGATTTAATACTATTAATTAGATAAATGAGATGTACTGGGCTGGGCTTGGGCCTAGGCTGGGCTTCAAGTGGTCCTGAGCCCGGGTCGGTCCTGGGTTTGTAAAACAACCCAATTGGAGCCCGTTTAAAGTACTAAGCCCAATCCAGGCACGCTCTATTTCAGTAACAGGCCGGGCCTGGACTGACCCACACAGGGCCTGGGCCCGGCTGGGCTAAGTCAGCCCAGCCCACTTGACATCTCTAGCAACGAGAGGGGGTGGTCGCCGTTTAGCCGCCGCTGTAGTCCCGATGCATCGCAAAATAATTTCAATCAATTTAGAGGGTTAAAAATAATTAAAAATTCACAATTAACAATTTAATTTGGTCAAAATAGAGATTAAAACCGTTGACTGTTTAAATTAATGGAACAGTTAGTTTTGGACCGATTGTGATCCGAGTTGAAATGTCCAGGATGCAGAAATTCAAAAGATAATGTCTAAGACCAAAATCGTAAAATGAGCATATGTCCAAGACCAATTTTGGCTCTCTCTTTTATTTATGCGTAGTGGCTGCGCCTATTTCACACATTAATATTTCTTATTTTTCGTTATTCCATATCAGGATATAGTATCCTTTTTTTCTCTTTATCATTCTATCGTTTTCCCTCGAATCTTTCATAAATTTCATGTGTCGATTCTTTACACTATTTCGTTGTTGCAACTTTGTTTGCTCCAAAGAAACTTTAGAAGATTGGCCTGCTGCTTTTAATAGGAAACTGTAGATGATACTTGTGTCATTATATATTTATAATGATTATTTAATTTTTTTCTAAACTCTATCATGACAATAAATAATACTTCATCCTATATAAAATATATCCATTGTACCATTCACATGTCCATTTCGTATCATCGCCATCAAACACGTATTATATCATAATCGCATCATATAGTTCCAGAGGCGGACATAAAGAGAGCCATGGGGGGCCCATGGAACCCCCAATATTTTTAAAAAATTCTAGGGGTATTTTAGTAATTTCACATTAAAATTAATTTAAATATTAATTTATATTAAATTAGAGTTAAACCTAGATAACTAATATCCCAACTTTAATCTTCTCGGCCAATATTCACTCCAGCCGCTACCCATTCTCCCCCTTTCTCCAATTATCCAATACATAATTTAATATTGCTTCTCTATCTCAAGAATTAACATCTCAAGAATTAACGGCAAGCAATTCCATATTCTAATGTTTACTTTCCATTGCTGAATAGCTTGAGTGTTGTTCCATATTGTCTATTCACTTACTGTTCGTTCGGCAATTCGAAACCAAGTAAGAGAAAAAATGTTTTGTATTCTGAAAATTGGGTGTTTGAGGCTTTGAGCTTCTGAAAATTTTTCAGTATCTGGGATCGGTGGTCTTGCTCAGAAGATGCTTTCTACAAGAAAGCATGAAAATTTACCATTGGTTTATTTGTTAGTCAAGTTGTCATTGCTCTTGCCGGTTGCTACTGCCTCAGTGGAAAGAGCATTTTAAGCAATGAAATTCATCAAGAGTTTGAAGGAACTGGCAGCGGAAGCGCTGGTGGACGCTAATTAATTTGCATGAATTAACATAATTTAGCAATCATTAATCACGCCAATAAATCACATAATAATCAGATCTATTTAGAAGATTATTTAGACAAAATCTATTCGCGTAATTCTTACATGTATCATGCTCATAACTTGAATTAATCATGCTTTAGAATATTGAAACCTAAAACATGCTTTTCTACGGAGCAGAAAAATACCTAATTAATTCTCCAAAGAATTGAAGATGGCTAGCTCCTTGTCCACGTGACGCTTTGAATACTAGACCACAAATCTTCTCTCTGGTTCCCGAACTGTACTCCGATATCAGTGTGGGCTGATCTCACTAGAATACTAGGACTTAAATAAAGAAGACAGAAGAAATCCTTTTGTGAATAGGAGTGGAAATCGAAAATCTCCTCAGCTGGGGAGGGGGGGGGTGGGCGAAATTTTCGAAAATTTCAGTGCTGAAATTGTGATAATTCTGTCTCCTTTATTCTCCTATTTATATTAAGTTCATTTTGGGCCCAAACAGGGATCTATGGAAGGTTTTGGATATGTGGTCATCCAATTTACTTTTTACTAATTAAATTGAACCCACAATTTAATATAAGTTATAGTTGGAATATTACGAGCAGCCACTACAGAAGTAATATTGAACTCTCCCCATCCAAATCCGAAATTATAAGTAATCCGGGTTTCCGTTTAACTTTCATTTCCCGCGCTTAAGATAAAAATATCCGTTAATTAATTAATGTCTGCTATGGACTTAATTAATTAACTTCTTATTAATTCCAAGAGTGCACTTAGCATGAAACGCTTATTTATTATTCATAGAGTAATCAAACTCCAACTAGTTAGGTTCCGAATAATAAAACCTTGTTTCGCGCTCCTCTTGAGGACATTATCAAACGAGACTCACCTCGTGCACGATTCAACATAATAGCAATCCTAGAACCGCTAGATATTGATCACCACTACCCAATATATCAGGATCATTGGGTTACGAAAAACCCGCACCATTTGATAAGTCAAAGTAATGCATAATCAATACCGTATGCTCAATGCTAACCTACATTGATTAAGAAACAAATATTTATCAAGACCTCGCCTTTCAGTAGATAGCCTAAGGTCAGGTCTTGCTGTTAGATTCGTTCGGTGCTATACCACACCAATGTCATCTTATTTCGGTAAGGCTTAGAAATATGCGGACTGGCATTGCAACCTTTCTCGATGGATAGTCAAATTCCATCTAGGTTGTGAAATTCATCTTTTTCTTTGTTTAGAACTGACCGTGTTAAAAGTGGACGACGCCCACAACCGGTCTACTAAAACAAAGACTTGGACTTTGTTAAGTTAACTTATACATTTAAACATGTATTAACATCCATTAAATGTAAAACATAACAACATTATGACAAAAACAATCTGTTTTATTCATTGAAAAATAAAATAAGAGTTTTACAGTATTCAATCACTCGAAACGTGATTTCTAGTATACAAACTCTAACAGAGTTCTCTATGTAATGGTATGGGAAACCAACTATTACAGATTGCTTAGTTCCTTACATTGAAAAGGATGTCTTTGTTAATGTCACTAATGAAACTATTATGCAGCGATTCCAGAAGATGAAGAATAGAAGAGAAATGTTATGATATGTTTGTTTTTGACTTTAATACTTAAACATTATTATTTAATTTTATATTTTTCTAATTTTATTATAAATTATTTTTGGACCCTCCATCGTAAAAATCCATCCGCCACTGTATAGTTCAATTATTCACTCCAAGTCAACACATAACAATTAACCACATAAAATATGTAAAAGTAAAAGTGTAATTTATACAAACCTACCTGATTAAGATAGATAATTTAACTGAACTCCAAATACCTTTTCCTGTTCTGTAACCCATATATCCCAAGTTTATTTTCATCGAGCCTTCTTCATTTTTCTTTTCTTTCTCGGACTCTTTCATTTTCCTCCCTCCGCAATGTTTCTTTTTCTACTAGATAAGAAAGATGGGATATGAGAAGATATGTAAAACAAGATAAGAAATACGGACTTCATGTCGAGATATGCAAAGATATGATTTTTTTCCGTCGTTGTTTGATAGAAAAGAAATTATCTAAATTTGTATTGTATATTAAATAACATGGCTTAACTTGACAAATTGGTGGGATACATAAACAAGGTTAATGTTATAATTTTGATAAGATTAGATAGGGCCCTGGTCTTATATTGGGCTTTGAGTTATGCTTAACTATGATATCAAATAATTAGAAATGTCCATATACAATTCTCTATCTTGGTATTACTAACCTATGAAACATGTTTTATAATATTCTCCTCATCTTTATTATCACTTTTCTCTTTTTATATTACCATGAATAACATAACTTGATTCATCTTCACCTATATACTACACACGTCGACTATATGAAACAATTTCTCTTACACGTGTCCAAAATTCCAATCCATATATATCAACATGAAAAAGTATTCTACTACATAACTTAAGAAGTTAATATATATACTACTGCATAAAGAAAATAAACAAGTTAATATATATACTACTGCGTAAAGAAAACAAACTACACATATGTATAAACTATTATAATATTGGACAAAAGTCCGGAAACATTGCACATATGTGCATACACATTCATTACCATTTAAAATTAATATACACATTTATAGATTACATATACTTAGTTTAACTATACTAAATCATTAAAAATTATTTGTTTCCATCGCTTATGAATGTTATGTCATGTTAATGACAAAATAATTATAATATAAAATGAGATATATATTTTAGTTAAGAATGTTACATTATGCACACATTTGTATAACTAATTAATCTACTAAATAATACGCATACACCGTACATGTAGTTAAGCTAATTTAATTAGCAAACTAATTATATATTTTTGTATCATGTTATTATTATTATTTTGAGTTAGGGATGTCACAATTATATTATTATAATTATGATAGACGATCCATATTTAAACAATTCATCGTAATAATAAATATAATAATATGATTATTCTCATTTATAATTAATAATTTATTAAAAATTTTATATTATTATTCATTTTTATAAATAAAAAATATAATAATTATATTTTTAGGTTGATGTTTAAATCAAAAATAAAATTTAAAATCTTAATATTTTCCAAACACGGGAAAGTAAAGTTATTGAGAATCATATTTCCGAGATTCATTTTCTCAAGAATCATTTTCCATGTCAACTTTACTTTTCCGTCAACCAAACATGTGTTGGAACTACCGCAGCGGATGACACGAAAAACAAACAGGTCCTTACGGATCTATTTAGGTGATTATGCATTAGATTCCCATTTGATGCAAAAATTCTAATCTAAGAAAAACATATCAAAATTCCACATTAACATGTTATTTGATGTAGACCTGATTGTTACCTCTCGATCCATTGAAGGTTGGCGTTGCTTGCTGAACCTCCCGTTGATCTTTGATTTCTCGACCACAAATCTTCCATTCTATTCCAATGTCCTTGATTATTCATCCGGGTGGGCGGATTTTGAAGAATCAATGATAGTGAAATGAGATCTTTGGAAAACCACACAAAGCACGAGATTGTTTTGATCTAATCCTATGAATTAGGATAGAACAAGAACAAAACCAAGAACCCTAATCTCCCTTGTGCTAGGGCACGGAAACCAAGGCAAGAGGGAGGGAGAGAGCGCCAGTGAAGGCAGCTAGGGTTTTGAGGAGGAGTTGTGAATTGTGTATTGTGTATTAGGGTTTCCCATCTCATTCTCTATTTATAAGATAGACTTGTTGGGCTAGAATGAGGATCAATGGAGTGAATTAGATGTTGGCTCACTCTATGGATCCCATTCTAGCCCAACAAGTCTATCTTATAAATAGAGAATGAGATGGGGAACCCTAGCACATAATTCACTATTCACAACTCATCCTCAAAACCCTAGCCGCCTTCACTGGTTCTCTCTCCCTCTTGCCTCGGTCTCAAAACCCTAGCCGCCTTCACCGGCGCTCTCTCTCCCTCTTGCCTCGGTTTTCGTGCCCTAGCCCAAGGGAGATTAGAGTTCTTGGTTTTGTTCTTGTTCTATCCTAATTCATAGGATTAGATCAACACAATCTCGTGCTTTGTGTGGTTTTCCCAAGATCTCATTTCACCATCATTGATTATTCAAGATCCGCCCACCCGGATGAATAATCAAGGACATGGGAATAGAATGGAAGATTTGTGGTCGAAAATCAAAGATCAAAGAATCAGAAGCAACGTCAATCCTTCAATGGATCGAGAGGTAACAATCAGATCTACATCAAATAACATGTTTATGTGGAATTTTGATATGTTTTTCTTAGATCTAGAATTTTTGCATGAAATGGGAATCGAATGCATAATCACCTAAATAGATCTATTAGGACCTGTTTGTTTTAAGTGTCTTCCGCTGCGGTAGTTCCAACAATATGGCCTAAGAGAGAAGTAGTGTTAGTAGAATGTGGGGTCCGTATTATTACTAAGAGATAAGGGAAAAAAGGTAAGAGAGAAGTTGTTGAAAACTTTCCTTTTTTAAATGTGCTCTATTTTTCGTGAATAATCAAAAATGATAAATGTACTCTATTTTTCGTGGATGGAGGAAGTAGTACTCCATTTAATAGGATAATATGTTAGTGTGTTTCAGTATTTTTATTTTTTTATATGATGATTGCTATATCGGGATAGGAATTTACATAATATGATTTGCCTAATACTCCCTCCATCCACGATTAGAGTCCCAATTTATCATTTTATTTACATACATTGTTTTGAATTTATTTTTTAGTTTAGGTGAAAATATGAAGAATCAATTACTCCCTCTGTCCGCGAATAGGAGTCCCGGTTGACTTTTATCATAAATTGTAATAAGGTCTCACCTTCCACTAACTCATTTCACTCACATTTCATTTAAAACTAATATATACAAGTGAGACCACTATTCCACTAACTTTTTTCCATCCATTTTTTCTAACATTTCTTAAAACTCGTGTCGTTAAGAAATGAGACTCTTAATGACGGACGAAGGAAGTATAATGCATGTGAAGCTAGATTTAATGCAAGATTAAACAATGATAAAAAAAAAGAATAAATTGGCAAAAGAAGTTGTTTGAAAACAATTTATATGTTTTAAAGCTAGTAAAATAGATGAAGCTCGTTTAAAACAACCAAACATTGAATGGTGGTCCAATTAAGATAATTAAGAGCTTCGGTGAAGTTAGAATTGATTATAAGGAAAAAATTTCAATTGTTAAGCGACAAACTAGACTAGAGTGTTAGTGCCTTCATAGAATCATAATAATGGATTTTCTACTCCTTCAAAGGTGCATTTACTTCGATCACACCATAGTGTCTCTGGTGTGAAAAGAGTGTTAACTAAACAATTTTCAAAAGCTAATATACTAGCTCGTATGCAAATGCAAATACTAGAAATAGAGTTTGGTAGGCCTAAAAAGTGTAAGTTGCATGGAAAGATAATCTGAATTTTGAGAAACAATTGAGAGATTGTAAAAGGGGAATGATGTTGGAACTTTGATAGAATTCTTTACATCTGTGAAAGAGAGGAATTCAACATTTTTACAATTAAGACAGATTCAAATAATAAGTTTAAAAAATGTTTTTGTGCAAATTCTAAATGAAAAATGGCTAATGGTGTATTTGATGATGTCGTGGTGTTTGATTCCACTTATAACAGTATGGTAATGATTTTTACCTCTTTCATAGGGGTTAATCATCATCGATAGTTTTTTTGTTGTGGATTTCCAAGTGATAAGAATTATACATTTGGTTGTTTAATAAGTGCCAGGAAACTATGCCAACATGAGCATCAAAATCAATTATCACTGATCAAGATACTTCTATGACGGAAACACTTGCATAAGTTTCACCAAAAACAATGCACTGTTATTGTTTGAGGCACATATTGAAAAAAATTCTATACAAGATTTATATATTGACTTTCCAGGAACATTATCAGAGCATAAATAATGTTTTAAAAAAAATTCTACATCTCCAGAGGAATTCGAGCATGGATAAAGTAAATATTATGATTCCATCTGGAAATGTATGATTTTTATAATATTCTTATGCTTTAATCTCGAAAAGACTGCGGAAATATTGTTTAGAAATTTGTTCAATATGTACCTCAAACAATAACGGTGCATTGTTTTTAGCAAAACTTGTCCAAGTGCTCTCATCATAGTAGGATCTTAATAGTGATGATTGATTTCGGTGCACCTGTTAGTATAGCTTCCACAAACTAATTAAGCACCCAAAATATATATGATTTCATCTTCTCGTCACTTACAAATCCACGACCAAGAGCTAACGTTTGGTGCCTATGAAAGGTATAAAACATTCCATACTTATTAATGTATAAGTAGAATCAAATACTACGACATCATCAAATATACACCCCTTTTTTATTTAGAATCTACCCAAAATTTTTTCTAAACTTTTATATGAATCTGTCTTGTAGTAAAAGAAAAATGTTGAATTGTTCTTTTTCTTAGATGTAAAAAACTTTATTAGAGTTTCAACACCTATCTATTTTTTGTTCATTCCTTAATTGTCTCTCGAAATTATTAGTATCTCTTTTTCCATGCAATCTACACTTTCAGGCCCACCACACTCTATTACCAATAGTTGCATTTGCTAACAAATTGGTATATTAGCTTCTAAAAATTGTTGATTCAATACTCTTCACAACAGAAACATTATGGTGTGATCAAAATAAATGAACCTCTCAAGGAGTAGAAAATCCATAATTATTACCTTCCATGCAGTACTAACGCCCTAGTCAATCAGTTCGTTGCTTGATAATTAAAATTTTTGCCTTACAATTAGTATTAGCTTCACATCGAGCTTTTAACTTAATCGGACCACCACTCGATGCTCGATTTTTTAACAAGCTTCATTTATTTGACCAGCTTTAAAACATACAAATTGTTTCAAAACAACTTCTTTTATCATCTTATTCTTTTTACTATTGCTTAGTTTTATACTAAATCTAATTTTAACGTGCATATGGATTGTAAATTCAAACACATAATGTCAAATAATCTATTGATGCAAATTTATTTCCAATCTCTGCCTTCCAGTCGATTGTAGGATGTATAATTGATTGTTCATATTTTCACCATAAACTAAGAAAACAAATTAAAAATAATGTATGTAAACAACGTGATACAAATAATTTGAAAGAAATTTAACACTGATGTGGTCATTAGAAAAAGGTTTTAGGCAAACCATGTTATCTAAATTTCTCAACATATATATACTGACACAACAACCATCAATTATTATTAACTATCGAGTTTAGAAAAAATTTGAATACTCATTACAATTATAAATATATTATGACACACCGATATCATCTAAATTCCTCAACAGAAAAAGGAGCATTCCAATATTTTAAATTATCAAAATAATAAACTCTGTTACTTTAAATTAATATAGGGCCATGGGATTATTGGATAAAAGGAAAAAAAAAATATTATATGATCAGCAGGGCAATAGAATCATGGGATAAAGACGAGAAAAATTTTACCTTGTCATTAGGAATAGAATGAGAGTTTCCTCAGAGCAAGCAAAGATGCAGACAAAGAAATAGTGAAAAGAGAGAGCCGACCCATGAAATTTATGAAACCTAGGAAGAGAGATTCGGGTAAATAAATATATACTCGGGTAAATAAATATATAAATATATATTCGGGTAAACCACAGACAATAGATCTATTGTCGTTCGACACGGGTTTTAATATAGAATTGGTAAAGTAAGAAAGATGAGGATAAAAAGTAGGTAAAGTAAGAGAGATAGGGAGAAAAAGTGAGTAAAGTATGAGAGAGAAGAAAAAATGAAAAAAATATGAGAGGTAAACTTTCTATTTTTAAAAAGTGGTCTACTTTTTGTGGACGTCCCAAAATGATAAAAATAATCTACTCCTCTCAGGTCCGTAATTTTTGTGGACGGAGGGAGTATAAAAAAAAGATATGTATTGTTATGGAAGAAAAAAGAGAACGGAAAATAAGGTATAATAGACTACATGGGAAGACAAAGATATCACCCCTGTCAGATCATTTTCTCATAATATACATACTCTTATAAGTAAAAGATGTATTGATCGAAATACTCAATAAATATGATTACAGAATCAGATCAAAATCGGGATCTCTAATCAAATCAAATCAAATATGGAGTAGTACTTATCATATTGCAATCAATAAATATGATTGTTCGCATTTACGTCTAATTGTATATTACTCCCTCCCTCCGTTCCCTTATAGTTGACACTCAATAAATATGATTGTTCGCATTTACGTCTAATTGTATATTACTCCCTCCCTCCGTTCCCTTATAGTTGAAATGAAACATTTTGACAAGGAGTTTAAGAAAGAAATGTTGAATGTGTTAAATAAATGAGTGAACTACATATAAATATACTTGATCTTTCACTTTCGCACGCAAATGATACATAATCTTTATTTTATATCGTTTTTGGTACCCAGTGACAAAAATAACTCTAGGCACCAGACATGTGATTTTTTTGTTGTGGAGGATATTTTTGGAAATTTCCATTAAATAGCACCAAACATGTGATTACTTTTTTCTTCCTTTCTTATTTCTTTTTTTCTTCTTTAGTTTCTTCTTCTTTCTTTTTTCTTCATTTTCTTCTTTCTTTTTAGTATTTTATCTTCCTTTCTTCTTTCTTTTTCTCCTTAGTTTATGTTTCTCTTTTTTCTTTTATGTTCTTTTTCTTCTTTCTTTTTAGTGTTTTGTACATACATCTAATTGCATTCATAATATATATCAAGAACAAAACACCTAATTAAATTATTTATTTAAAATATTTAAGTCAATTAAATATTTTTTATTAAATTATTTTATACTCATATTAGGGTTGAAACACCTAACTAAAATATTCAACTCTTTATCATTATGAATACAATACACAATTTTAAATTTTTATTAAGAATATGTTGATTAATTATTCATTTGATGTAAAATAATAATAATAATAATAATAATTATTATTATTATTATTATTATTACTATTAAATAATATTGTGTTATTCATAATTTAAATAATGTGATTATTTTTTCTTCATTTCTTATTTCTCTTTTTCTTCTTTAGTATTTTATCTTCCTTTCTTCTTTTTGTTTTCTCTTTAGTTTATGTTTCTTCTTCCTTCTTTTTGCTTTTATATTCATTTTCTTCTTTCTTTTTGGTTTTTTATACATACATCTAATTGCATTCATAATATAAATCAATAACAAAATATCTAACTAAACTAATTATTTTAAAGTAATTAAATCAATTGAATATTTTTTTATTAAATTACTTTATTCTCATTTTGAGGCTGAAACACCTAACTAAAAATATTCAACTCATATTATTATGAATACAATTCAAATTTTTTTTTTTTATTACTACATAATATTATATGATTCATAATTTATATAATTATACTATAATTATTTATTAATTACTACTAATTTTTAGTATTATAACAATAATAATATTATAAATATAATTGTTACTTGATAAGGCTAATTTCATGCATTGGTTTTGGGGTTAAATTTGGCAATTTCCTGGGTCTAACATAGCTTTTAAGTTAGGTGTGTAGAAGAAAAAACTAGATCCAGGAAGAGAGGAAGGAAGCCACCTGGTGAAGAAATCTAGCGGGAAAGTGAGCAGAAGAAGAAAAAGTTACCACACGGAGGAGATTTCTAGATAGAGGGCAAAAAGGAAAATTTAAGAGAAGATTCTAGAAGATCAACTCCACGCTTATAAATAAGAGCACGCAACACACCGGAGGAAGGGATGATCACACTTTTGCTCTTAGCTCACTTTTCACACACTAGGGGGATACCGGAAATTCGTGGGGTTGGTTCGTAGTTTGATCACCGTTGTGTACCACCGTCTCCGCGCGAGGCGAAGAAACAATTTATTGCTTTCTGTTTTAATTTCTGCTTTGGAATTCCCCGAGTCTTCGCTGGTCAAAGCTCGGCTTTGTTTTATGAATCGTTGTGGAATTCGTAATCGTTTAGCTATGGAAGTTTACATTATGTTTTCGTTTGATGTTTACGCTGATTGTTGTTTTAGGTCCAAAAGTGTACCTAATCAACATTTGTGTGCACATTGGTTGATTTTGAAACTTATTTAATTTTACGTTTGGTTACATTTGGTTACATTGGGTTTTGATCTTTGCAAAATTCAATCTTAATATAAAAGCGCAGAACCAAGCATACAAAAGTCATTTTAGGTTATTGTTAGTTTATTCTCGTGTCATTATAGTAATACAAAAGTCATTTTAGGTCATTGTTAGTTTATTCTCATGTCATTATAATAAGGATGATCTAAAATGATCTTAACATATAACTCAAATTCAAATTTTATAATATGACCTAATAATAACCCTCTATGTTTTTGGCAAATCTCTATGTTAGGATTTGATTTAGATTTTAAATTGAGATGCAATTTTTATATTAATCATTTTCCTGGTTACCTTTGTCGTTTTTAAACTCCATATAATATTATTGTTTCTCATTTCATAAAAAATTATTGCGAAGAAAATAAAATAGGCCACGATCGAACGGATGTGTAACTAGTAATTGTGTGATTGAGATGAACTGAAATTGGGCTAAATAATTTTTTCATATGAAAGCCACTCATTCTTTTCACCATAGCCTACCCATGCCGAATCAAGCAATTATTTGGATTTGACCGAATCTTAATTAGATTCATTACATAAATATGCAAATTTCTTTAGATAAAGCCGAATCAAGCAATTATTTGGATTTGACCGAATCTTAATTAGATTCATTAGATAAATATGCAAATTTCTTTAGATAAAGCTGTTCAATTTTTTAAAGATATGGATTGGTAAGAAAAAAACAAATATTCTTACATCGTTTCCCGTTCGAAATAGGACTAATTGGTTGTTATAAATAGAATTAGAAGAATAGTTTTTTTCTTATTTCTTGTTAGCGATGAAGATCACTAAGCCTCAAATGATGAATAAAAGCGCCCCTATTGTTCTCAGAAGAAGTACAAGATTGATGCAGAAGAGAGATTTCTTGACAAATCTACCGCAAGAGATGATGATAGAGATCTTGGGAAGACTCCCGATTAGTAGCATTATAACATGCACACATGTTTGTAAATCATGGCGCAATCTGATAAAAGGGGGAGACTTTGCTACATCGTATTCTCCAAACCCCGGCTTCGCTTTTGTGGATCGAGCCATGGGGTACGCGGTCTGCGACGAGGCCTGCAAGCCACTTTGCAAGTTCGGCTTGCCTTCTCCTCGCAAACAAGATTCAACTACTGCTTGTGATCGTGCAGTAGTTGGTTCGATAAATGGTTTGCTTTTGGTGTGGGATGGATGGGAAAAATTGAACGAAATTATTTTCGTATGCAATCCAATTACAAGTGAATATATCGAGCTCCCTCGTCCGCCTACACGTTGCTGCGCATTCGGATTTGGAGTTAGCAAATTAAGTGGGCAGTACAAGATTTTATGTTGCGATTACTCTGCGTCATGTCATGTATACACTCTAGGAAGAGGAGGAGGGTCGTGGAGAAGCATTGGAGCGACAATAGGCCGCCCTAGACTGCCTCGGGAAAATGCTGTATATCTGAATGGAAATCTTCACTGGTTGACATCTGATCCGGAGGGGAATCCCTTGATTTGTTGCTTTGATCTTGAAACAGAAATCTTTACCGGTTATTCTCTTCCTCCTCGTTATTATGGTAATATTCATAGATGTCTTTTATATATGAATGGCGAATATCGATTGTGTGTTTTGGAGGGTCGGCTATGTTTATGTGATATTTTAGTATGTCGTATTATTGTCATTTGGAGGATGAACATCTACGGGGATGCGAATTCTTGGGTAAAGGCATTTGTGTTCCGACCAGATTTTTGTGAAGTTGTTTTTCTGCTCAAAGTTTCTGCAAATGGTGACCTGTTGTTTACGGTGAATATAGATAATAAACTATTTACCTACTCCAAGGACACTGGGCGTATTGTGAGATATGGTCTTCTTCACCGATCTCCCTTTTATTCTTCCAATATCGTCATTTATATCCCAAGCTTTCTCTCACTCACAAATATGGGGATTCAAAATGTTCAGACATTACGTTTTTATTAGGAAAATAGATTTATGGGACGACACGGAATTTTAGAAGGTTTTGTTTTGTGTGTTGGTGGAAAGAAAAAATATAATATTTACATTATTGTGAGAGATCATAATTTTTTCTAAAAATTGAAATGTGACATCTTTAGTAAGACAAGCTAAAAATGAAAGTAAGACATCTTTTATGGGACATAAATATTTTTAGTTGTAACAGTGGCGTTATATTGTACTATTATTAATTTTTATTTCATTATCCTTATTTGTAAAATGGTTTAATTTTCTGTTAATCATCTGTTATTTAACCATTTTTTAATGAACCTCCAATAATATCATTATAGTACGATTTTGGGCGCTGTGTTTACCTATACACTTTCTTAGTTGCAAGCTTCAATTACCTACGGTAAAATGGTGGTGAATGCAAGATTTGGTTCAACAAGGCTATGAACATAGTTGTACAACTATAAAGGGTACTTGATTTCGATGAGTATCCATATCTTGAAAAAAGGACTCAGTCATTAGAAATAGTATCTAACATTTTTCACCGAGTACTATATACTAGTATCAATTATATTTTCCGAACAACATTAGAATTATCAATAATTTGGAAAACAAATTCATTAAATGAAATGGAATTAGAGTAATACTCCCTCTGTCCGCCATTAAATGTCTCATTTTTTTTTTTCGTCCGTCTATCAATAAATGTCTCATTTCACTTTTACTACATTTAATAAGTGAACCCTACATTTCACCCACATTTTATTACAAACCAATATATAAAAGTAAGACTCACATTCTACTAACTTTTTCTATCCACTTTACTTTATAACGTCAATCAACTTCTTAAAACCTATGCCGATCATATATGAGACAATTAATCATAGACGGAGGGAGTACTGTGGTAAATAAAATGAAAAGTAAGAGCAAAATTATTGTTAATTAATTTAAACTATTTAATCAAATAACCCCATCGGTATTTAGTTCAAAAGGCAAACTAATTTAATAAAGGGGTAATCGTCGGAAATATCACAAACTTAAAGTAAATTAAATAATATAATAAAATTTATTAATTAATATAACTATGTAAGAAATCTATTACTTATTAAATAAAAAATTACATAATTTAGAAAATTTAAATACATAATCTAGTATTTTCTACAATAGAAAATACTATAAAAATCGTAAATACATAATCTAGTATTTTCTACAATAGAAAATACTATAAAAATCGTACCGAACATTTTAATGAAGAGAGAGAGGGGGGAGGTTATTTTCAAAATTGGAAAATGACTATCTTGATCGGGACAAATAAAAAATGAAAGATGACCCTCTTAAATTGAACGAGTAATATTTAAGCAAAAGGAATCCTATAATATCTCAACTAGTAATACATACTAAATCACCTAAATAATACTACCACTAAATCTGCAAGATAGAAACGGAAATCCTAAATAAAAGAAACAAACTTTGACTAATTCAACTTACAGTAAATTTCACTTTTTTTTTAACGTAATCCGATTTTGAATCGAAAAAGATGTTAATCCTCTTAAGTGAAATCTTTACTTGCTTTTTTTTATTGCCAAAATTAAAAAAGAAAATCAATATTTCTTTAACAAAAAAATCATATTAGCATATCAAATTAGAATTAATAATCATTTTCGTTTTAGTGCACAAGATTTGCTGTGTGGCTGGAAATTGGAATTAGATTTTTGTGATTTTGTGATTTTTCCAAGAGCACCGATGATTTTCTAGAATTAAACTTCAATAAGAGGGAGAACGATATTCACTTGAAAAAGAAAATGAAAATAACTATTTGACCAATTATTTTACAATGAATGTTTAATTTGCTGAATTGAAAAATAGGTGCTGATCATGAATTGATGAGTTGTATATATAGGTTTTTCGCAATAAAAGATAAAAGAGACGGTGCATTTGTGTATTCGTTGCTGAATTTAACAATTGGTTAGATTAGAAGTAGTCCATTTGTTCCATAAAAATATGAGCAATTAATTTGACATAGAAATTAAGAGAAAATTGATAAAATAAAAAAATTGATGAGAAAAGTAGTTAAAGTAGTGTTAGTAAATAGTGAGACTCATATTATTAGTAGTGTTTAATGGTGGTATAAGTTGTAAATAAAATGATGTATAGAGGTAATAAATTGGGATAACTTTCCAAAAATGGAATGCACATACTTTTGTGGGACGGATAAAATTGGAAAGTGCACATATTTTTATGAGACAGGGGGAGTAATTTAGTTTTGGTTGTTAATTTTTATTATGTAATTTAGTTTTGGTTGTTAATTTTTATTATGTTTGGTGAGTTCCCTAATAAAATTGATTTGATGGCTAGTGTTAGTATGACTTATGATGTGTTGATAGTATATCTTTGTAGTGAATATGTCTTATTCATTAATTAGGCAAATTGGTAAAATTATTTTGAGAAGGCATATTGGTTCACCTATGTTCTCTGTCTTCTTCGTATATTTTAATACATGTAAATAAATAAAATAAATATAGTATTAATATAGATATCAGTTATTGAAGAAGAAAGATATGTGGACAAATCTACCACAAGATATCATAAGAGAGATCCTAGAAGCGCTTCCAATTAGATCATGGCGCACTGATAGAGGAGGGTGATTTACAATATATTCCAGAACCAGGGCTCGCTTTCGTTCACCAAGATCATTATATTAATGAAGATCCAATACATACAAAATTTAAAATATAGAAGAACCTGTTTGAAAAGAAAAACTACTACAAAAATCTATTAAAGTATAATAAATATGATTTGCCTAATAAAAACTTAATGACTGAATATTTGCTAATACCCACACTTTTGAGTGAAAGAAAGGTTGGGCTATAAATGGTGACATTGGAATCATAGCAATAAATAGCCCATTAATGAAGACCATATACCTCAACAACTTATGTGTTTTTGGCGTAGACAAATAGTCGATCATCAATATTCACGGTAAACAACAAGTCACCATTTTCCAAAACTTTAAGTGGCAAAACATATTTCGGGACATTTGGGAAACCAGTACGAATATATGGTTTTTGGTCGAAGGTATATTCTTTTAACCAAGAATTCACATCTCCATAGTTGTTCATCCTCCAAATAACAACATGCAAATCATTTGTAATATCGCCTAAACATAGAAAATCCTCCAAAATACATAGCCCATATCCACCATCTAGTATGCCGCCATAACCATGAACTCTAGGAGGAAGAGAAAAATGGTTGGCAAGCTCCGTTTCAAGATCAAAGCAACAAATCAAAGGATTGTCATCACAATCAGATGCCAACCAGTGAAGATTTCTGTAGGGAATCGGTGGTGCACACCCGAACTCCACATTAGTAAGATATTGTCCGCTTTGGGCAAAGCCCTCACGGTTTTTCCTTTTGGGGTACTCCCCAAAAGGTCTCATACTAATGGAATTGGGGTAGCTCATATATATGCTTGCAACTCTTATTCATTCTCCAATGTGGGATATGGTTTGCTCTACCACAATCCTCCCCTCAAACCAAGACCACCAGACCAAGACCACATGCCTACACCATGTTACAGGTCACCAGGTCACTACATGTCTTGGTCGAGCTCACGCAGAGACATCGAAGAACTTACAAGCGCAACCACCGAGCCCCGAGTCACACAGGCCCAGCCCCTGAACCAGGGCTCTGATACCACTGTAGGGATCAAATCAATCGGGATTCACTAATTATCAGGACCTCTTTTATTGCAAAAGTTCTGAGATGGCTAATCTCAGATTTACAAGCCAAATACTCACAAGATTACAAGTAATCTACAACACTGATTGTCTAACTATTACAAATTGTAAGCCCTAATTGGAACCCTAGTTGATTCGAGATTCTTGACCAATCTAGAATCCAAGCTCATGCCAATAGGAACCTGCACACTAAGTAGACACGTTAATAAACCAACACAAGATCCTCTTGGATCTAAGAAACAGCAATAGACTAAGCAACCAAGAAATAACAGTAGGAATATTGCTCAGGTCACAACGGTGACTGCATTAGGCCAAGGACCTCCCCACACGCTTTTACCACAAGTCACAAGATGAGAAACCGTCGAATGATAGGTCATAAACCCTAGCCACACCGACTTCCACCGAACGTCTATTCTGCTCACAATCACCAGAAACTCACAAGTCTCACAAGCACTTCACCAGTTCTCACTTCTACAACGCCAATCTTCGTCAGATTCAAACCCTAGGTCAGAATCAACCGAACACTCTGATGGAACCCGAGAGAGTCTCCAAACTCAAGATCTAAACCGATAGATCCTACTAAAACAAGGATTACTCAGTGGAAACCAAATATTTGAGGAGTTCACCGGCGAAAATCGCCTAAGATGTAGAGAGAATGAAGAGAGAAGGCAGAGAGAAAACCCTAACGTAGAGAGAGAGAGAGAGAGAAGATCTGAACGAATGAGGTAAGTGAGAAGTCAGCCTCTCACTTAACAAACACAGCTCAAGATCAACGGTCTCAATCCTGGATCCGAGTGAGAACTCCACGTGACGACAATCAGGGTGGTTAAGGTAAGTAATGGGTCAAGCCAGAACTGGGCTTCCCATATACAAGATTGGGCTGGGGCATTTAATCTATTGGGACCAACCCAAACCGAAGTAGACCACAAATATTCAATATTCTCCACCTTGGACTACTTTGGGAGCTGATACGCTCGGATTTTGCACTATTTTAGGGCCCTTATTTGGCCTGTTTTTAGTATCTGAATCACAGTCATGTCCATGCTTCACATATTTTATCTATTTTGGTATTTTGACATGTTTTGTGAGAATTGTGCATATTTGAGCCAAAAAGATAGGAAAAAGTCAAAGATGGAATTTTGGCACGTTCAAAGACGCCCAGCAGCCCGCTGCGTGTGTCGCAGCGACCGGTGGACCACAGCGACCGCTAAGCTTGAAGCGGTCCGCTCTGGAAAGTTGTGCTGAAAAGTCTGAAGACGCCCAGCGACCGCTGGGACGTGTGCAGCGACCGCTCGAGAAGATCTCATAGCCACTAGACTAATTTGCAGCGACCGCTGTAGGACATGCAGCGACCGCTACCCAAATCCGCAGAAGCTTGGACAATGCACAGCGACCGCTGGCCAAGGTACAACGGTCCACTACGAGAAGGCGGTTCACGAATTTAATTAGATTTTCTCCAGATTTTACCAAGATTAGCCAATCTTTTCCTTTCCTCCATAGGATTCGACTTACTCCTTATATATACCCCCTTAAACCTCTTCATTCAAAGACAACTTTTACACTCTTTGCCTCACAATTCTAGAGCAAAAATATTTGAGAGTTCATCACTGTGCAAGAGGTTGAAAACGAAGTCAAGTGAAGATCAAGGCTACAGGTTTCTACCTTTTGGGTTTTATCACTCTAGTTCTTATAACAGATCATGTTATTATTTCCTACTCAACACCGCCGCCCGCTCGTCACCGCTCAACCTGCACATAGGGAAAACACATGCAGGGCTGAGTACTATAATCATACTCAGTGGACTCATTGCCGAAAACAGTTTTATCACAAAAATAGTTATCATGCCATTTTCAAGTGTCCATCGGGGTTTTATCTTTAGAAAGGCCCGAGGCACCACAATATATTCTTTATCAAATATCACGGTCGCGCAACCATTTTTCACATCGACGTTTACCATATCCTCATTCTACATGACAAGGAATGCGGCCGCAATCCAGGTCACTAGACCGGCCGACCCGTACGCCAGCACTCGGTCTAACATTGGTGTACACTAACCCAAGTAGAGTTTGCGGCTCTACAAGGATCCGAATTCGATTAAATCAATAGTGGCATAGCCACGAGGGATAGGCACGACAAAACAAATCAAGGCATGATAACACATATCTCATTCTCATCAATATCAGTTTAGGACAATGTCCTTATTTTAAAAGAAAGCCCACCTCGTCGGCTTAGCTCGAAAGTATTCTCTTCTCCTCGTTTATCACGCTGAGAGCGCGAAGTATCACCTTTAAATTAGGCGTATTACAAATCGGTTTCAATCATTGATTTCAAAATCATGCATGTTTCCATGTTTCCCTTTTTCCCATCGATAAATCTTTAATATCATCATCCAAAATCAAAGTACGATTATCATATCGTTTTTATTCACACAACAACTCTAGATTTATCATCAAAATCGTGTCACGCATGAGTGCTTCACCACGCACACATGCACGCACGCCGAGGCGTGCGCACACACACACACACACGATCATGCACACACACGTTTTCACACACACACTTATATGCATCCCATTCATCCATTAATTTCCCCTTTTCGCTCGATCTATATGCATGAAATCTCAAGAACACCGATTAATCGGTAGAAGAAGAGAAGATCAAAATAAAAGTACCTTTTCCAAAAGAACGAACGGTAATTAGGATATGGCAAGATCTTCTTAGATATGGCAAGATATGGTAAGATATTCTAGCATACTTATATTTATTCATGGAAGAGAATAAATAAGGGATCAAATAATATAATAAACAATTCCTTCTTCCCTATTATATGAGATTTTCGAAAATCTCATGGTAATCAAAGGTGGAGTTTTCGAAAATTCCAAGGTGGAATTAAAGTATAATTGGACTTTGGATTTAATTCGGATAATTATCCCAAGCAAATAATTAAATCCAAGAAAATAGGATTCCTTCTCCAATAATAGTGATGGTCGAATATTTCAAATAATTGGGTAGGATATTTATGAAAATCCTATTTAATCTCACTCAACCCTTGGGAAAATAATTCACCACAATTATATTACTCCGCATCAAATATTCACACCAAATCAATCATCTCTTTACTTTCTCTTCACTTTTCTCAATGCATTGACCTTTCAACGACCACGTCATATTTTCCACATCTTTGACTATTCAATAGCCACGTCATATTTTCAACAAGTTGACTATTCAACTCAATCTCAACTCCCATACACAATTAGGTCACAAAGACATCATGTAATTAATCACTCATCAATTAATCCACATATCATAGCATTTAAGGCATTTAATGCAAAAATTTTATAACCCGAAAATTAGGGTTTGAAAAAGTGGGGCGTTACATTCCACCACCCTTAAAAGAAATTTCGTCCCGAAATTTGGTACCTCATGGAAAAAGTTCCGGGTACAGTTCCATCATCTTGTCCTCAAGCTCCCACGTGGCTTCTTCATATTCGTGGTTCCTCCATAGTACTTTCACGCTAGCAATGGATTTATTTCTCAAATTCTGAACCTTTCGGTCCAAGATCATTTGGGGTCTCTCTTCATAGCTCAAGTCGGAATTCAACGCGACTTCTTCGTAGTGAATCACGTGCTTCGGATCGAACACATATTTTCGCAACTGCGATACGTGAAAGACGTTGTGCACGTTTCCAAGACTTGGCGGTAGCGCCAATCGATAGGCTACGGGTCCTATTTCTTCTAGAATTTCGTAAGGCCCGATAAAACGTGGTTTCAATTTTCCTTTAACACCAAAACGCGTTATCCCTTTCGACGGGGACACTTTAAGAAAAACCTTATCACCGGCTTGAAATTGTAAGTCGGTTCGTCGGACGTCAGCGTATGACTTTTGTCTGTCCTGAGCTTCCTTTATTCTCCCACGAATTTGTCGAACGACTTCAACCATCTCTTCGACCGCATCGGGTCCTAGCACCCGTCGCTCTCCAACTTCATCCCAGTAGAGCGGCGATCTACATTTTCTTCCGTATAAGGCTTCATATGGCGCCATGTTGATTGTTGCTTGGAAGCTGTTATTGTAAGCAAATTCAATTAGCGGTAGTACGGATTCCCAACTTCCACCGCGGTCGAGTATCACGGCTCTCAACATATCCTCGAGGGTTTGGATCGTCCTCTCGGATTGCCCATCGGATTGCGGGTGAAACGCCGTGCTAAAGTTCAATCGTGTTCCAAGCTCGCGCTGTAGACTAATCCAAAATTTCGATGTGAACTTCGGGTCACGATCGGACGTAATTGTCACTGGGACTCCGTGCAATCGCACGATCTCCTTTATGTAGATCCGAGCCAGCTTGCTCGATCCATGGGTTACCGGAATCGGTATGAAATGCGCACTCTTGGTAAGTCGATCTATAATCACCCAGATTGCGGTGTTCCCATTTAGGGTCTTCGGCAAGGCCGTCACAAAATCCATGGCGATGTGCTCCCATTTCCACTCGGGTATCTCCAATGGTTGTAATTTTCCATGTGGTCGTTGATGTAATGCCTTCACCTGTTGGCAGGCTAAGCAACGTTCCACAAATGCCGCGATATCTCTCTTCATGCCATTCCACCAAAAGGACTTTTTCAAGTCTTGGTACATCTTCGTGCTCCCAGGGTGGGCAGTGTATGGAGTTTCATGAGCTTCGCTCATGATCTCGTTCTTAAGTTCCTCGTTGTTTGGCACGCACAACCTTCCTTCAAAGATGAGGGCGTTGTCGGACTCCTCACTAAATTTTCCGGATTCACCGGTTCTCACTTCAATTCGGATTTCCTCTAGTTCCGCATCCATCCGTTGCGCTGCAACGATTCTCGTTTTCAGATCTGGTTTAACCACCAAAGTGGCAATTCGCCCTTCCACTGTTTCGGGTGCTCTTATCACTTCTAATCGCATTTTGCTAAATTCTCGTATCAAGCTCTCCTCTTCCGTCAGAAAAGTAGCTATTTGCGAATGATCTCTACGGCTCAAAGCATCTGCCACCACATTTGCTTTGCCGGGGTGGTAGTTGATGCCACAATCGTAGTCCTTCACTAGTTCGAGCCATCTTCGTTGTCGCATATTCAAGTCTCTCTGCTCGAAGAAATACTTTAAGCTCTTGTGGTCCGTAAAGATTTCACATCTAACTCCGTAGAGATGATGCCTCCAAATCTTTAGGGCATGTACCACTGCTGCTAACTCCAAATCGTGTGTTGGGTAGTTCAACTCGTGTGGTCTTAATTGTCGTGACGCGTAGGCGATCACTTTGTTATTTTGCATCAATACGCATCCTAATCCAACCTTCGAAGCGTCGGTGTAGACTACGTAATTCACTCCAGACTCGGGCACAGCTAACACTGGCGCGGTGGTCAATTTCTCCTTCAAGAGTTGAAAACTCGCTTCACACTCTGGGGTCCAATTCACCTTGACTCCCTTCTTAAGTTGTTGCGTCATTGGTCTCGCTATCTTGGAGAATCCTTCAATGAATCTTCGGTAGTATCCTGCCAATCCTAGGAAACTCCGAATTTCGTTTGGTGTTGAAGGCGACTTCCATTGTTGTACCGCCTCAACCTTGGCGGGGTCCACTCGGATTCCTTCTGCCGACACAATGTGTCCTAGAAAGTTCACTTCCTTCAGCCAGAATTCACACTTGCTGAATTTGGCGTACAACTTCTCGGTCCTCAACGTCTCCAACGTGATTCGTAGGTGCTCCTCATGCTCCTTCTCGTTCTTTGAGTAGACTAGTACGTCATCTATGAAGACTAAAACGAATTTATCCAAGTACGGATGGAATATTCGATTCATCAAGTCCATGAACACCGCTGGGGCATTCGTTAGGCCGAACGGCATCACAACGAACTCGTAGTGTCCATATCTCGTACGAAATGCGGTCTTCGGTATGTCCTCCCTTCGAACTCTTAGCTGATGATATCCGGACCTCAAGTCCATCTTTGAAAACACGCCTGCTCCTCGAAGTTGATCGAACAAGTCATCTATCCTCGGCAGTGGATACTTGTTCTTTAGGGTCAATTTGTTCAACTCCCTATAGTCGATACACATTCTCATCGACCCGTCCTTCTTCTTCACGAAAAGTACTGGTGCGCCCCATGGCGAGACGCTAGGCCTAATGAAACCTAGGTCCATGAGTTCCTGGAGTTGTATCTTTAATTCCTCCAACTCTTTTGGCGCCATTCGATATGGTGCCTTTGATACGGGTGCGGCTCCCGGTTCAAGGTCAATCGTGAACTCCAATTGTCGATCTGGCGGTGGTCCAGGTAACACTTCTGGAAAAACGTCTGGGAATTCTTGCACGACAGCGACATCTTCCATCTTCTTCTCGTCCTTCTCCTCTCCATGGAGGTAGACAAGATAGGCAGTTCGCCCTTTTTTCATCATTGCGGTCGCTTGAAGCGCGGATATGATGGCGGTTCGCCGGTTCATCGAGATTCCGTGGTATATGGTGGGTTCGCTTCCCGGAGCTTGTAGAGATATCTGCCTCTCCTTACAACGAATCGTCGCAAAGTTCGTTGTCAGCCAGTCCATTCCCAAGATTATATCGATATCCTCCATTTTTATGACTCGCAAGTCGTGAGCAACTATCTTAAGTTCTCCCATAACAATTTCTACGTTCGAGCACGTTCTAGATATTTCTATCATTCCTCCTACTGGTGAGGACACCATCATTCTACGTTCAGATTCGCTAGTAGGCAAGCTCAAAGTGTGCACACATAGTTCAGATATAAACGAGTGCGATGCGCCCGTGTCAAACAACACAACAACGGGGGTATCGAGAATTTCGCCCATACCTGTCAAGTTTCCTTTCCCACGATCCTCTTGCTCTTTCTTCGGCTTCTTCTGTTCCAGCGCGAACGCTCTAGCTTGGGGAGGAAGTCTGGGGCGGTGAGGTTGTTGTTGCCGCGATGATGGGTCGCGATTTCCTCCCGATTCATTCGGCGGTGCCCTCGCTTGTTGACGGGATCCCTGATCGTTCTGTCTCGATCCCGATCCTACCTTGTTATTTGGACACTCCCTAGAGAAGTGACCGTTTCCTCCACAAGTGTAGCACTTGATCACGTTCTGGTACCGGCATTCTCCGAAATGGTACTTAGAGCACACATTGCATTGTGGTGCCCTAGGTCGGTAGTCTCCTCTCTGGCTAGACGTATGCTGCCCTCCTCCGTGCTGGGATCGATGCTGACTCGACTGGTGCCGTTTTCCATCGTGTGAAGTTCTAGGCTCATCCCACTTCCGTTTCTCTCTGGAGTAGTGCGGTGGGGGCAAAGACGAGGTAGTGTTCTCCTTAGCTTTCTCCTTAGGCATTGCTGCCTCAATATCTAGCGCAAGTGCTAATGCTTCGGTGTAGGGGAGTCTCCCTCGGCTGGCCAACGACATTCTTATCTCGGGTTTTAGTCCCTCACGGAACTTGTCGGACAGCTTCTCGTCGGTGTCGACTTGATCGGGGGCATACCGGGTCATGCTGTTGAGCGCTCGATCGTACTCGGTCACCGTCATGCGTCCTTGAGTCAGATTGTGAAACTCCGATGCCTTTGCTTTCCGATAGCTCTTCGGCACATACTTGTTGTATATTTCCGTCTTGAAACCTTCCCACGTCATCGCCTCTACTTGGTTTCGTGGCATAGTCTTCGTTCTAGTATCCCACCAAAAGTCGGCTGCCTCAGTCAGTTGATGGGTCACACAACTCATGCGTTCTCTATCGTTGCATCTCAAAATCGCGAAGATGCGCTCTATTGCCCGGATCCAAGATTCAGCCTTGGCCGGTTCTCCCAATCCATCAAACACAGGTGGCTTTTGCTCCAAAAATAGCTTCACGATTTCTCGATCGACCGGAGGCGGCGGAGGCGGAGGAGGTGGAGGATGCGGAATGGGTTGTGACACGCTGTCCTCTTCCTCCGGTTGAGGAGTTTGTTCTCGGTGGCGTCTTGGCGGCATTCTGATTTATCAACACACGAAATATTCCCATGATTCTAACAATAGTCACGTGGTATAGTTGAATAACAAGGTTCATGGGTCAATTGTTTTAGAGTATATGGCCAAGCACAAGATATCAAAAGTTCGTCACATAGACGGATTGCAAAGAGTAGTGTCAATCATTATTACAAAAATCGGTTGCGTCAAGGTCATCAAAAGATCAATGTTCCATATCATCAAGGTAATTGCACTTAAGAAGCAGTTGTACAATTTAAGTGGCGAGTACAGGGCGCCATAAGGTACTCAAAGATGGTGGTGCGATAAGAGGCATGATGTGATGGCGTGATAACATAGTGATAGATAATTTGTACCATGTACGAAAGGCAATCTATTGCATCAAAAATAATATCTCCCCATGGCATATTAATCAAAAACGTTGCCTCATAGAGGTCTTAGTATCAAATGCAGAAAGATAAAAGAGTAGCAAAAACTAATGAAGGGGGTAGAAAATCAAGCAAATCAATCCAAAAACATGGGGGAAGCAAAACAAATATTCCACGACTATCACTCCTAGTCGATATCGTTCATATCCTCCTCGGGGTCCTCGTCCTCATCCATTTCCAAAGCAGGTCCTTCCTCGTCCGGTCCCTCATTCTCGCCATATTCACCAACATCCGGGGGCGGTGGAGTTATCGCACGCATGTCCTCCACATTCCCATGGATGATCAAAGGGTTAGCCGCATTAGCCTTAAGTCTTGGCCTAGTAGGGACACGATCAACATGCGGTTCCTTATCGCGACGATATCTCCATCGGCGGGCCTGACCTGGCGGATACTTGTGCGGTGGAGGACTAGGCGGCGGTCTATCCCTCGCAGCTGCCATGGCTGGGAGTAGCACTCCTATCAAGCCGATTATATTGCCTCGAGGCTTGTACTCTGGCGGACTGAACCACGTATATGGCAATGCAGCTTGGGTAGTCCATTCGCTCCAAGGACTCGGAAGCTGTGGATCAATCTCGAGATCCCCGCGTGATAGGTAACCCCTCCATACGCGTATCTCGAGATCCCGCGAGTTAGATCCACTTAATAGACACCACAATTAGCTTCCTTTAAAACGACATTGTTAATTGAAAGTGAGGACTTTTCAAGGGTCTTAGGAGCTTCTAGGAGTTACGAATCTAGGATTGACACCCCTAGTGTTAGTAATCTACGCTTGTACCGCATGGGTAGAACTTATGTGACTCGTCCTATCGAAGTATAGACTGTGCTAATGTAACGACCCGCCATTCTAGGGTACAATAATAATGGTGATCGCTATCTAGGAAGACTTAAATGCAACAAAGATCATAGGCTAGGGTCTCATTTAGAGGTAATTTACCAGAGCATTTAATGAACAATTTAATGGGAGAAGAATAATGCCTTAGCAATGAAATCCAACAAAAGGCTATCACAATAAATGCTCCGAAATAGCAAAGGTTCCAAAATAATCTCATCTGTTTCATATCCAAAATATTCCCACGAAATAAAAGAATTCAACCCAACCAAAAGTTTACAAGTTTTCATAATATAGCGGAAGCGACCAAGAGAGAAGTGAAGCTATGTATGGAGACACAACGACACTTAAAGTTTCAACAGACCATGTTATTATTTCCTACTCAACACCGCCGCCCGCTCGTCACCGCTCAACCTGCACATAGGGAAAACACATGCAGGGCTGAGTACTATAATCATACTCAGTGGACTCATTGCCGAAAACAGTTTTATCACAAAAATAGTTATCATGCCATTTTCAAGTGTCCATCGGGGTTTTATCTTTAGAAAGGCCCGAGGCACCACACTATATATTCTTTATCAAATATCACGGTCGCGCAACCATTTTTCACATCGACGTTTACCATATCCTCATTCTACATGACAAGGAATGCGGCCGCAATCCAGGTCACTAGACCGGCCGACCCGTACGCCAGCACTCGGTCTAATATTGGTGTACACTAACCCAAGTAGAGTTTGCGGCTCTACAAGGATCCGAATTCGATTAAATCAATAGTGGCATAGCCACGAGGGATAGGCACGACAAAACAAATCAAGGCATGATAACACATATCTCATTCTCATCAATATCAGTTTAGGACAATGTCCTTATTTTAAAAGAAAGCCCACCTCGTCGGCTTAGCTCGAAAGTATTCTCTTCTCCTCGTTTATCACGCTGAGAGCGCGAAGTATCACCTTTAAATTAGGCGTATCACAAATCAGTTTCGAACATTGATTCAAAATCATGCATGTTTCCACGTTTCCCTTTTTCCCATCGATAAATCTTTAATATCATCATCCAAAATCAAAGTACGATTATCTTATCGTTTTTATTCACACAACAACTCCAGATTTATCCTCAAAATATGTCACGCATGAGTGTTTCACCACGCACATCACACGCACACATGAACGCACGCCGAGGCGTGCGCACACACACACACACACGATCACGCACACACACGTTTTCACACACACACTTATATGCATCCCATTCATCCATTAATTTCCCCTTTTCGCTCGATCTATATGCATGAAATCTCAAGAACACCGATTAATCGGTAGAAGAAGAGAAGATCAAAATAAAAGTACCTTTTCCAAAAGAACGAACGGTAGAAACAAGTTATAGCCTTGATTCTTCAATAAATTCTTGAGTTTCAACTTGGATTCTTCTCAATTGATGAAGAAATCTTGAAGAAAGTAGAAGAAATTTTTTTGGAGAGAGTGGGAGAGAGAGATTTTGAAAATTTGGGGGAGTGGGACGTTGATTTGTGTTGCTAGGGTTTAGGATCTCTTATGTATTTGTAGAGTGCCAAAATAATATCTTTAATTAAATAAATTAAAGATTTGAGAAGATATGGAGAGATTTGAATATAGTAGTTGGCGTGATTTTAGAGAGAATTAAGGGGAATTCGAAAATTCTAGGCTATTTAATTAGCCTATGATTTAATTCAAATATTTCACGGAGTAGAATAATATATCACGGAGCAGAATAAAATAATAAATCCTCCCCAAATAATATAGGAAGTGGCGGTTTTTATGCCTCTCCCACAAGGAATTTAAATTCTAATCCTAATTTAATTAGGATATGGTAAGATCTTCTTAGATACGGCAAGATATGGTAAGATATTCTAGCATATTTATATTTATTCATGGAAGAGAATAAATAAGGGATCAAATAATATAATAAACAATTCCTTCTTCCCTATTATATGAGATTTCAAAAATCTCATGGAAATCAAAGGTGGAGTTTTCGAAAATTCCAAGGTGAAATTAAAGTATAATTGGACTTTGGATTTAATTCGGATAATTATCCCAAGCAAATAATTAAATCCGAGAAAAATAGGATTCCTTCTCCAATAATAGTGATGGTCGAATATTTCAAATAATAGGGTAGGATATTTATGAAAATCCTATTTAATCTCACTCAACCCTTTGGAAAATAATTCACCACAATTATATTACTCCGCATCAAATATTCACATATTCGAATTTCACTTCCACTTCACATTTTCCACATCTTTGACTTTTCAACGCCACGTCATATTTTCCACATCTTTGACTATTCAATAGCCACGTCATATTTTCAACAAGTTGACTATTCAACTCAATCTCAACTCTCATACGCAATTAGGTCACAAAGACATCATGTAGTTAATCACTCATCAATTAATCCACATATCATAGCATTTAAGGTATTTAATGCAAAAATTTTATAACCCAAAAATTAGGGTTTGAAAAAGTGGGGCGTTACAGCTAAGGTATTGTAGAAGGAATTTGTATAACCATAGTTGTGAACGCACATCCATGGAATTCTCTTATCTCATTTATTCGATCTCTAGTTTGTGCTGCACTCATCCGCTTTCTGTTTTCAATTCAATTGTTTTTACAAAATTCTCTGGTTCTCCAAATAGTAAACGAAGCTTACTAGAAGATAGCCGATTGGTGATCTTACCTCAATTTTCAATTTGAACAACCATCTGCAATCAACAACAGAAGCACCAACAGGTAGAGGAACAAGTAACCAGGTACAATTTACTTTAAGAGATAACATTTCATCTTCCATGGCTTTATGCCACAGATCCCATAACTTAGATTTTAGAGCCTGCTTATAAGACTGAGGTTCTTCCCCATCAGATTCATGCACATTAAAAGTAACAGTAATCAAATTCACAAGACCTAAGTACCTAGCAGGAGGATTAGGATTACTTCTGCCTCTATCTCTAGTCAGGAGGTAATCATTCAAATCTGGAACAGGGTTAGGTTCATGTTGAGGCTCAACTACTTGGTCATCATGAAGAGTCACATCTTGGGGCTCAGGCTCAGGTTCAAGGTCAGGGGTTACGGGATTTTTATTCCAGAAGTGTTCCACCTCACCTGGAGCATCATTAGATGGTTCCACCTCAATGAGAGTGTCAGTGGACTGATGCACTTTTTATTAGCACTAAAAATACCTGCAAGTATATAGGGTAGATCTAGTATAGCTAAAGGTCAGTACCGGGATATCGAACACGGGGAATATAATTGCAACTGGCTATCATATACTAAGCGTCAAATACTATCTAGGGAAACAAGAGTTTTGGATTTGAAACTAAACAAAAATAAATAAAGTAAAAGCATAAAAGCAAAGAAGATAGAATTAGGCAAATAAAGGAATTTCAAGGATAATGATTTCACTAACTCTTTAGTTATTCTAATTAGTTCTATGTTCATCCAACTCAAGTTTTACCACGATCTCTCCCTATCATGTATCAATTACTGTTCTTTCTTGGTTGCTTAGTCTATTGTTGTTTCTTAGATCCGAGAGGATCTTGTGTTGGTTTACTAACGTGTCTACTTAGTGTGCAGGTTCCTGTTGGCATGAGCTTGGATTCCAGATTGGCCAAGAATCTCGAATCAGCTAGGGTTCCAATTAGGGCTTACAATCTGTAATAGTAAAAATATAATGGCTGGAAAATGTTTCAAAACGGAAGGTCCGATAATTAAGCGGGATTTTCATAGACCTTCCATCTGCTCACACTCTCTCTCACTCCATCCCATCACCCACGATCAAAACCTTTCTCCCTAATTTCAAACCGCCCCAAACCCTAGCCGCCGCTCAACAACGACAGAAACCACCGTGACCATCGATTCTCACCTTTAATAGCGCCTTCGATCGCCGATTCAGAATCTAAAACTTCAGGTTTTGGTGCGCGAGCGCCGTAGATCGAAGATTCAGCTTCTATATACAAAAACGGTATGCTTATAAAGTCCCGATTTTTACTTAGAAACACTCCTAAACGTCGATTTTTGTCAATTACCAGACCACGTAGTAATCGAACCACAGCTTGTATCGTCGATTTAGTTATTGGTTGAAATAATGCACAAAATATTTGTTCGATTTTTTGGGAAAAAGATGAAATTGTGAGCATTACATTTAGGGTTATCCTATCTTTGAAGTATATAGTTGGTTTCTGAGTTATATTTGGTTTGTTGTTCGAATCTTGCGGCTGAAACCATACCGTTTCCATCGATTTTGCTGCAAATAACGAGTTTCAGTTCATTTTTTTTTTCGATGCTATACGTTGTTAATGTTTTTGGTAGTTTTTGTGAGTTGAAGATTTGTTTATGGTCTATAATCTAATGTGTTTTTGGTTTTTGGTGTGTCTCGCAGATACGGGATGACGAAAAGAGGCCCACCATTCAAAACCCAACCAACGCAGAGCGAAGGTGATATTTCTGCTACATTATCCAATGCTGATTTCACTCTTTTCCTTAGTTTGATGCATTATTTTATAGGATTTGTACATTATTGTCCATTTTATTCATTTTGTACTCTGTGTCATCTCTGTTTAATTGTGGCTTGATTTATGTGTTTAGGTTCTTGCAATCTGACCCCATTATTCTGTTTAATTGTTGCATTATTTGGTTTGCTTTAAACATTATTGATGTATGAGTTAAACATTATATCTGATGCATTATTTAAGCTTGGGTATACATTATCATCCATTTAATTGCATTTGGAATCTGTTTCTTTTGAAAATTATTTTTTTATGTATGTGGACAGGTTATTGCATTCAGCACCCATTTTTTGCTTAATTGTTGCATTATTGGGTTTGTCAAGGACATTATTGATGTATGTGGTAATGCTTAATTTCTTGTTTGTATGCATATCATAGATTCACATTATTAGTTTGATCTCATGCATTAATATATGCTCTATGTACATTATTTTAAGATTAACTTTGTACATTATACAGTTATTGTTATGCATTAACGCAATACATTGCTGATTTTTGTTGTATGAGTAAAGGTTGAATGTTTCTTTTCTAAATGTACATTAATGGGGTAATGTTATGCATTATTAGGTTATTTTTCTGCATTACTAATACTTTTGTTGAATCATCCGCTTTGCTGGGATATAATATATGTACATTATTATGTTGATATTATGCATTGTTATCTACAATATTAACATTATTGTGGGGAATGGTTTACATGATTATTTTATAGTTAATGTTGTGCACTAATGCGATACACTACTGATATTGTGACAGCAACGAAACAGCCAAGGCATATGGAGACGCACTTTGGCGATAGGGAGAAAGATTGGGAGTGCGGACTCAGCGCCAAAGTGACAAAGAGCTTGGAAATGTTGTGAATAAAGTTTGCAACGGCTCTGCTTACTTCTCCACACAACTCCAAAGGTGCAACCAACCAAACGCAAGCCACCAGACATTGGATAGATAGGCCGTCAAAGTTCAGCTTCGAAAAATGGGTCGAGAATTATGGGCTAGAGTGATCGTCCGAATGGTGTTTGGAATTGCTATTTATTTTACTAAGAACTTGATGGTTTTTTTTGATAACTCATGTTGGAAGGGGAAATAGTCGATCAAGACTTGGAATGTTTTGGAACAATAGGTATTGTCCTTAACTTGTTGCAAACAGATAGATATTTTGGTACTACTGTATGATGTGAATAGCACCAAATTTAAACTGGATTTAAAGACCCGAATAATGTCACTGCACTACTTAATAATGTATATAAGTAACCAAATAATGTAAGTAATATGTTTAATAATGCACTTTAATGGAATACTAATGTGCATCCAGCTAAGTCCCTATGAACAATAATGTACTAATCTAGAATAATAATGGGTAGTAACATGTTAATAATGCATAATTACTATACATAATGTACAGAGTATTTCTAATAATGCCAGTGTTTTTTAATAAGTTTGTAAAATAAGCTAAGTGCTTAAAATGTTTAATGTAACATTGTCGTAATAATAATGCACAATTAACAATAAAAAATGAACAATTATTACCTATAAATTGTTGACAGTGTTAAGACAACGACATCAATAATAAGACTAAACCCAAATCGAAAACTAATAATGTTATTAGGTAAAAAAAAACATCAAGCTTTCCTCTTGCCCTTACGAAGCTCTTTCTCCTTCGCCATCTCTTTAAGCATTGGACAGTTTCTAGAGTTGTGATGGCCCAATTCATCGCACGCCTTACAACGTCTAAGAGGCCTAGTTGCCTCCTTTATAGTCTTTTCTCTATTTGAAATCAGACGGCTCGCGGAGCTGCTAGCATGACCCTTGGTCTTGACCACATCCGGAGGATGGACCTCGACTACTTCATGTCTTGGCATTCCATAAAACTCTTCAATCATTCGCCTCTTTTCAGAGGCCGACGTTGTAGGAGTTCCAGCTTGAAGAGAATTACCAAGTTCTTCCACACCACCTACGAATGCACGAAGCACATTACATATCAGAAATCGTCCATTATAGAGTCGATAATAACCATTATACAATGCTACATGTACATTATGGTTATAGATTTAAAAGTACTCCCTAACTCAGGCGAAATTTAAACCCTAGAGGATTCAATGAAACTCGTTCGCTTTGACGAGAAGATGTGGTACTTACTACTTACAACACCCTAGCCCCCGAGGATTGCTAAACCTTTGGGGAATATATGAAACTTGTGCCGAACATACAAACACGAATAAACAAAAAACGATCATAAAACCTTATTGCAATTAACGAACACTCCAACCAAAGCGTATGTATTACATATCAGAAATCGTTCATTATAGAGTCGATAATAACCATTACACAATGCTACATGTACATTATGGTTACAGGTTTAAAAGTACTCCCTAGCCCAGACGAAATTTAAACCATAGTGGATTCAATGAAACTCGTTCACTTTAACGAGAAGATGTGGTACTTACTACTTACAACACCCTAGCCCCCTAGGATTGCTAAACCCTTGGGGAATATATGAAACTTGCGCCGAACATACAAACACGAATAAACAAAACACGATCATAAAACCTTATTGCAATTAATGAACACTCCAACCAAAGGGTTTTCAAGTTCTCTAATCAGTTTAATCTCAACATAAATTCTACTTAGATTACATTCTTCCATTGTTGAAGAACACGAAAACGATAATATGGCGAGCACGATGCGGGTCTGCTCCAATAAAATAGAATTTGCACGAGAAATAAAAAACAATGATAATTTCGCCAAAAATTTTAGAGCAACAATTAACTTCAATGGAGAATGTTGGGAGAATAATCGGTGAGAGAGAAGAAATATTTCTGTAATCTTTGAATAAAACCGCTGCAATATTTTGGAATGGAGATAATCAAGCACTTTCCATAACCGACGTGAATGTGAATACCCTACACACCATTTTCTATTTTTTTTAATGATTAAAAAGGATTAAATCAGGCCCTATTTTCGGCCCTTAGATTTTGAAAATGGATGGTGGAGATTGAGAAGGAAAAAGAACAAAAGATAGAAAAAGGATATGAATACATCCCTATTTATATGGGTGCGTTAGGGTCCTTCGCAGCTCTTTGGTGATAAGCTTCAAACATATCACATCCCTTGGATCCTTGGATTGGATGATTGTGATAAGTTACATTATTAGACTATAATGGTCGGTGCACATTATTAGAATGAAAATCTACATTATTAAATGACATGTGGCATTAATCTAACTGTTAGATGACAAAATCGTGGGGCTGAGATTCAGTTGAATGTTTTGTAACACCCCGACCTTTTCCATCTCTTTTAAACATTCTGGAAAGGAGGTTGAATTTGTGAGCCAATTTTTTCTTAGTTTCCTACGCTCAATTTAAGGAGTATTGGATAGAACGATCGATCAAGAGGAGTTCAAATTGCGGTTACTACATGGATTATCAGCGGGGAGTTTCTTTTGTTATTTTTTTTTGTGTTGGGCCTAATCGTTTCAAAATAAAGTAGAATTCTTTTGTGAGCCCACATCACAAAATTCTTCTTTGAGCCCAAATTGTCCAAATGAGGATTTATTCTTCTTCACGTAGGTTCTCCTTCTTCACAAATCACCCCATATACTCCATCCGCTACTTTGCAGAATTTAAACCTGCAAGCAATCCAAAGATTAAATCCCAATTAAACACAATTAAGTTCCACATTGATTTTCAATAATATCCCCAACGGTTTCTCTCTCCCTCTACCTGAAATTGATGGTGGCCAATTAATCCAATTAAATTGCAATTAACACCAATTCAATCGCAATAAACGGTTTATACATATGATAGTTTCTTTGCATAATCTCCTTCACCAATTCACAGTTCCACTAATAGCATGTTGCAATTATATTTCCCGTGTTCGATATCCCGGTACCGACCTTTAGCTATACTATTCCTACTATGTATACTTGCAGGTATTTATAGTGATAAAAACTAGTGCATCACGTAGACCTCGGAATCGACTAGATGATGAGGAGGCTTCTTCTTTTTCTTCTTGGTTCGTTCATGCAAAAGAGGTTTATCATGCTTAGGCCCTTTCCTTTTAGTTTCTTGAGAGGTAAGAGCGGGATAAACTATGAAAATAGAAAGGTTAGAAGGATCTTCCCCTTTTCTCGGATCAAATGGTTTAGATTTATCACACATCATAACCATCCTACATTCATCTTCTTACTTTGATCTCCTCGCTTCTTAATCTTTGAGCATTGCACTTTCGATGTAGTAAGTTGACTTTTTTCCATGGTCACTTATTGTGATTTCTCCTCTATCTACATCAATAAGAGCTTTACATGTGGCTAGAAAGTTTCTGCCTAAGATCAGAGGAACTTGTTTATCAACTTTCATGTCTAAAACAAAGAAATCGGCAGGGAATATGAAATCATCAACCTTTACAAATACATCCTCAATTACCCCTACCGCATTTACCGCAGTGTTATCGGTCATCCTTAGGCAGACATCTTTGGATTTTTGAGCGGCCTGATGTTGAGCTTCTCGTAGTACTCCAATGGCATTATGTTGATGCTAGCTCCAAGATCACAAAGTGCCTTTTCTACCTTACCATTCCCAATAGAACAGCGAATGATGAATTGGCCAAGATCCCTCTACTTGACAGTCCTTTGCTTTTGGATGATTTCACTACAGTGAAAAGGTAGCTTTAGATCAGATTTCTGGAGCTTTTGCTTCTTCACCGCCTCTCTCAAGAGCTTGGCGTACCTAGGTATTTAATGCATTAACGAGAGGGAGGTTAATGTGACATTTACAAAACATAGTTAAGAAATGTCGAAATTGCTCTTCAAGCTTGAGTTTCTTTTTAGGCTGGAAAGGAAGCACAATCCCATTGTGTCGAACTAGCTCCTTCTTCGCGGGTGCTTCTGCCTCTTGTGCAGCGGCGTGTGCAGCGGTCCGCTTGGAGTCGTACAGTCCCCAAAACTCGTTCCGGAGGTGCTGGCTTCATACCTGTTGATACCGACAACCTTGGAAACAGCCTTACCTTCATCCTCCACTGCCTTCTTTTGGAATTGATCCATTTGTAACTTAATGATAGACACAGTGGAAGCAACAGTGTTTAACCCATTTTCGAGCTTGGTCAGTCTTTCCTCTACAACTCCAATCTTGGCCTCGTTGTTCTTTCTATCCTCAAGCATTTGCTCCAAGATCTTTTGGATCCCAGCCTCATATTTTTCTTCTTTGGTATGCGATTCCACTCCTTTCTCCTTGCTCACGTTTAACCCTATAGGATATTGGACAAAATTGTTAGAATATGAGAGGTTGGGATGTGGACGATTACCATTGAAATTATTGAAGTTACCACCACCCTGCCCGGGGTGGTAATTATTATCATGTGCCCCATTGGGACCATTCCCATTTTGGATATATTTGACATCTTTGATGACATTCCCCTCTTTTGCATGGAGCTTCTAATTTTTCAAGTCTTGCTTTGATGAATGTCAATTCCTGATATGTGTCATTCCCACATGGTCTCTTCACTGCATCTCCCCTCTCAGCTTTATGCCTTTCCTTGGACCAACCCCAACTGTTGGTGGCTAATTTCTCTATCACCTCCATGGCGACAACTCCTCCTTTACTTAAGAATCCCTTATTCGCTTCTGAATCCAACAAACTAGAAATTTTTTCATTAAACCCATTATAAAGGATTCCTACCTGGCGGTCTATTCTGAAACCATGGTTTGGGCATTTGCAGAGAAGAGCTTTGAAACGTGCGAGAGCTTCATATAGAGGCTCATTGGATCCTTGCGTGAATTGAAAGATCTCACACTTAAGCTTTAGGATGGTGCCAGAAGGGTAGTACTTGTCGAGGAAGAGTACCTCTAACTCCTTCCAATTGGTGGTTTTATCTGCAGGCAGACAATCATACCATTGTTTAGCAGCATCAGTTAAGGAAAAGGGAAAAAGTCTTACCCTCACAATATCATCATCAACACCATTGATCTTAGTTGTATTAGCTATTTCCACGAACTTGGTGAGATGTCGATTTGCGTCCTCAGTGTCTCTCCCTGCAAAGACATTTTGTTTCACCCTATTGAATAAGGGTATCCCCAACTTGAAGTTGTCAGCCTCAATCTGCGGACCTGCAGGAATGTCCACAATGTTACCATGACTAAACATATTCATAAATGAAACTACCTCCCTTGCGCGTTTTTCTTTTTCAGCCTTTGCCCGAGCTCTCTCTGCTCGCATCTCGTCCACCTCCTTTCGGAGAGCGACGATAAGATCATGGTTGGTAGGCTCCCCCATATTGTTGTCTCCACAAAATATGCAAGTATGCAAAGCCTGCAGAAACAACTGAAAAAAATAAAAATAATAAAATAAAAATAAAAATAAAAATGAAAGCAGTAAAATCCAAATTAGCAAAATCGTCCATTTGAAGATATCAATCACAAAGTGATAATACTCCTCGACAACGGGAGTATACAAAGTAGCACTAAAACTACTCGCAAGTATACAAGGTAGCAATAGTATAGCTAAAGGTCAGTACCGGGATATCGAATACGGGGAATAGAATCACAGACTGTCTACCTCCTACTAAGCTTCTTTTGCTATTTGGAAAATCAAAAGTTTTGGGAATTTTGAAAATTAAAAACAATTTGAAAGCAAGTAAACAAGTAATTGCAAATAAACTAGAGATAAAATATGAGAGATAAGAGAATTCCAGGGATGTGCTTTCACAGTTATGGTTATATAAATTCCAACTACAACACCCTAGCACAGTTTACATCGGCAATTTCATCACTGTCTACATCCTCCTCTATCTGCAAAGATCTGATCAAGGATCAGAGGTTCTCCTCTTCGAAATCAACGTCCATCTCTGTCGAAGAACTTCAATCGGATTTGGGAACAAAATCGACAATTAATCGGATTTGAAGAAGAATGGTACGTGAAAGGAGCTAATCAATAAGCGCTGCAGGGGAATAGCTAAATAAGGGTGTACGTGGATGCATGTTGATACGAGCATATTCCTAATATCCCCATATATAGGGACTTTCCATATCTTTCTTATATAATTTTCATAATATCCCCATATCTTCCTAATATTCCATAACTTTCTAATATCCCCATATCTTTCTTGATCGTTAAGTTAGGTTATTCCTAGTATAAATAGGAGCCTCGGTTATCTTTTGAATTATTCATTGAAAAAATATAATTTATCTTTTATCATCTTTTACTTTTCTCTGCAATTTACTTTATCAAAAACCTTAGTTGAACGATAGTTGGCTGCTCAAAGGGAATTTCCCCGCGAACGAACCAATATCTTATCTTCTCCACGATCTCTCGCAGTTATCCCCCGATACGATTTGCTCATATCATATCTACTTTACTCTTTTTTTATTTCCTACTTTATTCCTCTCTCTTACTTTTCAACACATTTTCTTAATCTCCGTGCCCAAAATTATGTCTCAACTTAGTTAGGACGGAGGGAGTACTATATATGAAAATGACTCCACTACGAAGGAACTTCCTGAAATGGAAAAATGACACTACGAGGGAATGGAGGGAGTAGTAAGTTTGTAACGGGAGTGTAGAGGTGTACATGATGAAAAAAAAAAAGAATCTGCTAATCAACTTGGCATATCAATATCATGAATCAAATAAGATTTCGACAGTGTTTGGAAAATTACACAAAGTTTGAAACGTTTAGGGAAAAATCAGAATATCTTAAAATTTCGCATATTGACAAATTATCTTATTCTTCTAAAAATGGCATCATATTAGTGATCGGCGTTTTTGCCACACTGGCACTTCCGAAGAACACGCCATCGTCAATTTAGAGAAAAATTACATTCCCCGTAAATCAGAAAAAATTCTAAATTCATATGTTTAGATTAAAAATCCAAAATGGAGTAGACAATTAACTATTTGGGGTTTATACTCCTCCAAAAACACTTCCATTTTTGGTTTTTGAGTAAAATAGTAGTACCTATTTTTAGGTTTACAATGCTCTTACGAGTTACGAATCTAGTAGTTTGTAATTTTCGTTAAGTATAATTATATAACGACAATAATTACTAGTAACAATTATTGGGGTCTTAGTGAATCTCCTAATGCCTACATCATTGTATATTTAGATTCACCATCACAACTACTTGCCAATTAGAAGCTATGATCATCATTCATCAACACATGATAATCAACTTTCATCTATTTTCTGAAAAAACATTGTGTTGTGTGTGTATTGGTTAGTCCATTTTAGTACTATATTAGTATTTATATATAAGCAGATATCCCACAGAATTACAGAAGACTTTATTCAAACTCACAGATATATTGAAGATGCATATTACTATGATGGTATATTAATTTGAATAGTTAGTTAGATAAGAGCCATCTGCTGTATATTGAGTGGATGGCAATCGGAGGGGGAGCCGGAATAAGCGCGTTGAGCCAGAATCCGATTCACCGCTTCTGTTGGATGAAAGGCGTCCCAGAAAATATGCTTGTTTCTGTTGTCGCAAGGGACAGAGAACGGGAGGCACGTTATCTGTCCCCGGTTTCTCCCTATCCCACAACACCCTCTGTCTGTCACATTAAATCCTGCAAAACATAACCATAATTAGTTATGGTTTAATTCAGTAATATCTTTGTTCCCTCTCATAGTTGACTCATTTCTTATCACTCATTTCTTTTCTGCACTCATTTTTCAGTAATATCTTTGTTCCCTCATAGTTGACTCATTTCTTTTCTGCACTCATTTTTCAGTAATATCTTTGTTCCCTCATAGTTGACTCATTTCTATTCCGCACTCATTTTATAAAAATCATAATGAATAGCTAAAGTGGGGAAAGAATAAAGTAAGAGAGAGAATAACGTAGAAAAGAGTCTGTACCGTAAGTGTTGGCATTGTCGAGAATGTCAAGAGTTGCTCCAAATGTATTACCATAGGCAAATATAGTTCTACTATCATTATTATTATACTTGGTGTTTAGATCATCAACGAGAGACTTCAGTCTCTCGTTGAAGATGGCTGCTACGTTGTTTGCATAAGCAATGCACTTTCCTGGTGAAGCAGTGCCCCCGGCCAGCTGATTAGGGATGCATCCGAGGGGTCCAACGCCTCCCAGCAGAAATTTCCGGAGGCCTAACCTGCGCAGCGCCTGCAAAACAGGACAATAATCAAGTTTAATCTATCGCCTTTGCTGATTATGCAACAAGTGAGATCATAGTCACACCAAAATCTGCCTTGTGTAGCTATTAATGAGAAGATCCGCGAAGTATTTAGGAGCGTAGACGTAGCTGCTGGAATAGAATGAAGGCAGCATATAGTTATTTATATAGTCATTGCTGCCTAGAGACATCACAACTATTGCCTTAGCCAAATAATTGACGATTTCTTCGTCTCCCATTTGGCTTCGCAGCTCACTCAACGTGCTCTCGAAGTTGACAACTTGTGCAGACAAGCTGAATCTTTCACCCTGCCATTCATACAACTTATTTTATCAACAACAGAATATAATTGCACAAAAACATAGATCAGTTTGGAGAACATGTTATAGTACAAGATGTCGCCCCGTCTCTTCAAGAATCCCTCCTGCAGCTGATGCATAGTTCACTCCTCGAACAACATTCGTCCCGGTTGCAAAAGGACTTGTGTAAGGCAGCAGAAGAGGAAGCCCCAACAGCTCTCCTAGAATTAAATTACTAAAAATAAGATCAATGGTGATAATTAAGTGTTGTACTATAAAATTAGGTAGCTCTCACCAATATAGTCTACAAAAGTCTTGCCATTGCAGAATCTTCCGGAAGGCGTCCCTCCGTTGAAATCGACTCCATAAGGCACGTAGTTGGCCTTCGCCAATGAGCTCAAGTAGTTGTTGTTGCCAGGATCAGTCAGTGAGTCGCCAAAGGCAAACATCGCGGTCACATGAGATGATGATACTGCTGTTGTTGCACAAGTTAGAATCATCATCGTTAAACTAATGGCTACACAATGCTTTGTGAATTGAATCTCCATCATTTGCTTCATTTCAGTTAACAAGTGATGATACTTAATGTTTTTTTATTGAGGAAAAATAGGCTTCAAGTGCTGCTTTTTAGCTTGTTTTCATGCTTTTCTGTTACCACTTGTTTGTCATCCTCCATCTATTTTTGGGTTGTTTTGTTCCTTCAATGCAATGATTTTCTTGCGTGCTTTTCAAAAGAACTTCACGCTCTTGTCAATCAATTTGTTTTATTCACTTTTTAGGTACTTTTGCTTCTCACAAGAAGTAAAAACACAAATGTGCAATTCATGATGATCAGATTTGAAATACATGGTTATTATTTTAATTGTCGGAGTAATGCATTTTTAATATTACAACTTCTTTTCCATTTTGTTAGCCGGAGAGTAGTATATAATCGCGATGCTTTCACCGAATTTGACATCTCAAACAATTGGTGCGGTCCATTGTATTTTTTTAGTGAAAAATGAGTGTTTGGAGCAGGGACGGACTTTATAAGGGGCAAATGCCTCATCTAAACTTTTTTTATTTATGCTATTTTTAATAGTTAATTTTAAATTTTTATGAAATATTCTTATTTTTGCCCCTTCTTAATTCATTCAAATATCTTTATACATATTTTTGCCCCATCTACGTAGAATTCCTGACTCCGTCCCTGGTTTAGAGCCATTATGAACCTTTTCGATGCAGAAAGCATTCTCAAAGACATGTCTAGCGCATGGAATACGCTGGACAATGCTAAGTGTAATAAATTTATTAACTTACACTTATTTGTTCAAATGAGGTCGCTTTTTTTGTCAATTACCTGATCAATATCACCTTTATCACACTCATTAAGACTAATAAATGAAGTTGCTAAAGTTCTCTGTTATTTATCTGTTGATTCTCACAGCTTCACTCACCATATCAAATAAATTTGAATTTTAAATACTCCCTCCGTCCCATAAAAGTTGGGTCGTATTCCTTTTTAGTCCGCCCCAACAAAGTTGAGTCATTTCCTTTTTTAACAAAAGACAAAACATGTAATTCTTACTCTATTCCATCATTTACTTTACTCTCTCTTATCTTTCCTACTTTTTTCATTTCTCCTATTTAGTTAATATAAATTCTTAATCTCCGTGCCCAAAAGTTTTGTCTCAACTTTTATGGGACGGAGGGAGTAATAAGAAAGATAAATTTATATAAATTGTATACACATAATACTACCATTTAATTTTAGTGGTTTTTTAGAATAGAGTGAACTACAGAAATGGTCCCTGGACTATGGGTTTATCTCGCCCATAGTCCCTGGACTTTAAAAATATCGTCAGTAGTTCCTGGACTAAGGGTTTATCTCGAAATTGGTCCTTTTGGCTTTTTTGGTACGAAAATACCCTTTGATATTATTTTGGGAGGGTTTGGGCAATTTGGTCTTTTTACACTTTTAACATTTTAAATCTGATATTATTTCAGTTATGTACTAACTTTGATATTATTTCAAATTTATCATCCTTTTTCCCTTTTGTCATCCTTCACTTTGTTTCTTTATTTCAATATGAGATAATTTTACAAAATTTTAAATTTTAATTTTTAAATATCAATAAATTTTTTTAATTATAAAAATTATTAAATAGCAAAAATTAATAGTTATAATCAATATTTGATAGTGTATAGTACTATGTAATCAATAAGGTATGACAACGCCTTAGTTTTAATCAATATTTAATACAGTAGCTTTAATCATAAATAGATTATATAAGACAATTTATTCTGAAATAAATATGCATCTAATGTAAGACTAATATAGTTTTCGTTTATTAATTTGAAAACAATCAAAATTTACTATAAAATTTCAACAAAAATACTCATATATAAAATTTTTAGTATGATCAAATTTTTAGTCAACTTCATAATATTTAATCACAAGCAATTATAACAACCGAACGGAGGCTAAATAGAATAACTCTTATTTTTCCATCATGATTAATATTATTTTTCTGTACTTCTTCAATTCAATTGAATATTATATTAAATAACAAAAATTAATAGTTTTAATCAACATTTATAGTGCCATGAATTAATAGTTTTCATTAAAAAAATTTATTGATATTTAAAATCTAAATATTAAATTTAATTTTATAAAATTAAATCTAATATTGAAATAAAAAAAAACAAATTCAGTGAAGGTAACAAAATGGAAGAAGAATGATAATTTTGAAATAATATCAAAGTTAGTACGTAACTAAGATAATATCATATTTAAAATGAAAAAGTGTAAAAAGATCAAATTGCCCAAACCCCCCAAAATAATATCAAAGGGTATTTTCGTACCAAAAAAAGCCAAAAGGACCAATTTCGAGATAAACCCTTAGTCCAGGGACTACTGGCGATATTTTTAAAGTCCAGGAACTATGGGCGAGATAAACCCATAGTTCAGAGACCATTTTTGTAGTTCACTCTTTAAAATATAAGTTCATGACTAATTTATTCTTGCTATACAATTTTGGATATATACTCTAGAGGGGGAAAATCATTGATTTAGATTATGAACTAGTTATTCGTAACAATTAAACAATTTAATTACTATATTTAATTGTAGAAATTTTATAACTTAATATAATAGGAGTACTATATATATTTTTTTAAAATAAAATTATATTAATCATTTTATCATTGAATATCTATTTTTTTGTTGGTCTTTTGTATTATATTTCTGACATAACTAGTTTCTTTTTTATTTTAATTTTTAAAAACAAATTATCATGAGAAATATCATGGTTATTTATCTTTAAAATGATTAAACAATAAAATTTATTGAATGAATTGCATAATAAATAATATAGTTATAATGATTGAAAAATTTTCTTCTGCACTCTCTTTTTTTTAGCTTGTTTCCTTTTCCATTAAATATCCAAAAATGCATATGTGAATTTTTTTTTTTTAATTTGCTTTCAGAGATGAGTATTTTTATATATATGAAGGAGTTATTAATCATTATATCTCCTTATTTAACATAGATGGTTTTATGTTATTAAGAAATTAAGTATATATAATTTACTACAGTTACAAAAATTTCTTAATCGTAAAATAGCTGATGCGAATAACTAGTTTTATTTAAATTTATGTTTTACTGTATCAAATGTAATATTTTCATGATTTTTTATTCAAGATGTAGAGTACATAATGGAATCGATTTAATGATAATCAATTTGTTGGACGTGAAACCCTACTAGGAGTATCATTTTATATAAATTTTTACTAGTATTATATTCTCCATTAAATTTATTTTCATTTCATGATTTTTTAGTCAAGATGTAGGCTACACAAGAAAATTTACTTAATTAAAATCAACTATTAGATGACATTACTGAGAAATTAAGTGTATATAATGTATTTATTTTTATAATTTATAATATTTATAATTATTTAATAATAAATAGTTGGATGTGAATAATTATTATGTTTGAATTTATTTTTTACTATTATATCAAATTTAAATTCGTTTTATGTTTTTTAGTCATGATGTCGAGTACACAAGTAAATCTATTAAATGATCATTTAGATGGATGATAGCACAAGTAAATAATTTATTTTCGTTTCATGACTTTGAGTAAAGATGTAGAATTATTTAAAAATATCAATCAAGTACTGTAGTATAATCAGTTGTTATTTTATAAATTATAATTTTAAGAATTATTTAATAATAATAAAATAGCTGGATTTGATTGATTATTATCGTTTCACTTTATTTTTTTTTTACTATTACATGGAGTATTTAGTTTTGTTTCATAATTTTTAAATCAAGATTTAGAATAAACAAAATTAAAATCAAATAGTTATCAGTTGGTTCGAGGATAATACTAAAAAGTTAATATATATTTATGTGACTAAAATTTTTAGGGATATTGGCATCTAATATCACGAAACTTTCAAAAAGTTGGGTTTTTCCCACAAACTTTAAAATTGGCAAATAATATCACGAACTTTACCACGTGTTTGTTTTTTCCCACGATTGAAAAAATTCCCACAAATAATACTATGATACCGATTTTTTTTCGTAATTTCTCGACAACAATTTCGAAAGTTTCAAGTTTTTCAATATTTGAAGATAGTTTTTCTTGAAGCACACCCTCAAAAATTGTTCTTCAATCTATTAAAATAATATGAATTTTTTCATTCGTGGGAAAAAACAAACTCAAGGTAAAATTCGTGATATTATTTGCCAATTTTAAAGTTCGTGGGAAAAACCCAACTTTTTAAAAGTTTCATGATATTAGATGTCAATACCTCAAATTTTTAATATATATGTGAGTTATCTCTATCAATTTAGTCATTTGAAATTTTGATTACATATCAGTAGCTTGTATGTGTTTCAGTGTTTGAGAAACTGGAAAAATTTTAATATTCTTCAAATAGTGAAGGCCAAATATGGTCTCTAACATATGACCGTTTTATCAATTTGGTCCTTAACATTATCATTTTGATTATTTGGTCCCTCACAAATAAACTCGGACCCGAATCGGTCCTCACTTAACAGAATCGTCAAAAAATAGACGGTGATTGCAATTTGACTATATTAAATTACTAATGGTAATTGATTGTACCAAATTATAATTCTTAATTCCTATTAAATTACAATTATTCATTTCATTTTGCAACTGATACTATCTTTTTTCCAATTTTGCTAATAGGAAAAGAATTATAATTAGGTATAATTAATTACCATTAGTAATTTAATATCGTCAAATTGCAATCACTGTCTATTTTTTGACGGTATAGTTAACTGAGGACCGACTCGGGTCCGAGTTTATTTGTGAGGGACCAAATAATCAAAAAGATAATGTTAAGGACCAAATTGATAAAACGGTCATATATTAGGGATTACATTTGACATTTACTCTTCTTCAAATATATATCCAATATTTAAGGTGATTTACGATGAACAACAGTAATAAATTCATATTTTCATAGCTATAATATATCTTTACAATAGAAAAATTAGTGTTGTTCTAACTTAACAATTAATATTTAGTGTAGAGGAATGTGATCAATTGCTAAGTAATTATCAATCCAAAATTGAGATCAATTTTTAACCATTAGATTAGAAGATCTTGTAGTTGATATAATGTCAAGTGTAATATATTTTAAATTTGAATAATTATTAATTAAATTAAAAGGATATTAATGTCAAATCCTATATGTAGTAATTATAACTAACTACTTTCTCTCTCCTAAAAATCATCTCAAATCTTTAAATTTATGTAACTCTCCCAATTTAAATTATTTTTTCGCAAAAAATATATCAAATTAAAGATAATTTAATAAGGATTCCAACGAGATCTCAATTGCATATGTTCCGACGATGTTCGGGTGATGAAATTTGATAAATTATATTTCAATTTTCGTACATGTTGATAAGCAGCTTTTTATCAACAAATGCAACAAAAAATCTCAATATATTGTAGGCAAAATTTCAATATTATGCATGTTGAATCTCAATAAAAATGTGTTGATATTTTCTTGTCCTTGTGTTGATATTCTAATGTCATATTGTTGATATTTGTAATACACAATGTTGATATAAAAAAACACTCACGAAAATTATCAATATGATAACATAATGACGATATTACCCTTTTGTTGATATTTTGTCTACTATTTATTGAGATTTGTGAGCTTTAATCTCATCCACTCATTTTAAAATTCAAGGGTGGAGATTTAGTTTTGATTTTGGATTAGGGTGCTATAAGCATTAGAATAGGACCCATAGTTTAGAATCTTAATCTTTTCTTAAATAATATATATAGTATAACTTTATTATAATTATAAAATACCTAAAATATCCAATTATATATACACAATATATGTAAATTTATCAGTGATTATGTATTTATGTTTTGAAATAGGAAAGTCATAAATCTATAATGAAAAGTGATGCATATGCATGTACAATATCATTGTTTTCCTATAGTATTAAAATTGAATTAATGTGTATATCTTCCTATAGACCGACTTATAAAATTCACCAAAATTAATCAATCACGAGAATCGAGGACATTGCGAAACTTAAAAATTTTAAATTCCAAAAAAGCCCCCAAATCCCCCACCCAAACCCTAAATCTCTCGAACCGCCTCCGCTTTTCCCTCGTCTCCGCTTCCTTCTCTCCGACTTTTTCCCCTCCGGTTCCTTTTCCTACGGATCGGACGATTCCTCTTCCTCTTCTTCTCCAGCTTCTTTTTTTTCTTCCTTTTTTTCTCTCTGTAATTTACTCCTTAAAAACTAACTGTATTCCTCTTGAATTTAATATTGGCCGTCCGATCTGAGATCGTTCCAGATCTACGACGAGGATTAATTAGACGGAAGAATCATGGCGGTGACGGGGAGACCGATGAAGCGGCTGGTGAAGAGGCGAGTCACTGCCGATCTCAGTGACTTCCTCACGTTCCCGAGCGGCGGCGATCTGGCAGCCGCAAAGCCGTTCAGAACCACCGTCAGGGCGCTCCTGACGAAGCACGCGTTTCTCCCTCCCCCTTCGACGCTCTTCCCTCACCTTCTCGCCTGGCAAATCCTCTTCCGCGTGGGCGACGTAGCCGTGGACGACGGCGGACCGGCCATCGTCTGCCTGGACGTCGTGGAGGAGGATGTTGCCAGATCTAGATCCGTTTATTGCGATCAGTGTCGCGTCGTTGGTGAGTTCTCAGCAGACGTGCTGCACTCAGTTGATTAACTGCTAATTACTGATTTGTTTTTAGTGAAATTATTTTTAAGAATTGAAAGATCAATTTGATAAAGGCACCAGCTGTTTAGAATATTCGAATGCGTTTTTGGATAACTATGAGAAAACTTAATTTGATAAAGCACAAATTAAGAATTTAAGCTAATTATAGGTGGAAGTGGGACCCGTCCCGTACCCAAGTGGGCCAACTGCCTAAAAAAGTAAAGGCCCATGTAATGAACTTTAAAAATAATAATCGTATAAATCAAAACAAAATAAATTAAAGTGGGCCTCGCCAGCCGCCTAACCTATAATATCCGCTTAGAATTTTATATGGAGGCTTTTCCTAAAGTACCCCTTAATCGTTTGCTGTTATTAGGGTAGAATTGTCTTTCACTTTATAGGATATATAAAGAATTACGTAAAAGCTTTTTTTATAATTTTAGTTTCGCGCCTTTTATGTACTCATATTTGAATCTTATTATTAATTGAATATATTTTGATATAAAATGGAGTAGTAATTAATCGCGGGTATTGTCGGTTTTTGAAATTGGGTAGGATGGAGTAGCAATCCCGTGAGCGCAAAGCGGTACCATTTCATAATCAAAGCTGATGGAAATTCGATTGCTGGCTACAATAAGACGTGTGCCGGCTGCGGTGACGCCCTTCATATGACTGATTCCAGGTAAACATAATTTCTTTATTTCTGATATGGATTTATGGAGTTTGTTCAGATGTTGGGTATAGCATTTGGGGTTTATTTTGAGTATTGCAAACTTTGAAGTTCGAACTATTACTGATCATCATCTTTAGGGGGAAATAATTATGGGATTCTTGATTGTAGCCTATTCTTCTGATATATGGATTGTTCTTCCAGATGCAAGTCATGCAATCATGTAATGACAACGGAAGATGTCGAAGACTGGATGTATCAGCAGCTAGACAACACGACACATCTGTTGCATGGTGTCGTTCATGCAAACGGCTACGGCCATCTTCTTAGAGTAAATGGTAGAGAAGGTGGATCCTGCCTTCTTTCGGGACGACATATAATGAATTTCTGGGATAGGCTTTGCAGAATGCTTGGAGTCAGGTGGGGATTTCTCCATTTTTCATTCCCACCATATGCTAACTATACAGTTGGGGCCTCTGACTTGTGCTTTTATGGATGAACAGAAAGGTCAGCGTGATGGACGTGTCGAAGAAGAATGGTCTGGAGCTCCGATTGCTTCATGCTGTGGTTAACGGCCATCCGTGGTATGGAGATTGGGGCTATCAGTTTGGTGCGGGCAGTTTCTCGTTGAACCTGGACGACTATAATATGGCAATCGAGAATCTCTCCTCTCTGCCACTGTCTTTGTTTCAGGCTCAAGGAAGGAAGCCTCGGACTCGCCTGCAGGATTTGATATCATTTTACCAGTCCATATCTGAAAGGGAGCTTGTGAACATCCGTGACCTGTTTTCTTTCTTGACGGGTTTGATTCACGATCGCCATCAGCAGTCCTCGGTGAGGGCGGATGAATCTTCTCGGAAGAAACTTAGGACTACTAACTCGAGTGCTTTGTGTTCTTGGACTACTGATAATGTAAGACACGTGGAGGAAGCCATGTTCAAAGTGTTGCGTGCTGTTAGTGGATCCACCTGGGTGAGTTGGCGTGCTCTTAGAGGTGCTGTTTGCAGAGTAGGTCCACCAGAGCTTTTGGATTACTGCCTTAAAGAACTCAAGGGGAAACAGGCAGCTCCCGGCATGATAGTTGCTGCTCGGTGCATTTCTGATTCTGGTGCCATGGAGTACAGAGTCGAGCCAGGAAGCGAATCCATTCCAGGCAGTACATGTTTGAACAGCTTCCCTATGCCATGTAATGAAGGTCTTGTGGGGGATCTTAAGTATTTTTACGAGAGTCTTCTCCATCCGGAAGCAATGGCGGGTGTAGGTAAACGAGAAGTTGCAGTTAGGTCCGCCACAAAGATTCTGGATTGCAAGCAATTTGTGAAGGACTACTTGCCAGGGCATTTCCTGCAAGTTTCCAAGGAAAATACAGTGCAAGTACTATGTGAGGTTGATCTGATGGAGAATCATGATAATCCTCCGCCAGAGCTAATGGTGCTATCCGCAGATGCGACGATTGGTGAGCTGAAGGTCGAAGCAATGAGGGGGTTCCAAGATGTGTATTTGATGTTGAGAAGGTTTGAAGCGGAGGAGGTGGTTGGTTACGGTGGTGTTGGTGAATCCACTCAAATCAGACTATTGCTAGGGTCGATGGAGCGTGTGCGCATCCGGGGGAAGTTGCACGGGAAAAATGGTGCGAGTAGGTTTAGAATGGAAAGGGGGATAGAGAGATGGATAGTGGATTGCTTATGTGGTGCAAAGGATGATGACGGGGAGAGAATGCTGGCATGCGACGTATGTGGGATATGGCAGCATACTAGATGTTGTGGGATTCCGGACTCGGATGGTGTTCCGGTCAAGTTTTTTTGCCACAGATGTAGACGGAAATAAATGGGGGCTGGATAATGTTTTTGTTGATGCCGCCGCCGGTACGCTACTAAGTACTAACACTGTAAATTGTAAATATGCCTTCTTTTTTCCCAAACCAAGGTCTTGTCTAGTGTGATGAGATGTGTATGTATATGTTCCTCTTATCAGAAATAGAGTTTGTGTATATTTTGCCTCTTATCAATTTTAATCTTCTGTTGCACCACACTCTCATTGCATCAATAACCTAATACTACTATCATTTCAAAAAGATTATATGTGTTGGTAACTTGTGTTTAACTTCCACTCCAACTCCAACGATCTCATAACATATCTTTAACTTGTTCAAAATTATAAAAATCTGAAGTGTGTATGAATTAACAATACAGAAACGAAGTAGAATACTAGGAAACGTGATGGAGATGACCTAATTAATGGATGTTTGTGGCTCTTATTGTTTCTGGTTATTATTGTTTTTGGGAGTTGGAAACGAGTTCATCCCACTTTGAAAATATATGGAAACCAGCTATGCAGCAGCACCACCCCACTGCTTATTATCCCTTTATTTTGCCCACTTCAGTTTTGACTTTCTCATTTTTCATTGTGCTTTATACATATCTTGTTTGTTTGTTTCCTCTTCTTCTCAAAACTAAAGTACATGTGATTTGTAAATGCTCCCCACTTTGTTCATCTTGTTACAACAAGTCAAATTTGGCAGACTAATCTTTTATTTCCTAATACATTGTTTAATCTGCACTAATTTTGATCTCTAGGTCACATATGAGAATATAGTGCCCCTTAGCATGTCACATTCCATGCAATTAATTAAACAAAGATAATTGGCATAGTGCATATTTGATTATCCAATCCTTTTAATACATGTGGACCACATTGCCATGGGGGGTTTTTCAACTAATCAAGATTTGATAAATAGAATTAGTGCCCTTAATGTAATCTCCAATCAACTTTTCCCATGCATCTCCTCTGGGCTCTATATAAATCCATGCATGTGAGCATTTAAGTCATAAATTAATACTCATCGCTCGTATTCGAAATGGGGGCTCTCAACATAGTTTTTGGGGTTGTAATCTTGATTATAAATGGATGGATGGCAAATGGGTTGAGCATGAATTACTACATCATGACATGCCCAATTGCTGATATTATAGTAAGGAATGCTGTCCAAACAGCTCTGCAGTCTGATCCCACTTTTGCTGCCAGCCTTGTTAGGATGCATTTCCATGACTGCTTTGTAGAGGTCAGTCAAGTTGCTAATATATAGTACTAATTGTTGGTTGGTAAGACCCTTTCTCTCCGACTTGTACTAGTACGTTTGAATCGTAACTCATGTATGGTGCAGGGGTGTGATGGATCAGTACTCATCGATTCGACCAAGAGCAACACTGCAGAGAAGGACTCTCCAGCGAATTTAAGCTTGAGAGGGTATGAAATCATTGATGCTGCTAAGCGAGCATTGGAGAGACAGTGCCCTGGTGTTGTTTCTTGCGCTGATATCGTCGCCATGGCTGCAAGAGATGCTGTTTTCTTTGTATGTGTGCTTTTTATTCATTACTACTATTTATTTTTACTCATGTTCAGTGATATGATATGATATGATATGTAAATCTGCGTGCAGTCAGGTGGTCCATTATATGAAATTCCTAAAGGGAGAAGAGACGGAACGAGATCTAAGATAGAAGACACCTTTTTTAATTTACCCGGACCGTCCTTAAACGCTTCCGGGCTCATCTCCGCGTTTGGCAAGCGCGGCTTCACTACCCAGGATATGGTCGCTTTATCAGGTACTAACCGCTGCTTTTATTCATAATAACAACCGTCACTTTTCGCTGAGCGTATGTCTTACAAACATCAACTACTTTTATAGGGGCGCACACGCTGGGTGTGGCCAGATGTTCATCTTTCAAGCCCCGACTGGATGCAGCAGACCCCACTATTGATACTTCGTTCGCTAAAACCCTGTCCAAGACATGCAGCAGCGGAGATGACACGGAGCAGCCCTTTGATTCGACCAGAAACACCTTCGACACTAACTACTTTAGCGCCCTGCAGAGACGCGCAGGGGTCCTCTTCTCCGACCAGACACTGTTTGAATCCCCTGCAACTCGAGGGCTCGTCAATATGTATGCCTTCAACAGAGCCATGTTTAACATGGATTTCCAGCGGGCCATGATTAAAATGGGACAGATAGATGTCAAGGAAGGCACCAATGGAGAGATCAGAAGTAATTGTCACGTCATCAATTGAATTCATCTGTATAATCAATCACACAAGAACATCTTTGTTTTCTCAATCCTTGTATTAGAATACTATCTAAATGCGACTACGTCGAATGTTCAAAGTAATGTAATAAATATTATCCATAGTTAATATTCAGAGATTTCTAAGTTTCTTTTACCATATCATTCATTTAAATGAAAATTTTAAGCAAAATAATGCTATTATATGTTGCCAAGTCAGTTCAACTTAAGATTGTATTATAGGAAGTCATATAATCTTCTTTATCATTCAAAATCATTTTATATTACAACATATAACATCCACTAGTAACAAATTACACAAAAGAATCTACTAGTATCCATATGATGTTCTCCTCATCATCCTCATGAATTCCTCAGCACTCACTTCACCATCACCTGCACATTTCATGGGAGATTACCACAACATTATACATAAACTGAAGTAGAATTACAAATCCAGAATGCTAGAAGCAAATTTTATTAGCTCAGTTATTTGCATGTCATGTCTAGCTAGAGGAAATTATGTAGAGCAAGCTTACGATCTCGATCTGCTTCGTCGATCATGTCCTGAATTTCTTTCTCAGTGAAATTTTCACCCAACTCCTTGGCTATGCGTTGAATATCTGCAGTAGAGATCTTGCCCTGCACTCAAGTCTCAACTGATGAGCACCTATGTATGGGAATAAAGATGAAGTAGAATTTAAGATACTAGAGGGACTCACATTTTTATCTTGGTCAATAATTTGAAAAGCTTTCATGAGCTCTTCTTTGGTGTCCCTTTCTCCAAACTTGGCAGTCATCATGTGACAAAATTCATCAAAGTCAATTGCACCACTTCCATCTTTGTCGACTTCAGCTATCATTCGAGTAATTTCCTGTAGTAAAAAGCTAGAAACATTCAGACAATAGGACCATTTTCATTATTTACACAACATGATAGTAATTGTTATACTATAATCACAGCTAGAAGAACTAGCTGTGGTTAATCAGCTGAGCAAAACATATTGAGGCTAAATCCTTAATCATTTGTTAATGCAAAGTATGAAAGGCATCGATTATGAACTTTCAATGATTATAACTTAACAGCCAACATGACCTAGGCATAGAATAAATAAATGATTCAATCATAAGAAATTCTTAATACATTAGATAAAAACATAGAGATCAAACTCATAAATGTTTTACAAAGCCACTGAGCCTCTCAGAATTCACAATCACCCTACATGCGATGTTTCATAGAAAGACGACAGAAGCATAATCCTTGAAGTACGCATGTGCCACTTTGGAAAAAATATAAAATCACCAACATTTTCTTGCTGACAGAGATGCAGCATTTGTGGACTATATAATGGAAGCAAAACTACATATTATGCTATCCTCCTAAAGTATAATCACACAACTCATTACACTTCTGAGTTCAGAGAAAAACCACCAGAACAGATTTTAAAAATAAGTCATTACCTCTTCAGACATTTCAAAACCAAGAGCCCTGTAAAGCAACAAGATCAGTGATTTAGTGCAAGTAATAACTCTTCAACTTGCAAGTACATCTTAAACCCCAATGTCCACACACACCAAAAGAAGGAAGAATATACCTCATTGCAACATTCAGCTCTTTAGCATCAATTGTTCCTGCATGCAATTAGTTGAAGAAATACAACCATTAAGAATAGACAACTGTATTGACATTTAATTAATTTGATATAGATTTATCAGTACCAGATCCATCCGTATCAAAAAGTTCAAAAGCTTCTTTAATCTCCTGTTTTTTCTGTTGAGTTAATCCATGAGGGCGCCCTCTTGGTTTGTCTTTCCTGGACATTCCCCGGTAAAGAGAAGACTGCAATAGGTGAATGTAAAAAGGAATCATGTAATGGTTTGAAGAAGAACATAACCAGAAAGAAAGAATGGAAGGCAAGATAAAGAAAGAATGGAAGGCGAGATTGAAGAGATTTCTGGAGTGATAGGGAACAGACATGCTCAAAATCTGCACTTTAAATGCCATTGTATCCAGTTAAACTTGTAAAATAAAAATTGATCTAAGAAGTCAATAGAAGCCATGTTCTCCTACTTCATCCAATCTCCAACCACATACCAAAGTGGCTTCATCTGGCTGTACTCAAATGCATGAACCTAATTACCTAATTTAACTCTTTCCGTCAAATTAAAATTTATCACCTTCTAATGATAAATCTTAAAGCTATAGCAGATTATACCACAAAAAAAAAGAATGTTTGCTAAAATATTTTCCTTTTCTTGTTGTAATTTAGTTCAATTATGTGATATTCAAATTTTTCCACAGAAATTAGTAGGCTATTCAAATATTCTCAGAATGCGTACCCGCCATATCAACATAAACATCTACCATACCAATAGGAGCTCCATCAAAGATGTCAAAAGAAGTTAAATAAAGTGAATCCTTAATTTGAGGTAAAGTGAATATTTGGGATAGGCGATCAAAATATTATCAATCACGACTTTTTTGATAATAAACAATATGATAGCTAACTGACCTATGACAAATATGCACTATAAGTTCATATGGAATTGCATCAGTTAAACCAAATAATTCCACTGTCCGACCTCCCTTCAGGTAGTAACAATCACACATTGATTAGAAAACCTGCAATTACAGTAACTATTGACCCAAAATGTTGGAATCTGAAGAAGACTATACTTCCAATCAGCAAAATAGCGATTCATATGAATGAATAAAGAGTAATCCAGAAGTTGACTAGGTTGACCTAGACGGAGCTATCACGGAAACCCCTAAAAATACAAGTTACTAAACCCAATTTTGGGTTCTCGTTCTTTGATTGTCGCTCACAAGAAATTGAAAGGTCGATCTTGGTTCGTTAAATACGCCTAATTTGGTTCTAAAAAAAACATTTTTTTTACCAGAATCTCGGTACTGAAGAGTCGGAACAAGGAAAATGAGTGAAAACAACATAATACGAGATCGCGCTCACCAAATACCACGAACAGAGGAAGGGAAATATAGATGAAAATTGCTAAGTAAGGAAAAATGATCGATTGAAAAAGGATTGAATTGGAAACGTTACCATATCAATTTGTGGAAGACGATCTCGAGCCTCTGCTCCTGAATTAAGTTTTTATCTCGTGAATTGAAATGAGAGAGGGAGAGAAATCTGATTTTTTAGATTGGAGTAAAAAAAGAATGGTTAGTATATAAAGGAAAGTTGAGGGGTTAGAATGATAATTTTATAATTCAAGAGGACTAAACTACAAATTCTTAAGTTTGAAGTTGAAGCTAACTATTGAGCTTGGCCCAGTTGGTTTGGAAATCGATTTCACAAAATCCAACGCCTTGACTGATGAATTTCAGATCTACCAGAAAACATCAATCCGCTCCATTAGATTCCTGACTGCATAGATTAATTCGAGGAAAATGGAGAAGATGAATCAAGCATTTGAGAGGATGAAAATGCTGGTGGGGATGGAGGTTGATGACGAGGAGGAGCAGCGGCAGCAGCAAGAGTCTTCGTACATGGATGATTTCAATCGCAACTGCACTTTGTCAACTAAACAGGTAAAACTTTGTTTAGTCATTTAGTATTTTTCTGGAATTTTCAATTGCAAATTACAGCGGGGTTTTGCAATTTGCAAGCTTATTTTTACTTACTTTTGACAGAGACTGTATGGTTTTGCAATTTGCTTATCAGCTGGTATAACTTGCACACTCTTGGTAAGTTTCCAAATCATTTTGATTACCTAAATTGAAGAGGATGAAATCATGCCTTTGTGTCGAGTCATGTCTGCAACGGGTGAAGCACTGAAATCAACAAATTTGTATTTTGGTCTTCTGCCTCGCAGTCGATGCTTGTTTTCTTCCATCCTGTCAAATTTGGGATAACATTCTCATTAGGAAATCTGCTTGCTCTTGGAAGGTCCGTATTTCAATGACACTACGAGCTAAATCTGCTTTGCTTTTTGTCATTCTAACATGTATGTTCTCAATATGTCATCCGAATACACATTTTGGCATTGGCAATCACATGCTTTTTGTTAAGATCTCATCTCTTAAACAGTTGCTGTAGTGTATTGTTAGACATTTTCTTTCTGTATAACTTGATTGTTACTACTTACAAGACAGTTCCTTCCCCCACATTCTAGGTATATTACGAAGATGGTGCAGAGATATAAGATTATCTCTAGGTTTTCATGTTATAGATGATCAAGGAAATGCACTTGGTTCTTAAATCCTGCCGGCTGCCGTGCTGCTTACAACTGTTCTTGTCCATTAAGGACTATGATTTTTTGCTAATTGTGGAGCTCTTAGTTTCTGTTGACTGATCACACGAGACTGATATTTTTCTGTATTTTCGTTCTCATTCCTTGCTTACTTAATTGCTTTTGATCATATAGCATCCATTCACCACATAGTTTCTATGCCATTGCTCTTTCTATGATCATTTTCAAATCCAGTAGAAGTATATTTTAAATGCTAACTTTGATGTTTTTCGGTGGCAGCACAGCATTCCTTATTGGCCCTAAAAGACAATTCACCATGATGCTTGACCCAGTCCGTATATATGCTACAGCAATGTATATTGCTAGCATCATAATTGCTCTTTTTTGTGCTGTATATGTGAGTTTCTTGTATAATTAGTTTAATTTTTTGGAATGTAACTTTTTTTAACCTTTTCTTCTCCTCATTCCTAAGAGTCTCTCAAATGTCACAGGTCCGCAACAAGCTATTGACACTTCTGGCAATTGTGCTGGAGTTTGGTGCTCTTATTTGGTATGTATTGATGAATCTGCATAACTTGTGGTTATGCACTGTATTATCTGTTGTAGTCACCCCCAGCAATAGGGAGGTCGAAACTTAGACCTATTACTTGTTAGTATCATGAAACACTAATATCTCTCTAGAAGCTATAGTTGCTATGGAACGTAATGTTATCTCCTTAGTGTTGGTAAGGTAGAACTATGACTTGTTCAGCCTGACTGCTGATGGCCATGGGCTGTGGGTTGAAGCTCCTTCACATTCTTAAACCCACCTTTATTATCTTCGAAAGGATTTGGTACCAACCAACCATTGCTCTAGCATCCATCAGATTCCTCCCTCACTTTTCTTGTGATATGGAGTGATAGGCAAAGAATGGAAAAGCGCAGGAAACTTATTGATAAAATGCACCAACAAGAACTTGACTTTGATAAACTGAAAAGAAAGGAACATGAAACATCAATAATGATCTTCTCCAAAGATATCCCTATCTAACATCAAGGTGTATTTATAGGAGTCTACAATCTTAAAACAAATCAACAGCATATCAAATGCTAACTACTCAAACTAATCTTGGAAACAAATCAAATCAACATTAATTTATTCAATTAGATGGTAAGGCTATATCTTCCTTCTTTATTTGATGAGATACCATTTGATCTCTATCATCTTGTGCGAACATGCCATGTGATTGTCAAGATATATCTCTTGTCTGGAATTGTCTACCCATGCCTATCATTTTATTTAGGGACTTGGATCCTCCATTATTTTGATATATGGAGGACATACAATTGGTATTTTGGTTGGTGTGATATCTTAGTGGACGTTTCTGTTATGTACAGGTATAGTGCAAGCTACATCCCCTTTGCGAGGGCCATGGTTTCAAAACTTATGTTAGCATGCTTCGACACAGAGTTCTAGGGCACAACAACAGGCTCACAACTTGCAGCTGCAAAATGATAGAGCGAGTGGTTCACTGGAGAAAGCGAATTTGTCGAGGTTATTTTGATTACTCTCTGCCAAAGTAGAATGTAATGGGTGATTAGCATTTCTAATAATCGAATCCAACTGTTTTGGTTACTCGAATAATCTTGGTTGAGTTCCATTTCTTTATGGATGTGATTTTGGATCTATAATGATATCATACCTTGGGCTTCAAATCACAAAAAGCATGTTGGGCTTTTAATCTAAGATAAGGAGTACTCCCTCCGTCCTCGAAGAGGAGTCCCATTTCTTTTCGGCACAGGTATTAAGAAATGGTAAGAAAAAAGTGGGTGGAAAAATGTTAAGTGGTATATGAGTCTCTCACTTGTATATACTCTAGGTGTGTCGAAACGGGTAGCGGGTAATGGATAATTCCCAACCTGACCCGATATCCGACGGAATCGGGATACAGGATGGGATCGGATGTTCTTATGTTTTATTTTGGGGGTATCGGGTATACCTGTTAGTCCCGATCTACTCGATATTTATATAAGTATATTAAAAAATTTAATTTTTTATTTTGAGTGACCAAAGTTTCTTCCATTATACCCGTTAGCATAAAGATTTGCAAATCTTTTTAATGGAGGATTTGGCATAAAGATCATATAAGAAGCATCAATACCAGTTAGCCACCAAAAATTAAGTTCAAACATATGTTTGCAAATCTGAGTTATTGATTTACCATGAATAGACTTTCTTAGTCATTTCTTCCTTCTCTTTCCTGCAATACGTGAAAACTGTATTCCAAATGTTTGGATAGTATATAGAGACCTCATAGAGACATAAGAACTTAAATCATTTTCCAACTAAAAAACAATACTCATTCAATTATTAAAGTGTTAGCATATAAAATATGTAGTACATACATAACAAAATAGTAATAAGCTTATTATTATAAAAAATAAAGGGTAAATGGCTAAAAAAATCATTAAGTTTTGTCAACTTCTGGTTTATCCCGTAATTTTAAAAAATGACCAATTATAATATAACTTTGACAATTTTCAGAAGTGTCTCATAGTCAATGATTTGAGGGAAATTATGTACGCTTTTGGAAAATGAAAAGTATCATATGAACAATACATTTGACTATTTAAACGATGTCATTAATGCATTTAGTAAATTATGTTTTTAATTTTTACATATATACGCATTACGTTGATAAATTCAAAAACGTAACATTATGAAATTTTTTTATATGTGACATTTGATAAAATTGTCAAAGTTATGATATAATTGGCCATATTTGAAAGTTGCAGGATAGACAATTTGACCAAACTTCATTGCTTTTTTTGGCCATTTACCCATAGATAAATGAAAAAGTTAGATTTAAATAAAAAAGTTGTGTCAGGTCGAGTACCCGCAGCGTCGGGTGCAGAATACCCGACTCGGGTATCGGGTTAAACCTGACCAGCGTGGGACAAGTATCGGGACTGCCATTTTGTCCGGAACGGGTAGCGAGTACCCGACTCGTCGGGTGCGGTACTTGCAGGTACCCGTTTTGATACTCCTAATAGACTCCCCTTGTCCCATAAAAATAGGGAAACTTCCTTTTTTCATCTTCCCATAAAAATATGCCCTCCGTCCCAAGAAATAGGTCATATTTCTTTTTTCGTCCGTCCCATAGAAAATAGTTCATATCCATTTATGACAACATTTTTCTTCTTCTCTTTAACTTTTCATAGAAATAGTTCACCATCCACTTACACAATTTCAACTATTTTTTCTCTTTCTCTCTTACTTTACCAATTACGCATTAAAACCCATGTCAACCTTAAATGGCCTATTTCTATGGACGGGGGAAGTATAACATTTCTATTTATAGAAAGTTCTCCTAAACTCATTACCCATGTACATTAATTTTATTTACAACTTACTTCATTTGTCCACTATTTAAAGAACCATTTTGCCATTTTGGATTGTCCACGATTTATAGAACCATTTCCTTCATTCCACTTTCAGTTTGCAAACCTCACATTCTACCAACTTTTTATACACACAGTCTAATATAAAACTAATACTTTAAATGAGTCTTGCATTCCACTCACTTTCTCCTTTTACTTTTCTTCACAGAGCCAAACAATTTATTAAAACTCATGCCGAGTCAAATAGGATCTTTAAATGGTGGACATAGGGAGTATATCACTAGGGCCCACTATTAAACACTAATAATAATGTGGGCCCCACTATCCACTAAAACATCTTTTAATTACTCTGCTTTTTATCTCTCTTACTTTACCAATTATGCATTAATTCTAGTGTCATCCCGTCTTTATTTTTTTGGGACGGATGGAATATTAGTTTTAAATGAAATATGAGTTTAATGAGTTAGTAGAATGTAGAACCTATTACCATTTACAGTAATAATAATCCGGGCGGACGAACCGAAATGGAAAAACACGACTCATGTTTGCGGACGGATGGAGTATTTAAGATAAATAAGTGTGGGACAATTGAATCCAGAGGTTAGGCTATTTGAGTATTGTTTGAATCCAATGGATGTAATGAAAATTGTAGCTTAGCTATGTGATTTCCTCCCTTGCTTTTTCCTTTATTTGGAAAACCAAATTTAATTTCTAACTCCTTGTTTCTGGCACTAGGAGAAGAATCCATACAATCTGCATTTATGCACTTAAAACACTCAGAAAACCCAAATATTATTTTTTATTACTGTAGAAAATCCAACTATTATTTTATTGCATAGAAATAACTGGAAACAAAATGCTACATCATTATCAAGAGATGCAGGGTACTCAATAGTTGGATCTGATGAGATTAAGCAGTTGCAGTAGCAGCATCAGCAGCAGCAGGAAGCTTATCGGCCTTGTGGTTGTGCATCCAGACCTTCAGAACTTTCCTGCTGACTCCAATCTCCTCACAGAAGCTTCGCACCTCGGCATCACCTGCATTGTATATCTTCCATCCATTTTTGTGAGCAAACAGGCGCATCTTCTCTTTCTGGTCCTTGGTGAACTTGGTTCTGAACCTCTTTTTCGCCCCTTCTCGGACTGGTGGAGGGACCTCCACCTTCCTGTGGAAGTTCTGGTGGCAGACGCAAGCAGCGCAATTGAAGGCCTCCAGGGTGCCTTCCTCTCCTCCAGCCATAAACTCGCCACAGCCATCGGTGGCGCTTCTACCAATGGCGATCGCATGGTTCTTGAGGCACTCCATGAACATATATGTTGGTATGGTGATCATGTTCTTCTCCTCACCTGGCATATCTCTACTACTATTCTATGACTAAGCAGAGAAAAGAGCACTTACTTCTTAACCATACTTACTGATGTTGGTGTTATATAGCAAATGAGAGATGAATTGTATAGCAAATCCCATTTAATTAGCGGTTGAAAGGCAGTGGCAGGATTAGCATAAAGGTGCCCTTCATTAACTTAGTAGGAGTGGAATTATTTGCCAATGTGTAAGCACTATTTTAGTCTATTGTTTTCGTTAACCATATAAATATGCCCCGCTTTAATTACGACGCTCTTTCATTCATAAACGGAAAATTTTTCGTTCAAATCATAATTTTTAGTTGACTAAGTCAATCTCATAGCTTTCAAAATAAGCGAATTAAATTACACTAACTTTGTACATTTCTCGATTATCTAATACAATTTTGTTAAAATCTATCATTTAAATCATAATTTTTTGTTACTTCTAAGTAAATTTGGCATTGTTCTACATTATAGTAGTCAATTTCTAGAATATTAATATCATGTAAGTGGTAAAGATATAATAATGAAGAGTACAAAAGTTATGCTTTATTTTTAATCTGCTATTTTTAAAAGTTATGAGATTGACCAAAAATTAACCAAGTTATGATTTAAAAGATAATTTTCCGTTTATAAATTTATCAAAGAATTTATTGTAGCTTGCGAAAAAAAAAATTTGTGATATTGAAATATTAACAGTTGACTATTCGTTTTGCATACCCAAACTACAGCGAAATCCTATTCAGAGATGCCCAAATTTAAATTAGCCGAGGAAAAAATCAACTTGCATTAAATATCGTCTAAAGATTCTAAATGTACATTTTTGCCCTCAAACCGTTAGAGGGTGATTTAGTTTGAAAAAATTAGAAAAAGTCAATAGGACATGCATTAAGTATAGTATACAGACCGAAAATGACATTTTGAAAATATAGGTACTGCAAATATGCATCGATGAAAGTATATGTCCTAAATTTGTAGTCACTCTATAGAATCATATTGTAGTTTAGGAGGGTGCAAAAGAGAGAACGGGCAAAATTTTTAGGACCTATATTATCTGCGATGCACTTTTGTGGTCCTTATACTATCCATTTTTGCTCGTTTCAGGTGCTTTTATACTATATTACGGGCATTTTTGTACATTTACTCTCCAATCACTAAAATGAAATTTTAGTGATTTGTTTTGCGAGGACCTGAAATGAAATTTGTACGTTTTGGGGTATTTGATTTGTGATTTATTCGAATTACTTACGAATTATTATTTGGAATGGTTATAGTGCAATTCATTAATCTATAGTTGAGCCAATCCAATTCATGAATCCATAGTTTGGCTGGATTTATGAATTGTGAATTAAAATTTATTGTTATAGGATGTAATTCTCGCAAACATATGAATTTCAAAATAGCTATATATTCAATCCTCTAAAGCCGTATACATGCCTATTAAATTAGAACTTAATAAAGAATTGAAATTGTATACATATAACCAATTTTACTATAGACACGGTGAAGTTTTATGTGCTACGGTAATTAATATTTTCACATTCTCACGAACATATATAATTTTCAAAATAGCTATAGCTATACTAAGTGTACATACATAAAACATATTTAATCCTCTAAAGTTATGTACATGCATATATAAATAGATGACTAAGTATAGATTATGACGGTAAATTAGTCAAAGCATATAAATTTATACACCAATTAATGTATATCAACTTCGGAAACCTTATACGAAAGAGAAACTTATCATAAATTAAAGCATATAAATTTATGCACTAATTAAAATAGGAAAACAGAATTAATGTTGATTAGTCATAGAGTATTCACTAGTCACTACTAGTATTGAATACTACATCCGTCCCCCAAATTTTGATACACTTTAACCCGGCAAGGGGTTTTAAGAAATGTAATGGAAAGTGAGTTGAAAAAGTTGGTAGGATGTGGGTCCTACTTTTAAAGTATTAATTTTATAATAAAATGTGAGTAGGAATGAGTTAGTGAAATATGAGGTCCACTACCAAAAATGGTAAAAGTGAAGTGTGTCAAATTTCCAGGACGGACCGAAATGATAAACTCTGTCAAAATTTAGGGGACGGAGGTAGTATATATTACTCCAAATAGTATAAAAAATTCCATTTCGGTCCTGGTAAAAAATTTCATTTCAAAATATAAAAGGGTAAAAATGTACATACAAATTTTTGCCTAATGGATCTAGGACTTTTTGTCCAAAACGGTGTTTGAAAAAGTGCAAAAGCACATGAAACGAGCAAAATGGATAGTATAGGAACCGCAAATATGCATCGAGGATAATATAGGGCCTAAACATATAACACTTTCGCAGCTGGGCCATCCTGGGCTTGAACCAGAGACCTCGCCCATGAAGTAAATCATCGCACCTCGGTCCAACCAATTGGGAGAGAATGTAAGGTGCCCCTGTTTTTTCAGGGTAAGAAGGGGTAGAGAAAATGCCTCGAGCCGATGTTTGAGCACCAGGCGCTACGGCGCTGAAGTAACCCACGCAATTCTCCCTCTCTCTAAACAAGTCCCTACTTTTTGTCTATGGCTTTTTGAATTTTCTCAAAAATCAAGTCTTTGTTACTACATCAAACAAACTGAGTTATTCATTCCTATTTTTGTAATTCAAAGTCACAACACAAAACTGAGTTGGATTTGCTCATAGAAACTGCCTTCTTTACTTGGAAGTTCTGGAAAAGCAGTCACACTTGTTATGTACATGGTATTGCAGTAATAACATTTGTATTAGGTATATTGCTTTCTCTATCGAATTTGGCTCCATGTGTTAATGCTAATCCTCTCTTTCACAAGTATTAGATATCCAGGGATACCTCATTCATTGTTCTGTCGTGCCCGTGGAGGTTCTGCATAAACCTGACCTTGATCTCTCAAGTCTCGAAATATGGACAGGAAGGAGTTGAGGCTCTCTGATGAAGCTCCCCCAAGGATCCACAACAGCAGCGAACTAAACGAGCTCATGGCCCCAGGATTCCCTCCGCCCTCTGGCTGACGAATGACGGGTTGCTCGCCAGCATTTGGAGGATTGCCTAACGTATTAGTGGGCTGTTCCTCAGGACCAGCTGCAGCATTTCTAGGCGTTCCTCCACCTCGAGCTACTGGCACAGATGCCATATCTGTGTTCACAGCTCCGGGGTTCCTTGTATTTAATCTTGTGATGCGTAATGTTGATGCCAGAATAGTAGAGGATGTGATATGAAAATCTGGATGATGCTGAAAATGTGACCGACGATTTTGCATAAACCTCTGCAAAGCAGGAACCTGCCAGGATAGTTTATTAGAAATCAATCCCTAAACTAATGTGAGGACATGAATAAAAATTCAACCATATTAATTTACCGGTATCTAGCAACAAATTTTTCCATACTAGTATTTTCACATTGTTTTTCCCTCAAACTCAAAACTCAAATTCTACCTTCCAAGATGCTGCATTATAACTAAAAGAGCATATACTGATTGAAGCATGTTATACCTCAAATCTATTCCAGAAATAGAGGACAAGGTGTTGCATAAAAGCAGCAGAAGTTGAGAGAGCTAAATAAGAAAACCCTGCATGCACAACAATGGCATGTCAGTGAATAATCATGACTTGGACAATGTCATCATCTGATGCTAAGATACTAGAATATTACCATATGTATAGGAGAAAAAGTATATGTGGAACACTAAAAAGTAGAGCAAAAAGAAGCGAGGAAAGAACTTCATTGATATTGGTGTACGGACACTGCAAGATATAGAAGAAAAAACTGTATAAGTAAAAAGAATGGTCAAAAGTTGGTTGCATATAGAAGATTAAAATTATAGTCTGAGTACTTTATCTATATTTATACCAAACATCTTATAAAAATTATCAGGCAGCAGCTGTTAAATGTGTTGTCAGGTGTGGATCAGACACGGTAGTCCACTACAACCCTAGACATATAGATAACATAAAGCGGCATCGGGTGGCTTTCATTAGTTAGAAGTCAAATATTATCCACATGTTTAACTTGTTTCTCTTGCTTTTTTCATATTTCTTTTGTTGTTAGGTATAAGCTAGGGAAAGGGAACCACCTGATAAGCGTGAAGAGTTCACAGATCCAGACAAGAATCAAGACCATGAAAGCCAGAAGCTGATCATCATAAAACTCAAATAGAAAAAATAGTATTCCAATCATTATCTGGATACAGAATAAGGAGACATGTCAGTTCACTTAAAATGGGATACAAGGAGTAAAAGATCACCAAAAGAAGTTGCATGCTCACCGGTACAAAAACAAGCGATTCTATTACATGTACAAAAATCAGTTGAAAGGTTGGAAGCCTGTGTCGAGCATGATGCTGGAGCTGCACTGAAATGAGGATACAAAACGAAACATTTCAATACATCACCCAACACTCTAATCAAGGTCAATATATGTTTCAAAACAAGTCATGTAACTCTATTTCTTCGACCATGTAACTTTTGTAATGACAGCATAATGTAAGACCCAAGTTGACCGGTCTAATACTAGTTACATATTTCAGATTCATAATGATGGAAACTTAATTAATGATGCACTACTTTTACAGTCTTACATTGTATAAAGAAAAACGAGAATAATCATTTCAATAAAAGCTCATTTGTCAAAACAAACCTGTAAACTTCAGCATACGCGTCTGCGTCTCTCTCAATGTAAATGAAACGGACATTGTGGTTGTGAAGAAAACAAATAGTGACATCATTAATACACCGCACTTGGTCACAAGATAGTCTGCAAAAGACAGCAGCAGAAGAGCATGTGATGTTTTATCATCATGTGACATTTACTTTTTAGAAGACAGCGCTTAGATATGCCTGAATTTAGTGAGGAAGTGGTAAAACACTAAACCTCCAAATTTTGCAGAACTTTCAGGCTGCTCGTGAGCATAGGTAAGGTTATAAAACTCCTTTGTTTGGTAATTAAAAAGGTAACCTGCCAAATTGCAAAACATCTATTATAATGGAAGGAAACACAAATATAACAGCACTCGAGGTTAGGTATGCCTTGCTTGATTAAGATAGCAAAATCATAGTATGAAATAAGTGTTTTAACGGTTGCAAGTAATAAAGTTACACTATGAACCGGCTGATTTGATAAAATCCATTAATTAACTCAGAGACAGTTACATGGCAGAAGAGAGGTGCAAGATTCAAATTGGGGTGGCAGTCTGTTATACAATAACCAGTGAATGGTTTTATTAAAGGGCAAAAAACAAAGGAGAAATTTTCAAGCTTTGAAAAATATAACTAAGAGCACGTGACTGTAATAGTTCTTCCTGCAACATAGTTTAAATATAACTTCAAAGTTGTGGTGGAAATTTATGCTAAAACTGATGCCATACAGATACTTGATACCTTGGCCAGGTGAATTCAATAAACTATTCATCAAAATAGTGTCATATCCTACAACCCTGTTTATCAACAACTGCTGCCACCTGAATAAAAACCATATCAATTTAACGTTAATATCTAGAAACATAATATCTAAGTTGCCTTAATGTGGTAATGGCACAATTATCCAATATTTGATTTCATTTCAAGTAAATAAAATTTACTGGAAGCAGAATACATATATCAAGTTAACTTGCTATCTTATATCTAACTCATAGAAACATGCAACTCACCATGGTTAGCCAGTAAAAGTATCAATTAATACCTGAATGAGAGGGACTGTTGGTAGTAACAGCATAAACCGGTGGCACTTTTTTTACAGTTCCATAATATTGTAACAACAAAACCTATTCTACGTACAGAGTAGACAAAAGACTTTGAAACCTTAGCTCAAACTATGCAAAAGGAAAATATCAATCAAATGAGCAGTCTTTTCATCTAGAAAGTAAGAAAGAGCAACATTATATTACCGGTTGCCAAAGCAATTATGTCGAGCTGAAATACTGATATTAATTGTACGAATTCCATGCCTTGATCTAGCCTCTTCAGGCAACAAAAAATAACCCTACAAAATAATGCATCTCGTAAAAAATAGCTGAAGAGAAGGGTAAATGACACTCTGCCTCCTGAAGGGTAAATCTTACTCCCTCCGTCCCAAGATAAGCGAAGACTTCTTTTGGGCACGGGATTTAAAAGGAATTGATATTTAAAGAGTTAAAGTAGAGAGAGTAAAATATAAGAGAGAAAAGTAGAGAAGTAAAGAGAGAATAAACTAGGAGGAGAATAAAGTAAGAGAGATGATTTTTTTGCTAAAAAGGGAAATGATTCACTTATAGTGGGACATCCCAAAAAGGAATATGACTCGCTTATCTTGGGACGGAGGGAGTAAAAAGTTTCAGATGCAAAATGTAATTTAGCAATATCCTTCATGAAAACAGAAAATGGCTCAATGGAGAAAAGTAAACAAGAAATGAAATGAACCTATAAAGTTAAACCTTTTCCATTGTATACAAATAAGCCGGTTCAAATGCCTTGCTTCTCTTCTCTAGCCACTGCACTGCGATATTAACATAAAGAACAATAAGATTGCATGAGATGGAATGATATACTCCCTCTGTCCACAAAATTTTCCTTTTCGCCCATCCAAAATTAATTGCCGCTTTTCATTTATAGAAGTAGGGTCACACAACTCACAGTGCCCACCACACATTTAAAGTGTGACCCTTACTCCACTCACACACTACTAACTATTTTATTAAAACTTGTGCCATCCATAACATAGTAACCTTTTTGTTGACAGAGGGAGTATTATACTCTTGGAATGTCCACAAGGAAACACTCTCTGAAGTAAAACACATTCAAGAACTCATGTAACAACCTTAACCAAACTTTAGGAAAACTTTGAAACAAAAGCATGTCAGGATTAAGGATAATCTAACAGAACAATTTAGGTTTCAAAGAGAAGTTAAAACACCCCGGCATAGATTTTCTAGGCTTACAGAATAGGTTATGAAGGATAACTAAATCCATGGGATTGCAGAACAAAAGATCTAAAATCTCATCATTCGAAATTGAATGGACCAGAACCGTGCACCAAATGTCGCCAAAAATCTAGTAAAGATATGGGCAGAGAAAGCATCTACCTGCATAGGAGTTGAACCTGTCCAAATGTAAGATCTTTAGCCACTTTGGAATATCGAAATTCAGATTAATACCAGCAACATCCTGCATGAGTATGGGGCTCCAGTTATTTAGAACTGCATCGCAAAGTATGTCTGACGCGAAAAATAATATCTCAAAAAAAGAAGTGAACATGGATTCCTGACATATCAGATTCCACTGGTAACCAATCCATAGAAAGGGAAAGAAATAAAGCTATCATCAAAATCTAACCCATAAACCTCCAAGAATTCGCCTTGCTAATCTCAGAAAGAAAGACAAACGGCCATGCCACTTTCTACCAATATGGAATATAGCCGCCCTAAGAGATTCTTTTGGCGAAACAAAAAACCTATTGCGGGGCACATCTTCACTGGCTTTTATCACCATGTCATCAGATGCTGGCTTAAACCTTTCACTGCTGATAGAAATTTCTCTTTGGGATTCTAAAACATCACTATCAGTCTTCCAAAATTCTAATTGAGATTTCACCATCTTTGCATCAGAGTTTATCCAGCTCAACCATGAATTTGCAGCCAAATGAGGTGAACCTCCGCCATCCACATTGGTAGGTTCTTCACTTTCAGCACTCGTTTCTTTATTATGGACGTCTATGTCCTGATTATTAGGCTCGTTATGCGACCACAAGCCAGCGCTGGTGATCTGCAGGAGAGCAGGTAAAACTGAGAAGCCATCATAATCCGTTGAACAAGAAAGTTTTGCAAGTTGTACTAAGTTAGCAGCAGCCAGACTTTAGGAGAAGAGTATAAATGTCGATAAAATGAAGGATAATTTCCTACCTTAATCTGAATAAGCTGGGCATCAGACATTTGGGCACTAGAGAACTCACTGGAACAGCCAGGCTGCAGCATCCAATGATAATAAAGAGTAAAATTTACATCATAGTATTAAAAAAGGGTAGTGATGCAATATGGAATTGAAACGATTAAGCCCAAATTCCCACTGGAAACAGTGAATAATTTGATAAACTAACAACACCGAGTCACAATTTTTCTCGAATTGAAAAAAAGGAAGAACAGACGATGAAGGGGGAAACCTGCTGAACATAATTGGCGTGCATAACAACGAGGATACAGAAGAGGGTGATGGCCACTAAGAGGAAAAAGTACTCCAACTTAGCTCTGATTTTGGGGGTGAGCATCTCAGAAAAGCGCTCCTGCACCCGTATAAAGGTCTGCTCCGGATCCATTTTCAATTGCCGGAGGGGGGAGACGAAAACGAAGACGAATTATCCGGCGAATTTCTAATCTGTAGCTGCCATTTTTGGGGATTTTGATTATGGTCAGAGTTGGACTATTGGTTTTTGTCCTTCAACTCAAAACTGGAAGCTTATTCTGTTTTTCCGACTTATCCCACAATTCATATTAGCTGCCTACAATTTTCGATTTTACTACCATTTATTTAATCACTTGGTATTAGTATGAATACAAAATATTTTATGGAGTAAAGGTTACGTGTGGTCTGGTACATATGACTGCTCGTCCCGGAGGGGCTAGACGGAGAGAGAAAGTTGGCGCGCTGTGGTTGGGCGGCGATGCTCACTCGCCAGATTACGAGTGAGTGTCGATTTTTTTCCATTTTAATTTATTTCTTTAAAAGAATCAAAAAATTAAAAAATAATAAAATAATAAAATTTTCCATTTCTTCAAATACTATTGTTTTATTACCACTTTTTCCATTTTTTTTTATCATCCAATTTATCTACAATTCAAGGTTAAATATCTCATTCACCACATAGTAATATTTCTTTTTACCAAGTAACTCTCTCTTATTTATTTCTCTAAATTTTTTTTATTATCATTCTTAATTCAAGTATGGCCGACTCAAGTGGGGAAATCCATTGAATCCTGCCGGAATCGTTGGAAGAAGAAAAGGAGAGTACTGTCACTAGGGCTGGCAATTTTTTGGCACGATACGCTAACACGACACAAACCCGCACGAAATTAATGGATTTGGATCAAGGCTTATTGGGTTCGTGTCCTTATCGGGTCGACATGTTAAGAACACGAAAATTTAGTGTCGTGTTTGTGTTACCCGTTAAGAAATTATGTTTTAATATTATTGATTTTTACTATTATATTAAATACCTAAATTTGTATCGTATTCGTGTTGGATTTTGTTGTTATGAAGTATGAATCTATTGATCTTACTATTCAACAAACTAGATCGTGTAATCAGATTTTAAGTTCCTAATCAGATTCAAGGATTTAAAAATTTTAAATCATGAATAGTTTTTATCTTGTTGTTATTAAATTTTTATCGTGTTATCAGGTCGTGTAGTCGTGTAGTTATAGTGTCGTTATCGTGTCGTGTCGTAATGACCTGATAGGGCTCGTTTCAGGCATGGTTTAATGGTGGTTGTTACACTAATTCGAGCATTAATGTTGGAAAAAAGTGGTAAATTAAGTGTGCAGGAGCTGAGAAGCATTAAAGTGACTAAGTATTTGGGCGACATGATCAATTGGGAAAAGAAGCGGAAAAATTGTCCAGAACTAAAGCAAACCGATCAGGTGAAGGCAGACGGAGCGACTGGACCTGGCAGGTTTACTAGTTGATCAAGAGATGTCGAAATCAGGTAGCAGGGAAGGATGAGTCATAGGAGAGAGAAAGAAGAATGTCTTCCTACGAGCTTATCCTAGGGATTGGTGCCCCAAGCCGTCCTATAAATAGTAGAAGAAATGTGAAATAAATCATCACCAATTCACCATATATCGTCGATCAACACTCATTCCACACCGCAAGCTAGCATGGAGCAAGGAGGATAGCAACAACTGAAGGAGAAGTTCCACCACTACATCCCTCTCTTCTTCCTTGTCCAGGAAGAAGGGAGTTTAATCTTAGAAGAAACTTTTGTTCATTTATGTTTTCCTAAATCCCGAGGGATTGATTACTTAGTTTTCAGTTTTAGTTCTCGTTTAATCTTTGAATCTACCGCTTTTAGTTAATTCGTGTGCAAGTGGTTCTTATCTTTTGATCTTTGAATTTGATGTTGGAATTTTGGATTTGAGCTGGAGTTGTTGAAGTTTGTGTTAGAGTTTGTATACTAGAAATCATCTTTCGAGTGATTGAATACTGTTAAAACTCTTATTTTATTTTCCAAATGAATAAACAGATTATTTTTGTCATAATGTTGTTATGTTTTACATTTAATGGATGTTTATTGCATATTTAAATGTATAAGTAACTTAACAAAGTCTAAGTCTTTGTTTTAGTAGACCGGTTGTGGGCGTCGTTCACTTTAAGGTAACACGGTCAGTTCTAAACAAAGAAAAAGAATAATTTCACAACCTAGATAGGCTTAGACTACCTATCGTGAAAGGTTGCAATGTCAGTCCGATTATTTCTAAGCCTTACTGAAATAAGATGACGTTGGTGTGGTATAGCACTGAATGGATCTAACAATGAGACAATCTTTATGCTATCTACTGAAAGACGAGGTCTCGTAAATTATTTCTCAATCAATGTACGTTATCATTGAGCATACGGTATTGATTATGCACTACTTTGACTTACCAAATGGTGCGGGTTTTTCGCAACCCAATAAGCCTGGTATATTGGGTAGTGGTGATTAATATCTAGCGGTGTTAGGATTGATATTATGTTGAATCGTGCGCGAGGTGAGTCTCGTTTGATAACATCCTTAAGAGAAGCTTGAAATAAGGTTTTATTATTCGGAACCTAGCTAGTTGGAGTTTAATTACTCTATGAATAATAAATAAGATTTTTTGTTGAGTCCTCTCTTGGAATAAATAAGATATTAATTAATTAAGTCCATAGCAGACAATAATTAATTAATGTATGTTTCTATCTTAAGCGCGGGAAATAAATATAAAGTATTGGAAACCCGAAGTACTTGTAATTTCGGATTTGGATGGGGAGTGCAGTATTACTTCTGTAGTGGCTACTCGTAATATTTCAATTTTAAGCTTATATTAAATTGGGTTTAATTTAATTAGTAAAAAGCTAATTGGAGGAGCCCATATACAAAACCTTCCATAGATCCCCTGTCTGGGCCCAATATGTGACTTATTATAAATAGGAGAATAAAGGAGACAAAAAATACACTTAATTTTTATTCAAAATTTTCAGCCCCCCTTATTCCTAGGAGTGGTCGAATTCTTCTCCTCCGTGGGAAAGGATTTCTGTCTTCTCTATTTAAGTCCTAGTGCGCTGGTGAGATCAGCCCACCCGGAAATCAGTTCACAGTCCAGGGAACCAGTCAGAAGATCCGTGGTTTTGTACTAGAAGATCTTCACGTGGAGAAGGCGCTAGCCATCTTCGATTCTTTGGAGAATCATCAAGGTATAATGGCTGAACCTTAGAAAAGTATGTTTTAGGTTTCAATTAATTTAAAGCATGTACGAGATAACGATGAAATATTATTTTAATGATTATTTGATTCCTAAATTAAAAGATATCATTAAAATATTATTATTTAAAGGAAATAAAATATTTTGGGAAGATTTCCCTAGATTTTAGGAATATTTAGATTATTGACCATATCTAGGGATATCTTCTAATCCTAGATGATGTGGACAAGAATAATTTAATAGTTTCCTAATTATATTATATATATCTAGAATCCTAATAAGGATAGATATGTAGGATTTCATTAAATAATAAAATATATTCTCTTCCCAATCTTAATAAGGAATTAATTTAAGTTTATTTATTCATGTCCGTAAAAGATATAAATAATTAATTATTTTAGATAAATCTTATAGAAGACATGAATATGGATTAAACTTTAGTAATTAATATATTATCCTTTAATAAGATGTTTAAAAGATTATAAAAGATTTAATTATCCAGTCAATTAAATACCAACAGAATTTAATTAAGCCTTTAATCTGCACTAAGGCTAAGGATAATTAATGAAAAACCATAACTTAAATATCTAAGCGATAATTACGAACTAAGTTTGTATATGGTCTCCATCGATTGGTCCACAACTTATGAAGCTAATTTCTGAATCTTATCGCCACCCATGCTGTGGGGACAATAATCCTAAGAAATAGCAAGTTCATATAGGTGGACTTCTCAATTGTAAATAGTATGGACTAGAAAGTAGTTTCCAATATTATCGCCACCCATGCTGTGGGGACAATAATCCTAAGAAATTACAAGTTTCAGAAGTCTAAACAGAATTTACGAGATAGCTTGGTCTTGTTATCAACGCATGAGCATTGTTATGGGAGTGTGTTGTAGAAACGAGATTCTGTAATGCTAAATCTGATGGTCGTGCTTAGGCAACATTTGGCGGCCATGCCGTGCTGCGGTCTCTGGACTATTCGTCGGTGTTGTGACCAGTAAAAATGTTAAAATTTTAATGCGTATTGACCTCTGCTTGAGGGTACAAAATTTTAATTTTACAGTTGTGAGAATTTGAAAAGTTTTATGGTTTAATCTACTCAATTTCTTCACATAAGTTTATGACAAATAGTAAATATTCTGTTTTGCAGTGCAACCTAAATCGTCAACATGTCACTCAATCCTCTTTCTGCAATTCTTAAAGAAAACAAACTCGAGGGCCAAAATTACATAGAATGGAAACAAAATTTGGACATCGTTCTCACGGCTGATGAGTACAAATTTGTGCTCACTACTCCTCGGCCCCCAGTGCCGGCGGCTAACGCCGCGCAGGCAGCGCGAGATGCCCATAGACGGTGGCACAAGGCGAATGAGATGGCTAAGTGTTATATGTTGGCCTCCATGTCAACAGTGCTTAGACATCAGCATGCCGCCATGGCAACTGCCACCGAGATTATGGAAAATCTCACGAATCTCTTTGGTACTCAGAATCGAACGGCTAAGTCTCAAGCTTTTCGGAGTATCATGTGCAAGTCTATGAAGGAAGGCTCGTCTGTGAGGAACCATGTCCTCGAGATGATGAGCCACCTCAATCAAATTGAGGTTTTGGGAGGCGTCATTGATGCCGAGTCCCAAGTTACTATTATCCTTCAGAGTCTGCCCCCTAGCTTCCAGCAGTTCAAGCTCAATTTTGAGATGAACAAAAGGAATTACACCTTGGCTGAGTTGTTGACTGAACTTCAGTCGGCAGAGGATCTCATGAACCAAGCTAAGGCTGCGATGGTTAGTTCGTCACATCGTTCCTCTGGCCCTAGGCCTGGCGCAGGAAAGAAGAAAGTGACAAACCAGGTCGCACCTAAAGAAGCTAAGGGAAAGAAAAAGAGGAGGTCGGGAAAGAAGCAAACCGGAAAGTGTTTCAAGTGTGGAGAGAAGGGGCATTGGAAGCCAGATTGCCCTAAAAGGAGCAAGGCTACAGGTATGCACCAAGCTCTAGTTGTTGAGTCATGTTTGGCTTCGACTTCATCTCATACTTGGGTTATTGACACTGGAGCTACTGATCATATTTGTTTTGATCCTGACTTAATGCAGGTGACAAGACGGCTATATGATGGAGAGATCGAAGTCCAGCTGGGCGACGCTACTAAAGTGGCGGCCGTTGCAGTGGGAGACGTTTATTTGCGTTTTAGTAGTGATAGATTTTTGGTTATGAAGAATGTTTTGTTGATACCTTCTTTTAGAAGAAATTTAATTTCAGTTTCTAAATTGGTTTTTGATGGATATTCGATTTCTTTTAATGACAGTTGTGTTATTAAGAAAGATGGTTCTTATATCTGTCGTGGTATCATGGAAAACAATCTGTACACAATCATATCTACACAATTTAATAATCGCAAATTAGAACTCAATAATGCATCGAAAATTTCAAAGAAAAGAAAAGAACCTTCAAGTTCAATGAACGAAACGTACTTATGGCACCTTAGACTTGGTCATGCCAACCAAAAGAGGATTCAAACTCTCGTGGATCAAGACCTTCTTAAAGGGCTAGATACTGAATCATTTTCCACGTGTGAATCCTGTTTGGAAGGCAAGATGACTAAGAGACCTTTTAGGGTGAAAGGTAATAGGGCCAAGGAAGCACTAGAACTCGTTCATACTGATGTGTGTGGACCAATGTCAACCGAGGCAAGAGGCGGCTTTCGCTATTTCATCACTTTTATTGATGATTACTCGAAAGTCGGATATGTTTATTTGATGCGCTTTAAGTCTGAAGCTTTTGACAAGTTCAAGGAGTTTAAGGCTTATGCGGAGACGCATCATGGAAAACGTATCAAGAGCCTGCGATCTGATCGCGGAGGCGAGTACCTCAGTGCCGAGTTTTTGGACTACTTATTAGTAGAGGGAATTGAATCCCAAACGACTGCGCCGGGCACACCCCAGCAGAATGGCGTAGCTGAAAGAAGGAATAGGACCTTGTTGAACATGGTCCGATCGATGATGAGTTATGCACGACTGCCTATTTCGTTTTGGGGACATGCCTTGCTTTCCGCGAGTCATATTTTAGACAATTTACCGTCAAAATCTGTTCCTGCTACTCCATATGAGTTGTGGACTGGGCGTAAGCCCAATCTAGAACATCTCAAGATATGGGGGTGTCCAGCTCATGTTTTGGAAAAGGATCCAACTAAGCTGGGCTCAAGGACAGAGGTATGTTTGTTTATAGGGTACCCCAAAGGTTCGAAAGCTTATGAATTCTATAGTCTCCGAGACAAGAAAGTCATTGTGAGTACTCACGCGACATTCTTAGAGGAAGACTTTGTTATGAATCATAAACCCAGCAGTGAGGTGGCTCTTGAAGAGCTCACTTCAGTCACAAGTTCCATTAACCAAGAACAAGTACCTATAGTACAACCAATTCCCGAACCTTCAACTTCTACACCTAATATTGTAGTGCCGCGCCGCAGTGGGAGGGTCTCTCATGAGCCCGAAAGGTACATTGGTTTGGGAGAATCTATGGATCACTCCTCGGACAGCAATGTACTAGATCCCTGGAATTTTGCAGAGGCGCAGGCGGATGTCGATCATTGCGAATGGGTGAAAGCAATGGATTCGGAACTACAATCTATGATAGACAAAGACGTCTACGATTTGTCCGTCCTACCCGAAGGCTGTACTGCCATTGGGAGTAAGTGGATATACAAACGTAAACGTGGACCCGATGGACGAGTTAAAGTCTTTAAGGCAAGACTAGTGGCTAAGGGGTATACCCAAAAGGAAGGTGTCGACTACGACGAGACCTTCTCCCCGGTGGCCATGCTCAAATCGATCCGGATACTGTTGTCTATAGCAGCTTATATGGATTGGGATGTATGGCAGATGGACGTTAAGACTGCGTTCTTGAACGGTAGTCTTGAGGAGACCATCTACATGGAACAACCCGAGGGTTATGCCGTCAAGGGCAAAGAGCACATGGTTTGGAAGCTTAAGAAGGCCATTTATGGCCTCAAGCAAGCATCTAGATCATGGAATCAGTGCTTCGATCAAACTGTTCATAAGTTTGGATTCGAAAAATGCCCTAACGAGAGCTGCGTGTACAAGAAGGTAGAAAAAGGGAATGTGGTGTTCTTAGTTTTATATGTAGATGACATTCTTCTAATTGGAAACAATAAAAAGATGTTGTCATCAGTTCGAACTTGGTTGTCAAACCAGTTCGAGATGAAGGATATGGGAGATGCGGGACACATCCTAGGTATCAAGGTCCTTAGGGATCGTGAGAAAAGGATGTTGTGCTTATCCCAAGAACCCTACATCGACACTGTACTTAGTCGTTTTAGCATGCAAGATGCCAAGAAAGGTTTCTTACCTTTTAGACATGGCATCCATTTATCTCAAGAGATGTGTCCTAAGACAGCATCTGAGATAGCAGAGATGAGAAGGATACCATACGCTTCGGCAGTTGGTAGTCTCATGTATGCTATGCTTTGTACAAGGCCTGATATTTGCTTTGCTGTTGGCATGGTAGCAAGATATCAGTCAAATCCGGGCCAAGGACATTGGACTGCAGTAAAGAACATACTCAAGTACCTTAAACGGACTAAGGACTATGTTCTAGTTTACAAAGCAGGCGAGCTATGTCCTTTGGGATATACTGATTCAGACTTTCAAGCTGATCAGGACTCGAGGAAATCTACTTCTGGTTATGTGTTTACCTTAGGAGGTGGAGCCGTAATTTGGAAGAGTGTAAAGCAGAAATGCATTGCAGACTCTACCATGGAAGCCGAATATGTGGCCGCTTCGGAGGCTGCAAAGGAGGCTGTATGGCTCAAGAACTTTCTTATGGACTTAGGTGTGGTTACGAATCTGCCCAAGAGCATCACCATTTATTGTGACAATTCTGGTGCTGTGGCAAATTCGAAGGAACCAAGAGCTCACAAAGCGAGCAAACACATTGAGAGGAAGTATCATATCATCAGAGATATAGTGCAGAGAGGAGACATACAAGTGGTCAAGATTGCGTCAGAGAACAACCTGGCAGATCCTTTTACTAAGGCATTGGCGGTCAAACCGTTCGAGCGCCATGTAGAAGGAATGGGAGTTCGACTCGCTCGAGACCTCAACTCGCTTTCAGTATAAGTGGGAGAATTAGACGTAGTGCACATTTTTTTTGTATACTCGAAAGCTGTTTTGAGTATAAGTGGGAGATTGTTAGAGTTTGTATACTAGAAATCACCTTTCGAGTGATTGAATACTGTTAAAACTCTTATTTTATTTTCCAAATGAATAAACAGATTATTTTTGTCATAATGTTGTTATGTTTTACATTTAATGGATGTTTATTGCATATTTAAATGTATAAGTAACTTAACAAAGTCTAAGTCTTTGTTTTAGTAGACCGGTTGTGGGCGTCGTTCACTTTAAGGTAACACGGTCAGTTCTAAACAAAGAAAAAGAATAATTTCACAACCTAGATAGGCTTAGACTACCTATCGTGAAAGGTTGCAATGTCAGTCCGATTATTTCTAAGCCTTACTGAAATAAGATGACGTTGGTGTGGTATAGCACTGAATGGATCTAACAGCGAGACAGTCTTTATGCTATCTACTGAAAGACGAGGTCTCGTAAATTATTTCTCAATCAATGTACGTTAGCATTGAGCATACGGTATTGATTATGCACTACTTTGACTTACCAAATGGTGCGGGTTTTTCGCAACCCAATAAGCCTGGTATATTGGGTAGTGGTGATTAATATCTAGCGGTGCTAGGATTGCTATTATGTTGAATCGTGCGCGAGGTGAGTCTCGTTTGATAACATCCTCAAGAGAAGCTTGAAATAAGGTTTTATTATTCGGAACCTAGCTAGTTGGAGTTTAATTACTCTATGAATAATAAATAAGATTTTCTTGCTGAGTCCTCTCTTGGAATAAATAAGATATTAATTAATTAAGTCCATAGCAGACAATAATTAATTAATGGATGTTTCTATCTTAAGCGCGGGAAATAAATATAAAGTATTGGAAACCCGAAGTACTTATAATTTCGGATTTGGATGGGGAGTGCAGTATTACTTCTGTAGTGGCTGCTCGTAATATTCCAATTTTAAGCTTATATTAAATTGGGTTTAATTTAATTAGTAAAAAGCTAATTGGAGGAGCCCATATCCAAAGCCTTCCATAGATCCCTGTCTGGGCCCAATATGTGACTTATTATAAATAGGAGAATAAAGGAGACAGAAAATACACTTGTTTTTCTCTCAAAATTTTCGGCCCCCCTACTCCTAGTAGAGGTCGAATTTTTCTCCTCCGTGGGAAAGGATTTCTGTCTTCTCTATTTAAGTCCTAGTGCGCTGGTGAGATCAGCCCACCCTGATATCAGTTCACAGTCCGGGAACCAGTCAGAAGATCCGTGGTTTTGTACTAAAGATCTTCACGTGGAGAAGGCGCTAGCCATCTTCGATTCTTTGGAGAATCATCAAGGTATAATGGCTGAACCTTAGAAAAGCATGTTTTAGGTTTCAATTAATTTAAAGCATGTTATTATTTGAGTTATGAGCATGATACATGTGATAATTACGCGAATAGAATTTGTCTAAATAATCCGCTAAATAGATCTGAATTATTATGTAATTGATCGCTTGAATTGCATGGATCTGGTTTAGATTTGTTTTGTTTCCTGTTTTATGCTAGATACTCTATTCAGATCTGCTGTAGTTGCTTAGTTAATTTACTTTTGGTTGATTGAAGAAGAAGAAGGCTGTAGTTCGTTAGCATAACCATGTTTGTCACTTTTTTCATTGTTGTAGCTTTATTGTAGTGCGTCGTAATTTGCAGTGGTCCCGCTTACTTTTTGCAGAAGCACTTTTAGTGTGTCAGTCCAGTTGATCAGTTTAATATGCCTTTGTTTTGTGCTTGTTTAGTTTAGTTGATCCGTTAGGCTTCGAGACTTGATCAGTTCAGTTTCATAGATTAAATCTTAACCCACTGTGAAGCGTGGCAGCAGCTAAAGTTTCCCAAATGTCCCAAACACGACTCGACACGTTTCCATCTCTGTGGGTTCGACCCTTACTTCTCTGTACTAATTCATTATTTTGTGGGTTAAGGTCTTGAAAGCCTTGAGTCTCTCAGTTTGCACACCCAATGACGAGTTAGTAGCTTACTTGATCCGTTGACAGATTTATCTCGATCAAGTGCATGAACCCCATCTATTTCAATCTACACGTGAACCACTGTCCCACAATAGGAGTCATATTTGGTGTTGGCATGGATTTTAAGAAATATAAAGAATAGAGGGTTGGAAAAGTTAGTAGAATATGATGTCCACTTTTTAAAATTGGTTTTATAATAGAATGTGAATTAAGTGAGTTAGTGGAATGTGGAACCTACTTACCATTTATGGTAAAAGTGAAATGTGACTCTTATTATGGGACAGACCGAAATGGGAAAATGTGATTCTTATTGTGGGACAGAGGGAGTATTATTTATTTGAGTCAAAATTGAATTGGCAATTAAAATTTAATGATATAATCACTGTTAGTTGCGGTATACCGAAAATTCGGTACGGTATCAGTTTGATATTCATACTATATTTTTTAGGTAAGGTATAAGGTATGACGTTCTCGGTACGGTATACCGTACAGACCTACCCCTAATTATTTGAGTCAAAGCTTTAATGATACCATCAATCTCAGCTGGATAATCAATTCATGATAATTAAAACACCAAATAATATTTAAAGCTAAATTCTCAAAATTTTAGTACTCCCTCCGTCCCATAAAAATAAGGACACTTTCATTTTTCGTCCGTTCTGTAAAAATATCTCATTTATATTTATGAAAAGTTCTACTAAACTCAATACACATGTATATTAATTTATTTATAGTTTATATCATTATGACCCACTAATAATAGTGTGAGTCTGACTAGCCATTAACACTATTTTAACTTTCATTATCTACATCTTTTTTACTTTACAAATTATGCACTTATTCTCGTGTCGTCGCAAATGTCCTTATTTTTTTTTTGGAACGAATGTAATAAATCTAATCTAATAATAATATGAATCACTTTGTTGCTTTTAATAGGGAAATTGGTCCCTAAAATCATGAACTTTGAGCAAATTTTGGTATTTCCCACGAACTTTAAAATTGATCAAAAAAATCACAAACTTTACTTTTTATATGTTATTTCCCATGGCAGCCCAAATAAGATATCTTTGGCAAAAATCTTATTATACGTGGACAACTATGAAATGTTTATGATATTTTAGATTACTTTTTAAGTTCGTGATAAATAAGATAAAATGCAACGTAGAAAATCACGTTGATTTAGCAGTGCCAAGTAGGATAAAAATTGCATGGAAATTGGTTAGATATGAATCATGATGATTGACATGCCATGAGAAATAACAAACAAAAGGTAAAGTTTGTGATTTTTTAGACCAATTTTAAAGTTCATGATAAATACCAAAATTTGCTCAAAGTTCATGGTTTTTAGAGACCAATATCCTTTTTTAATAATAGATCATTGTTTTAAAAAATTATAGAAGTAATTGCCAATATAATTTTTATATTTTGGGATGAAATACTTACTATATTGTGTTGAATTAATGTGGACCATTATTCTTTGGGCTTGATTTAATTTGTGTCTGGGCTTTTATCCTTACTGGACTTAGCCCAGAAGCCCAATCACTTAAGTGAGGCCGCTGGATTTCTGCCACGTGTTCCCTTCACCCGGATTATGATTCTCAGTCGTTGGGTTGAGGGTTTGTTAATGTGTGTTTGTTTATGTGAGATGTGAGCCGGTTTGTATTCTCTCATTCGATACACTCTCTCTCTACTCTCTGAGACTCTCCATCTTCTCTCTACATCTCCGATTGCTTCTCCGGTTGATTCCTTGAGATTATTCGCCATTCTTGTGTGAATATTCGAGTGCTGAGTTGTTTGGAAGGCAACTGCTTCGGTTGCTTGTTGGTGTGAGAACTAGGGTTTCTGTTCTGAGGGGTTTCAGTAACCTAATCCGGTGTGAAGGGGCTGTGTGGTGAAGGTATTGACGGTGCGAGGGTAGACTCCAGTCGATTCATCGGTGCTCCCTTGGATTTGGTTCTAGTTGAATAGATCTGGGCTATGTGGCGGGCTCTGAGCCATATTCTGTGATCTATTCTGTTTCTCTTTACTTCCCTTGTTAGTTGTTGTTTAAGATCCGCAAGGATCTTGTGTTGTTATACTACCAATCTTCTTGAGTGTGTAGGTGTATTAAGAAGTCAAGGTTACTCAAGAACCCTAGCTAGAACTAGTTACTTTGTAATTGTAATAGTTGTGAGGGATTCTCCTTTGTAATCTGTGGTACATATCAGTCGCGTGGTTGGAGTTTGACTGAGCTCCCTTAATGAAGAACAAAGAGGTCTTGGTAATTAGTGAATCCGCACCTAATCTGATCCCTACAGTGGTATCAAAGCCCTGGTTCAGGGCTGAGCCTATGTGGCTCGGGTTCGGTGGTTGCGCTTGCAAGTTCTCCAATGTCTCTGCGTGAGCTCGACCAAGACCTGTGGTGACCGGTGACCGGGTGACCTGTAACATGAGGCACACATGTGGTCTTGGTCTGGTGGGGTCTTGGTTTGACGGGAGGATTGTGAGGACAAACAATTCCCACATTGGAGAATGAACAAGACCTGCAAGTGTATAAATGGGCTACCCCAACTCCATTAGTATGAGACCTTTTGGGGAATACCCCAGAAGTAAAACCGTGAAGGCTTTTGCCTAAAGTGGACAATATCATACTAATGTGGAGTTCGGGTGTGCGCCACCGGGACCGAACATATTGACTATTAAGATACTACTAGTTGTACTTAATCGTATTCTAATTTTGACCCTCTGACGCAAAAATCAATATATATATATATAGGATTGTGATCAATTGAGATTATTTAGGCTAATTGAGAAATGAGATGCAATATCAGCCACTCATTTTTATTAAATGAGTGGTCCAGATTTTGCCACACAATAAATATTTTTAGATTAATTAATTATAAAAGGGCATAATGGTAATTTTGTTTAAACCCAATTGAAAACAAAGAGCAGCAACTTCTCCCCTCCATTTCGTCGCCGTCAAATCCGTCGTCGTTTCTGGCTCTTTGTTATCTTCCCTAACCTTCCCCTTCTCTGCACTCTCCCTAACTTTCGCAAATCGCCTAGATTGAATCATAAATCTGTAAGAGGAAGCTTCTAGAGTAGACATGATGGTGGGGAAGAGAGGTCGGCCGCCGATGAAGAGGACTACGAGCATGACCGAATTCACCTTGGATCTCAACGGCAGAGCTGTGGTGCAGCTCTATCAGCCATCGGATCCTCACAATCCGTTCAACGGCGACCAAAATCAACACTACATGGCCTCCGCCGCGGCTGCTCCGAGGCTCCAGCGGCGCAAAATTCGGCGGATTACGTTCAAACTGCTACCGATCTGTCCGACGAGCGGTGGTGCTTCCCGATCTTCCTGCTCTCCCACACCGCCGGTGCCTCCGCCTCCGACGGAGGATCCGCACCTATTCTCTCCGGTTCTGAATTCTGGAGCAGAGACCTCGACAGATCCGAATCGGCCGCGGCGTGGAGCGAGAGGAAAAACGCGGAGAGTGTGAGGAGAGCGAGGAGGATTTGAGCGCCGACGACTCCGAGGGGACTCGGTGGGCTGTCCTGTTCGCTGGATCCAACAGCTACTGGAATTACCAGCACCAGGTGATCGCGATCGGAATTCTATTTATTTTCGTACAATATCAAATTTGTATGTTGATTTGTTGATGCTTACTGGAAACGTGCTACTAAAATAATTTTATTTTTTGTTATTGGAAGCTAATTTTGAAGTAGAGCGTAGCTCTCTAGTTCAGTTCACTTGAAGTTATTGCTCTGTTTAATTTCACAGTTTTTTAACTATTTTCATTTTATATCTAAATTTTACTGAGCTCATGTTTATTGAATCATCACAGGTCATTTAGAATCATTTTCATTCAATCTACAGTCATTTTGGAAGTTTTCTAAATTGCTATTCTTAGCTAGGTTTGACTTTTGTTTGTTTAAACTATTGGTATTCTACTATTCTATACAGTTTGTTAAACTTTTTCCATGATTTTTTTTTCTAATTAAGCTATTTCTTAATTCGAAAAACAAAAATATCAGTGTCGACTTTACTTTGGTTTAAGCTATTTTAATTCGAATTGTTGACATTTGATAATCTCGGCATTGATATGTGAATTATAAGTGTTATTTTTTAGTTGTTGACATTTTAATACGAGTTGTTGACATTCGATATTCTCGGTATTGATATGTGATTTATAAGTGTTATTTTTTAGTTGTTGACATTTTAATACGAGTTGTTGACATTTGATATTCTCGATATTGATATGTGAATTTTAAGTGTTATTTGTTAGTTGTCAAATTCCATGTTTTAGTTAGGAAAGGGGTTTAGATTCATCCTCTTCTCAATTACACGAAGATCTCCATCTCACGAACCTTAGCTTCAGTTTTTGAATTTGTGTTGAATTGAGCAGATCCGCGAGCTGAAATCGAAGCTCGGAGAAGACGATGCGGAGAAGGCGAAACTGGAGATCAAGATCGGCGCGGCGGAGGCGGACGATCAGGATCTGTGATTGTTTTCTTATTTGTTACGAATTCAGGTTACGTTTTCGTTTGAATTCCTCTGCTCTTGGCATTGTCGTTGAAATACAAGAATAATTTATGAATATGAATGATATTCGATTGAATTGGATAGAGAAATGATTCTTTAATTTTGTTCGATTTAAGTTTAAAAAATGAATTGGTGAGTTTTGAGATTGTTTTTGCAATTCAATTTGTTTGTTTTGTTTTCATCTGCTAGTTTTCTCAATAGAATTAGGATGCTGATTACTACAATTCTCCGTCTCTATAAACTGATGATTATTTTGAAGAACACACTAGATCTGTAGATGTTGCAGTTTTGAAGTTGCAACTGACTAAATTGATGAAAATGTTTATCTTTGACATGAATTATATAGCTCGTTGACATAATAACGTTTGTTGTTGACATGAATTATATAGGTCGTTGGCATAAATTTTATGAAAAATGTTGTTGACATAAATTATATGTAAAACATTGTTGTTGACATGAATTATATGTAAAACGTTGTTATTGACATAAATAATATATGTAGTTGACATGAAAATATTTGTTGTTGACATTAATTATTTGTAAAATGTTATTGTTGACATAATAGTTGACATAAATAAAGTTTGTTGTTGACATCGTAGTTGATATAAATAAAGTTTGTTGTTGACATCGTAGTTGACATAAATAAAGTTTGTTGTTGACATTGTAGTTGACATAAATAACGTTTGTTGTTAACATCGTAGTTGACATAATGTCTATGTAGTTGACATCGTGCGAAAATGACAATTATACCCCCTAGTGATATTGCCTAAAATAGTATTGTTGACATAAATTATATAAGTTGTTGACATGAAAATGTTTATTTTTTACATGAATTATATAGCTCGTTGACATAATAACGTTTGTTGTTGACATGAATTATATAGATCGTTGGTATAAATTTTATGAAAAATGTTGTTGACATAAATTATATGTAAAACATTATTGTTGACATGAATTATAAGTAAAACATTGCTGTTGACATAAATAATATACGTCGTTGACATGAAAATATTTGTTGTTGACATAATAGTTGACATAAATAAAGTTGTTGTTGACATCGTAGTTGACATAAATAAAGTTTGTTGTTGACATTGTAGTTGACATAAATAATGTTTGTTGTTGACATTCGATATTCTCGCTATTGATATGTGAATTATAAGTGTTATTTGTTAGTTGTTGACATTTTAATACGAGTTGTTGACATTCGATATTCTCGATATTGACATGTGAATAAGTAAGTGTTGTTTTTTAGTTGTTGACATTTTAATACGAGTTGTTGACATTCGATATTCTCGGTATTGATATGTGAATTGTAAGTGTTATTTGTTAGTTGTTGACATTTTAATACGAGTTGTTGACATTCGATATTCTCGGTATTGATATGTGAATTGTAAGTGTTATTTGTTAGTTGTTGACATTTTAATACGAGTTGTTGACATTCGATATTCTCGGTATTGATATGTGAATTATAAGTGTTATTTTATTGAATGTTGAAGATTTGAAGATTTGATGATTTGAATATTGAAGAGATTTGAAGATTTGAATGTTGAAGATTTGAAGATTCGAAGATTTGAACATTTGAATGTTGAAGATTTGAAGATTTGAAGATATGAATGTTGAAGATTTGAAGATTTGAAGATATGAATGTTGAAGATTTGAAGATTTGAATGTTGAAGAGTTGAAGATTTGAAGATATGAATGTTGAAGATTTGAAGATATGAATATTGAAGATTTGAAGATTTGAAGATATGAATATTGAAGATTTGAAGATTTGAAGATTTGAATGTTGAAGATTTGAAGATTTGAAGATATGAATGTTGAAGATTTGAAGATTTGAATATTTGAATGTTGAAGATTTGAAGACTTTGTAGCTAGAATTTTAGAGAGAATTTTAGAAAATGATTTCAAACACAATTTAATGAAAAGACAATTATACCCCCTTGTTGACATAATGTGGTATTTGTTGACATTTTGTTAATCTTGTGGATTAGTGGCCCATATTGCATCTCATTTCTCAATTTAGCTAAATAATCTCAACCTAACAACACCCTATATATATATACTGTAACTCACTAAATATCATTTTCTGAAAGCATATTTTCAAAATTAAGAAACAATTTTTTTAATGTAACGAGATTCAGGTGAAAGTATCGATAATGAAAGGACGAAATAAATCTTATTGTAAGTACGGAGATTTTGGAAAAGTAGATTATTTGATTGGGATGAAGGTATTTACTTATTACTATTATTTAATTTATTCACTTTTATTAGTACTCCGTATTTACAACCGACTCCATTTTTGGGCAATCTCATTTAATCTTGCGAAGAAACCACCCAATATATAAGAGTAAGAAAAAGCAGAAACCCACTCCCTTCTACGTCCCCAAATCGCCACTACGGAGGTAAGTTTTACCTAAATTTACTCATTTCCTTATCGTTTCAATGCACAATTTTGAATACGCATACCGTTTTTGCTTCAAAGTTGTAATTGCATTACTGTTTCCATGGATCCTAACTTGATTTTGTATATAATTGGTTGAAGACCCTGCCTTGCTACTCGCCGCTAAATTTCTCAAACTTGCTCCGATCACTACTTTTTAATTCGATTAACATTCTTCCAATTGAAGCATCTTTTCCTAAAATTCGTGCTTTACAATTTTCCTCTTTGTCCTATGTTTTCGAAAGTAATTGGTTGAAGGTTCTCACCGTGTTTCTCAGCAAATCCGTAAAAGCTGGATTCCTATGAAAAGATATGGTGGAATTTATGGGCTCATCGGAGACTGTGGCTAATATTTTACTTTAATGCATGTGTCAGCTGTCAATTACTCTAACTATGTGCTTTTCTTTTTAATTTAGGTTTTTTATTTGATTGAAATATGAGTGGAACTCCTAATAGAAGGCCCCATGAAGATGGGGGCAATGGCAGCAGCAGCAATACTGGTGGTAGTGTCAATCACGGTCACCCCTCTGTTTCAAAGTATCCACATGATGACCAGGGAACATATTCTGGTACAGGTGGGAAGGTTGTTGTGTCGTCCAGGCATGACTACCATGCTCCCTATGACGTGGGCCAGGAAGGTCGCATGCCTAAGATTGCACCGCGTAACAATGAGTCTCGTGATGCAGAGCGGAGATCTCCGTTGCTTCCTAATATGTTATTCAGGGTGCCGACACCAAATGATTCACACTCTGATCATGTTGGTTCAGAGACCAGGATGGAGTTCCGGGATTCTAAGGACAGCACCAAGGAGAGTAAGGTTGAGAATCGCAACATGAAGCCTGAGTCCAGGGAGTTGCCGCAGACTGCCAAATCTGATAAATATGATAGCAGAGGTGATGATAGTAAAGAATCAAAACATGAAAGAGACACATATTCTGAACCTAAGGGCAATGAGAAGCTAGATAAGGATGGTTATACTGGATCCAGCAGCCAGTTGAATTGGAAAGATGTGAAAGAACAACACCGTCTGAAACAATATCCTGATGTCCCAGGAGGAAACGTTGAAACCTGGCAAACATCCAGAAGTAGCTTGCATGGCCCAGTCGATGCTGGTAAGGAAGGTTCACATGTTGATGACAAGGACTTTGCTGAAGCTCGTGAAGCAGTTGGGGAGAACAAGGTCGATACAAAAGTTGATGACAAGTTTAAGGAAAAAGATAGAAAGCGGAAAGAAGTGAAACACTGGGATTTAGGGGAAAGAGATAAAGAAAGAAGTGATCGACGGAACACCGTGCAGCATGCTAATAACAGTAATGAAAATAAAGATATGGGAAGGGAGGAAAGAGAGTCTGAGAGGCGGGGAATTGAAAAGAAAGACCCTCATAAAGAGAAGGAAAAATTGAATGAAAAAGATAATGTGAAGAAGGAGTTATGGAATGGGTCGGACAAAGAGGCTCCTCCTCACAATGAGAAGGAGCTCATAGAAATTCCAGGAAAATCTAGTGAACAGGAAAACTCCACTTTAGAACCAATGAAGAAAGATCATGATAACTGGAAAAATGTTGAAAGGGAGGCAAGAGAGAAAAAGAAGGAAAGAGATGTTGATTTAGAATCAGATAGACCTGATAAACGCAATAGGTATAATGAAAAAGATCTAGAAGACAGTATGCATGTTGAAGGAGGCACTGAACGGGAAAGAGAAGTTTTCAATTGTGGGGTTCAGCAGAGAAAAAGAATGCTGCGGCCGAGAGGTAGTCCTCAATTGGGGAATCGTGATTCGAGATTTAGATCTGGTGCCAATGATAATGAAGGGTATGGTTTTATTATCTTTCCCTTTCCGCTGTGACAGCTTTAAATTCTGAGTGCATTTGTTACATGAAAGTGGGAGCTTTTGAGAAAAATCACCATTTTAAGTTTAGCGCATATTTTTTCCATCTGATTGGTATATGAACCATTAATGCTTCTCATATGTTTATATATCCATATATGGTATTGGAGTTGTAAGGAAGAGTAAAAAATTATAGCCCTTGGGGGGAGCTTCCACTGTGGATGAGCGAAAAAGAAAAATTGCCAAACTTCTTATCTGTGTCTATTTTCATCTAAAAGTTGTTTTTTTCTAATTGTATAGAATCCAATCAACACTTTATGCATGAAATCTAGTATGATAATAAGGACATCTCCATGTACTGCATGTCTGCATCATATTTGCTTATGCACTGAATTGAGTCCTTTGCTGTAAACCATTACCAGCCCCTCTAAGATTATTTTTTAAAATGAATGTTATAATTAAGTTTTTCATTCATTGACTATTTCCAATATGCTTATTACAAATGCTAACTTAAAGTATTTTGGTTTCTGCTTATTACTCTAGGGTTACCTATTAATGATGAAATATTATTTCAATTAAATGAAATAAATTATCAATTATTTTATGATGAAACATGATATAGGGGAAGGAATCTGAAGGTAAAAGTGGGGATAAAATGAATTCCGAGTGCTACGTGGACCTTTTCTGTTAGTAAATTAAAGTTGTGGTAGAAGTGATACTGCCAAAAATGAGGCCAGTCATTGTTGGTTGGAGTTGTGTGGAGGCCCTAATATTTAATAGACTATTGTGTCAAAGTCTTACTCCTAGACTCATGCCACTTTGTCAATTATTTTGATACTAACTGAGTTATATTATTCAAGAGTTGATGCCATGGAAATAAACCTATACTATCATCAAATTTTTTAAGATCAAGCAGACATCAAACCTGATATGGATTGGGATATGACGAAAGGACCCATTGGATGTATTGATTCATCAAAACCTATATATATGAGAACGGTTGCACTGAACCTATAAATGAATGCTACACTCAGCAAATATTGCTAATTGCTTAATAGGTTCAGTGCAAGAGTTTTCTCGCAGTTATCACAATGAGATGTTTTTATAAGAACCGTACCCTATATATGTATATATGCTACGATAGTCATGCTAACATATGCAGTTGATTTAACTCTTACATGTTTGGGCTGTGTAATTCAGAGGGGCCGTGCTGGGCGTGAATTTTAGATCAGAATGAAGAAGCATTTATACGCGCTAAATGACCAGTGTTCAGTTTTAGTAATTCTTTAATATAGTTAAACAACTCTTTTCTTTTGACCAGTGTTCAGTTTTAGTAACTCTTTATTCTTTAATAAAGTTAAGTAATTCTTTTCTTTTTCCCATTCAGTGATTATGACCGTCAATTTAAACCCAAATCTAATGATCAAATCAAATGAAAATATTTCGGGTCTCGAAGAAAGTAAAATAGGCTTGGCATTTTCCTTGTCAGAAATTTCATTGAACTCTCTTTCGCTTTCTATCAAAAAGTTTCTTCTTCTCAGGGTTAACATATGTTCCGGTAAGTTGATTTGATCTTCTTTACCTAAATTAGATTAATTCCATATTTGTTTGTACGAAATCGGCCTGATAGAATTTTTGTAATGTATGCTTATGCACTTTGTCTGGGATGTGGGATGTCTGAAAGGGAGGGAGAGAATTGATGGTATTGTGATCTTAAAATTCAGCAGCTCCCCACTGTCAAATCATCGGAGAGGGGAATGAGTGTGAGTGGAACATTGTTTGTTAGATAAGTTGCATAAAAGATAAGATATTCATAGGTAAAAATAGCGAGATAAATTCATGGTCATTTTTTTTATTAACAAAGAATTTGTGCTCCCGATTGCCTTCTTTTAGGGAATTTTTGGTTAGAATTGAGTTGCATTCAACTAACTACAGAAACATTCAAGATAAAAGAAATATATCCCGAAGCATTTTTATGCTTTCCTTAATATTGTTTGGTTAGTTGTAGAGACCCCCTGCTCCCCGACCACCCAAAATAAGACAGCTTGTACTTCATTTTTATAGATTAAAATGATATAAACCCCTTCCTGGAGAAAAGACAGAATTTACTATTGGATCCTACATCGCTCTAATATTCTGTCCATCCCTTCTCTGATTGGTCAGATGATGATTAGCCCATGCAATTCTGCACATTATATAAACTTTGATGATTTGATTAAGCATGAGTAATTGAGTAGCATGGTGATTTGTTTTACTTGCATTTTGCATTTTGCTTATTATAAGTTCCCCTGATTAATCATAACATGTATCTACAGTTTAATGCTGTGATGCACCAAGACTTAATTTTCTTGTTTTGCTTCTCTTGCAGTGATGTTCCTAACTTTTTTCTGTTTTGTTTGGTTTGTTTTGACCTTTGTGCAGGTCACAAGGTAATGCTCAAATAGGACTGGATGATTGTTAACGTTCCATTTGCACAATTGACTTGGATTTCTGGTTTGCTTTTCATTTTCTGTTAGATGAGTACTTCATGAATGACAGGACGATAAGAACTCCTTGATAAGCTGATCCCATTCAGCAGTAGTGTTAATTTCGCTTGAATTTGGCTTTCCTTGGATTCTATAAAGCAGTAATTTCATTGTATCTTGAATAGTCGGAGGCTGGCACCTCAAATAGCACAAGTTTCCTCTGGATATTTGCTTTTTTCTCATGCTGTTTCAATACTACATATGCTATTGAAATTTGAATATACCATGTTGCACTCTTTATGATTTTCTATGAAATTTCCTGTTGCATCGTAGTGCCTATCTGGAATTTATGATTTCCATTTGCAGGTAAAACTGGTGTGTCCTATGTTGTTTATAAAATTGGTGAGTGCATGCAAGAACTCATAAAATTGTGGAAGGAATATGAATCATTGCAAGCTGATAAAGCATGTGATGGCGCTCAAAATGGACCTACTATAGAAATTTGCATACCAGCAGAACATGTTACTGCTACTAATCGCCAGGTAAGATGATTATATAATTTCCTTTTACTCTTACTTATTGTGACCCCACTCACTGCTGTTTGAACTTTATAAATTCTATTTGTATTTCTGAATCTCCTACTACAGGTTAGTTAGAATTTTGAACCCTGAGATGTTTATGCCTTCATTTCTCATGCTTTTGTCCAGTTCAATCATTAAAAACTCATTTCTTCTATGCGATTTTCTTATATTTTGGCTGTTGTATTATTTGTGAATGAACTGCTTTATTTTAGCTTTGTAGTCAAAATTAAAAGCAGACTAAGCTTTCTGTTTGCATTTCTGAATCGCCTACCAGTAAATTATATTCCTCCTACATGCATTCAAACTGTGTATAAGCATAAGATACAAGCTTTAATAAGTTTGGGGAGGCTTCATATTGAAGGACCTAACTGTGGGTAGCACCCAGATTTTATATCTTCTCTGATTGACAAACTGAATGGTTAGTAGCTTAAATTCTTCATCAAATGATGCATTGACTAATGAAGAGGCTAAATTTCCCTGGAAAATTCCATCCTTACCCTAACGTAAATTCCATTATTCTGAGCTCCTAAATGTTGCCTGTGCAGGTTAGAGGTGGACAGCTTTGGGGGACTGATGTGTATACAGTGGATTCTGATTTGGTGGCTGGTATGCTCAGTGACATATATTTCAGCTTTCTTTCTTTTCTGTTCTTATTTTTTACTGGGGTACAGCTTCCGTATGTTGTATAAACCATAGCCCATAGGTACATGATGTGACTTTGACTAACATTATGCACTCTTGTTTAGTTCTTATGCATACAGGATATTGTCGCCCAACGGCTTCTCCCCCTCCATCTGCTACTCAGGAGTTAAGGGCTACTATCAGAGTGCTGCCACCACAAGATAGTATGTGCAATATATAACCAGTCAAAAATAGTTCTTGAAACAGATGTTTGCTTAAGTCCTAATTTTCGATAGTTAAATGTAATGCATGTCAATGTAAAACTTTCTTTCACACTGGGTCAATAGAATTATCATTACATGGGGACAAGAGGGAAGCGGATGCCCACTATTAAGTATCATTGAGGAGAGCAAGTATGTTTGAGGATTTGGAGAATTGTGATGGATGGATTGCCTGATCATAACACAGTTTACCTGGCTTATAGCACTGGTGGCTAGTGAATCGTCTGTCATCCTATTAATGCTTCCATTATCCCAATTTACATAAACTTTATCTATAGTAATATAATACTATCTGTTGTTATACCTGAAGTAAATTAATAGACATCGAGGCTCCTTATGTGAAGAAATGTGGATGGATAGAACTTAGTATTTAGTGAAGCTTGTTAAGCCAGTACACATTATGTTGACTAGTATCTCTCTCTGTGTGCTATACATGTAAATTTTCAAAGACAAATACACAGCTACAGTCATTGCAAACCTTACTATTTGTGCACTTATTGGTCTGTACTTTTTCCATTGAAGATTTGTTGCTTTGCTAAACAGCATCTTTTTCGTTGCGAGGAAATTAACATGTTTAATTTAAGATAGTGAATTTGTCTATTCTATCTCTCTGAGGGTTCTACCCGCGTTTTAATTGAATCTATTTCATGAAATATGTCAGGTTATAATTCTACACTGAGGAATAATGTCCGGTCGCGTGCATGGGGTGCTGCGATTGGCTGCAGTTATCGTGTTGAGCGGTGTTGCATTGTAAAGGTTGTTTTTGTGCATTTCCATGTTTGCCTTTGCTCTCACACTCTCACTCTCTCACTCTGCTATATACTCCTACTTGTAACTTATTTGCATGTATTGATGTATGCTTCTGTATCAGAAAGGAGGTGGGATTATTGATCTTGAACCTTGTCTTACACACTCATCAACTATGGAGCCTACTTTAGCTCCAGTTGCAGTGGAGCGCACAATGACTACTAGAGCCGCAGCTTCGGTAATTGCATCATGATGTCGTATCTAAGCACACACTTTGTTTTTTATTGTTAAGGAATGCCTTACTTTCTATGTCCTTGTGAGTAGCTTAATTAAAAAAAAACCCTCAGCCCCCAAAATAAACATAAAATTAGAATAAATAAATGTCCACCTTTTTTTCCAGAATGCATTACGCCAGCAAAGGTTTGTGCGTGAAGTAACAATTCAGTTCAACCTCTGCATGGAGCCTTGGTATGTTTGTGCTTTTCAGCAGTACTATTTGAACTCTTCTAGGGCTTTGTGTATCAAGTTTTCTATGATCACCATTATTAGCCTTGTTTGATTAGCATTGTACTTGTCAATGGCTGGATTTGTTGCATTGTTCCAAATTATTATACTTGGGAAAATTAAATTAAAGTTAACACTGTCAAATTATATACACACTTCTTTTTAAGATTGTTTGTTCTGGTAACAATTGTGTCATAAGTATTCCTGGTGAAGTATCTAATAGGCTAAAAGAAGTATAATGATTGTTGTACTACTTTTTATTTATACCTATGACTTTTCCCCTTATTGTTGCTTTCTGGTATATTTAGGTTGAAATACAGCATTAGTGCTGTTGCTGACAAGGGTCTGAAAAAGTCCCTCTTTACATCTGCACGCCTAAAGAAGGGAGAAGTGCTATATGTAGAGACTCATTCTCGCAGGTACATGATTTGGGTTAAAATAAATTAAATGTCATTAGATTTTCTACCTTCTAGTTTGATTTCCCTACCAACAAGATTTTATTATATTACTTGTCAAGTCTTTTTTCCATTCATATGCTGCATGATCATAGAAATGACTCTTGGGGTGGACAGCACATATATAAATATTGTGATAGTATATCTGACACGGCTGTCATGTTCTTTTCAGTTTATAAGTTGTGAGGGATGAGTTGATTGTTTTTCAAGATGAACAACAGTGTTATCCACCATCACTATCTCATCTTATTTAATGGAGCTATTTTTAGGTATGAACTTTGCTTTAATGGAGAAAAAGTAGTAAAAGCTGCAACAGCATCTCATGCACATGGATCTGAAACTGGAAAACCTCAAACTAACAATGCGCATTCCGTTAATGGTGAACGGAGTGGTGTGGATGGTGAAAGCACTGTGGTAGACATATTCCGATGGTCTCGCTGTAGGCGTCCTCTTCCTCAGAAAAGTATGCAGAGTATTGGAATTCCGTTGCCTCTTGAACATGTAGAGGTAATCTTCTTGTGCCGTTTCTTTGTCGCTGTAGGCGTCCTTTTCCTCAGAAAATTATGCAGAGTATTGTTGGTTATGATATGAAATGTCCACAACATAAGCTATTATTTATGTTGCAAATTTGTATTTGGTCTGGCCAGGTTTTGGAGGATAATCTGGAGTGGGATGAGATAGCTTGGTCGCAAACTGGTGCCTGGATTGGTGGCAAAGAATACAATCTTGCTCGTGCACATTTTCTTTCCCAAAGATAGATGTGTGTTGGATGTGCTGAACACAGCATGCGTTCCTCTTTCTGAGGGGATTTATAGATAGCGAACTCAATGCTGTAAGTCGGTAGTTTTAGAAGCCAAATTATACTTGCTGCATATGGTTTGGTTTGAGACACTCTTCTCTTGTTTTCTAGTTCATGTTGTTTGTTTTTGTACAATACAACATCCTTCAAATGTTCAGGTAGTATATTAAGCCCAGGTCGGGTTATAAGATTCTGCCGCATTGTGCGGACGGATGTACTTTAGATAAACTCAGTCTTTTCTTAGTTTGAAAATGGAAAAGGGCGTTGATGAAATGATAGGGAAGGAAAATAGTTTACAGTTGAGGTGAATAGTGTGACATTTGAGGCAAAGAAAATGGGAGTGATTGCATCTAATATGATACTACTCCATCCGTTCCGTTCGGGAAATGTTGTCTAGTTTGCCATTTTTGGTAAATGGACCTCACTTTCCATTAACTTATTACACTCACATTTATTATAAAAATTAATATATAAATGTGGGACCTACATTTAATTAATTTTTCCCATCCATTTTTCTTCACATTTCTTAAAAACTCGTACCGAGTCAAACTTGGATAATAGTTTAGGACAGACGGAGTATGAATTTTTTATTGATTTTGAGTTTTCTGTTTGTTGGTTAATATATTTTCCTATAGCTAATATAAAATTGTTGAAGACTTTTCTCGGTAACTCTTATTGACTCTGATGTTGATAGTTGTTGAAAATATAAAATATAGAAAATGGAATTTGAGTTAAATTCACAACTCCATCTGCGAATAGAAGTCCTATTTTTCCATTTTGGTTTGTTTGCTAATAGGAGTCCTGGTTCATAATTAATATAAATGGTAAAGAGATCTCGCATTGAACTAATTCATTTCACTCACATATCATTTAAAATTAATATATACAAGTATTTTTTCATTTTGGTCTGTTTGCTAATAGGAGTCCTGGTTCATAATTAATATAAATGGTAAAGAGATCCCGCATTGAACTAACTCATTTCACTCACATATCATTTAAAACTAATATATACAAGTGAAACTCATATTCCAATAACTTTCTTCCATCCACTTTTTTTAATATTTCTTAAAATTCATATCGAAAAGAAACGAGACTCCTATTTATAAACGGAAGGAGTATAGGTTAATTAGCACACTAGCTCGTACTATTATCTTAGGGCATGCTTGGTATGATGGAATGGAATGGAGGTTGGAATGAAATGTCAATTTTATTGGATTTCCTTTGCATTTTCATCCATTCACTCATTCATTCCATCACACCAAACAAATGAATAGAATGGAAGTAGAAATCACATTCCATTTCATCATACCAAGAAGCCCCTTAGACTCTTAGTCCCGGAGGTCATGCTTGTCACATTTACCAATTATTTGAGAGGTTATAGTATGAAATATGGCTTGGAGGAGAACATAATTTAAGGATATAATGTTAGAGTTCATATTAAAATCGTATTGAAGGACGTAACATTAAAGTTTATATTGAAAATCATATTTATATAGAAGGATATAATGCTGGAGTTCATATCAAAATCGTCTTAAAGGACATAATGTTAAAGTTTATATTGAAAATCATACTCCCTCCGTCCCGCTTTAGCAGTCTCATTGACTTTTCTACACTCGTTTTGTAAAAATGATAATAAATAGTTAAAGTGGAGAAATAATAAAGTAAAAAAGAGAATAATATAGAGAAGAGTCTTATCTACATTATTCTCTTTTTTACTTTATTATTTCTCCACTTTAACTATTTATTATCATTTTTACAAAACGAGTGCAGAAAAATCAATGGGACTGCTAAAGCGGGACGGAGGGAGTATTTTATAGTACTGTTTTGTATTGTAAAACTTAGTTTTATGCATTTGTGAGAATAAATTTATTTATCAGATGATTTGTCAGTTATCATGTTGATTCAATTCATAGAAAAATAGGAGTAATTGATAATAGAATAAATAGTCCTTCTATATTATAGATTGATCGATAGACTATATTTACGTGTTGCCATGTAAACTAAATTAAAGATCTCAGTAAGTATTCATTTCTAAATCTATGCAAGTCACACTACCCCTTTGTGACTCATGACCTATTGGTTAGAAGAGAAACGTCTTAACAACTGAGTTGCATTTCATCGTCAAGTAACATTGAGTATGTTGGTAATATATTACTTTGACTTGTCAATATGTGCGCGCTTTTTATTATCCAATACCATAACATTTCGATAACAATGGTCAATATTCAAGTATGACTAGTATCGTTAAGTAATAGAATCGCATCATGGTTTGCAAGAGCTGATGTTGTCCCCATGAAATATTCTATTCAAAGTTTTATTGTATAGAAATCTAGCTAACTGGAATTAATAGTAATACAATAAATAAAGGTCATTAGAAATCTTAACACTCTTTTAAAAAATAAAGTAATTATATTAAGACAGGTCAACAAACTTAATTAATTAATGAATATATAATCATGTTATACACAGAGAATTGATTTAAACTAAAAAAGTCAGGATCAAACTTAATAGCGACTCTTTAAATATGGAGGATAATCAGATCATAATACATGTAGTATATTGCATGAACAATAAATATGCATTAGATGTATACTACATATACATTTGAATATAAACATGAAAATAAAATAATGAGACAAATAGTGTTCCTAGCTCTTCAAAATTTTCAAAGTTGGACTATTTTCTGTCTCCTAGATTTAGAACTTTGATATTATTCCACGTTCATACTCTTGCGCAAGAATGCGGATGTAGACCTAAACATACATTTATTCATTTTTAATTCCCTATTCTTCCGTAAGAACACAACACCCACATCTGTGCTCTTCCGCAATGCATGCTCTTATACTATTCATGGATCCCATTATTTTATTATTCAATTTAAATATTTTAATTACGAAAAATATTTTCATAATATTGAAATGCATTCAAAATGCTCGAAACACTATTATAAATTATTAAAAAAATTAAAAATTACATAACTAAAATCCTAAAAATAAAAAATTATATCCGTGGAAATTTAAAGAGAGTTGTTTGGTGTAGTGTGATTTTTTGGATTGAGTGGAGGTATTTGTAGATGAAAATGTGAATTTTGGGGTAAAAATAATGAAAAAATAAATTAAAAGCGAAAACACTGGATATATTTTATTAGGAAGTGGGAAATTTTTTATATTTAAATCTGAAATTTTAGAGTTTCCGAACTTTTTTTTTCAAAAAAATAAAAAGAAAATCCAGCGGCATTGCCGTTGGTCAACTAGAAAATGCCACGTCATCTGCTCGTCGACAAGAGCACGTCCGTACTGTCGGCAAGAGCGCAACGACGAGCATGTCTCTTCCCATGCCGTCGGCAAGAGCGCAGCGACGAACATGTCTCTTCCCATGCCGTCGGCACACTTCCTGTGTGACATCCATGACCTAAAACATGCATCATTTTGCCTATTTAAATATTTTATTGATTTATTTATCATTGCATATTTTTTTTATGTTATTTGGATAATTATGTGTTATATGTATAAGTGTGTATTTGTACGTGAATTTTTGATAGCTAAATTAAATTTGTATGCATGTGTACGTGTAGTAATGTGTGTATATGTGCACGAGATAATATAGTACTACTATTATGTACGTACTTTACACATTTATATATTTTGTTTGGGATAGACTAAGGTTATAATATTAAACAAATATGCATACGTACGTGGCATAGAAAATGAGTATTTTCATGCATTAGTTTGCAGCTCAAGTGTTTACAAAATTACACGTTTTTAGTTACTCACTTATACGTGTTTTCCTTATAAAAATATAACAAATAATAAGTGAGTCACCTAGTTTTGCAGTTGACATGTTTTAGGACTGTAGAGTATATATATTGTTATTTTTTTTCATGAGAATAAAAGAGGGGGAATTTGAGGAAGGTACGGAGTAAAATATTTAGACTTTTGAAGCAACAACTATATATATGAGACTGATAAACGAAGAGAAGGAATCGAGCTTTTGAGTAGTTTACCTATCTTAATCAGGTGTGTATAAATCACACTTTTAATTTTACATATTTTATGTGATTGATTGCTATGTGTTAAATTGAAGTGAATATTTGAATTATATGATGTGAGCCTAAAATAGTTATGTGTTATTTGATATTGATGGTGGAATATTGAATATGTGAGTGGTGCTATGGATATATTTTTATATAGCACTAGAATTATTTGCATCATTGAATTAAAGAGGATATGTGACAGTCTTGCCCTGGGTTCTACGGGCATATTCAATGATAATGGACCTACGGGTCAAAGAAAATGTGCAAAGAGGGGCCTTCGTGGAAAGGTCAAATCAAAGAGGGGCCTTCGTGGAAAGGTCAAATAATTAAAAGGGACCTTTGGGTCGTATACAATGGAAATCCCGGACAGATACTAGGCTTGAACTGTCACAGAATAATAAACTAAATAGAGTGGGATATGCATATGTATATGGAATTAATTTTAATATTTGTTGATAATTGTTATATATATTGGTTAAAGAATATAATTGATTGTTTGGGCTGTGAATTAAAGGTAAGATTTATATACACTGAGTTGTGGCTCATATAAACTACTAATATTTTTCAGGAATAAGATATCAATGATGCGTGGGTTGATGTGAGTTACAGTTATTATAAGGGTCGGCGGCTGACGCATTTTGGCAATCTTCTCCTCCTCATCTTTTTTGCATATAGATAAATGTATAGTATATAGAGTGGTGAGAGGGTCCCACTACTGTTCAGAATGTTTTGAAATATGTAGTTGATAAATATTGATTTTTGAAATTATATAATATGTGTGTTTTATTTACAATACGTGTGGATTATTTATTTTAAATTTTGAATTTATTTATAGTAAGTGTATAAGTTATAAGGGTTGGGGTGTGACATCCTGCTTTCCCGAAAATGCACCACTGCGCATGCTCATAAACTCGAGTATAAGTATTGACCTTAACCACAAGATTGAAGGTTAAATCCAAATCGGTATTAACAAGTGCAAATCCAAATCGGTAAAGTGACGGCATTAACAAGTGCTTCCGAATATCTCAAAATTTTAGTCCTTTATTTCTAAGGAGTGTTCACTTACAGAACATATCTAGTCCTTTATTTCTAAGGAGTGTTCACTTACAAAACATATCTAAGAGATTCCTATATTTTATCTTTTTTCAATAAATTCTCATACAATTTTTTATTTGTTTCTCTGCTGAAAATTAGAGTTATATACTATTTCTATCTCATAACAAGATCACATTTTGTCATTTCATTCCATTTCATAATGAATCATATTTCATTTCTATCATAAATGTTAAGTAGACCTCACAATCCATCAACTTATGTCATCCACGAACTTATTTCATTTATATTTTATTAGAAACTACTCCATCCATTCTATATTAATAATGTCATTTTACTATTTTGGGAAGTTGATTCATTTATATTTTTAGCAAAAAAGTAAATTAATTTTTTATTTTATTCTATCGTTATCTCTTTTACTTTATTCACTATCTACTTAACAAATAATTCTTAAACTCTGTGTAAAAAAAAAATGCCTCAATTACTAAGGAATGAGGAAGTAATATAATTAAAATTCATAGTCCGCTGACTTTCAATCCACCTTTTTTTATATCTTTTAAAACTTATGTCCACATTAAATATGAAATGACTCTTAATATAAAATGATAGTACGAAAGGAAAATTGTTATCACTTATCTGCAATAAAATTGATTGCGTGTATAGCAAGTATTGTTTCTGTCCTAATAAAAATGAAATATTTTTCATTTTTTGGATTGTCCTATTAAAAATGAAACGTTTCTTAAAATGATACATAACATCATTTCTATTTTTTCATCTCTCTCAGTTTACTCTCTCTTTATCACTCACAAAATAACATTACATCAAATTTTATATCAAAAAATAAATATTTCATTTCCACAAATAGAAATAACTCTATCAATACTTTTTGAGTTGTCCTATTAAAAATGAATCATTTCCTAAAATAGAAATAACTTTATCAATACTTGTCTCTCTCTCTTCTTTAACTCATAAAACAACACTATATAAAATCTCGTGCCAAAAAATAAATATTTCATATTTATTGGGATAGAGCGAATATTTCTTTTTAGAATATCTCAATAAAGTTGAGTTATTTTATTTTTTAATAAAAATAAAATATTAAATCAGTCTTATATTATTTACTTTTTATTATCTTTCCTTGAGTATTTTATTTATTTATTTTATTTTATTTTATTTTTATTGAATCCGCTCAACACTATTTCTTCTATATTTATGCCCAAAAAGTTTGGACGCAAATTTAGCTGAGACGAAGTGAGTATTTTCTTTTAAAAAATCTTGATTAAGTTGAATTATTTTTAAAAAGAAAATTAAAACAATTAATATGCGTGGGCTGACGTATCATCAATTTTCTGGTTAACTGCAACCATTCAACAAAAGAGGAAGAAGCAAAAGGAGGATCTCTCTCATCCGCCGGCTGACTTTTCTGCTCAATCTGTAGATTTTCATCCGGATTTATGGATTTCAACTCTCGCTCCTCTTCCGCCGCCGCTTCCTTCTATACATCTGTTGTTGCTCTTCCATCATCCTCCACCTCCAATTATTTACCTTCAATTCACCCCCTTTCGCTCAGGATACGTCAATCTCCTCTCACCGATCCCTAATAGGTAATTCAAAATCCTTATTGTTTGTTGTGATAGAAAAGATTCTTCTTTTTTACTGCAGCAATCCGCGAAACTCTTCTATTTATGCAATATTGCAGTTGTTCCCTTTCCGTTTTCCCTAAATTGTTCCAAATTGGATAACGGATTTCTACTGAAAGAGAAATAAGATGAGCAGTGGTGGTGCTGGCCACAGAGCTAAGGCTCGTAGCATCTCCGGTTGGACTGATTTTGACCTTAATCAAAGAAGGAAGCAGCAAGGTGCTGCCGACAATCATGATTCCAATCCTTATCCTTCCTTATCAGCCCTAGCTGCACCTAGAAAAAACGAATCCCTTTTAGTTAAACCCTTTTCATCCGTGCTTGCCCCTTCAATTGCTTTTCCTTCCTTGAAAGATGTCAAGAGTAGCAACTCTCCAGCCACCACTTCTACAGCTGAGAACGCTGCCACAGCTAAGTTAGCTTATGGAAAGCTTAAAGATCGCCACCCCTGGGCAGATGAAAGCTTGATTCAGGATGTTTTGGCTGGTGTAAACGACAATGTCGATGAGGCTTTGTCTTTACTAGAAGCAATGGTCATTACTGATAATCATCAAGTTGACAAGAAGGAAGAAGTTGAGTCAAGCTGCAATAATTTTGACTCTGCAGCTGGAAATCACAGACAATCCATGGATGGGGGATCTTCATTACAGTTACTGGATATCATCAAGTCTTTACCCGTTGAACCCGAGCCTGAGTGGGGAGAGGATGATGTCTATCTGATATACCGGAAAGATGCAATAAGGATGACGAGGTAGTACTATGTTTCTTGATTATGGTCACTTTTTGTGCAGCATATAAGTAATGATTCAGACCATTGTCTCATAGCTATGTTCTGTTTCTAGAAACATATTGCATCAGACTGTTTTAGTTTCTTATGTCCTTTGCTTGTTATATTTTTCGTTGTTTTCAAGTTCTGATCCAGTCGAACCATTTCCATCTGAAAGCAACTATTGTCTAATGCTTGTCAGCCGATGACATGACATGGTTAACCTTTTCCATTTTCTGCCTGGTTCTGTTGTGTGTTTTGGTTAGTGGTTGAAGGTGATAAGTAATGATTTGTTTAGCTTAGTAGAATAAAGTACTGACTCAGTGCCATCAAAATGAGATGCCCAAGAAAATGCTCTTTCTGAACTTTCGTTTTCTATTAGCACGTGTAAACCCGAATGATTCCCACTATGTTAATTGACTTATTCAAATGCATTAATGTTGAATTCTTCATGTTGTAGAATAAAATGCCTGCCTGTGCAAATATACCAAAGTTATTACTTGGAAAATGAAAAAGATCCCACTCCCAAACAGGAATTCTCAATAATCTTTTCTTGCCTTTTTATTTAATTGTTCCATCTCATATGATCAGATCAGCATCTCGTCATTCAAAGTCTGCTAATGATGCATACATAAGGGGTGACCATGCAGCCGCTCACCATTTCTCAGTTAAAGCTCAACAAGAATGGGCTGCTGCTGAGAGGCTCAATGCTAAGGCAGCCAAAGAAATTCTGGATTTGAGGAATTGTAAAAATGATCCATGGACATTAGATTTACATGGTCTTCATGCAGCAGAAGCAGTTAAAGCATTGCATGAACATTTAATGAGTGTTGAAACCCTACTATCACCGCACTGTTTAGAAGCACAGCAAGTAATGGTAAAGGAATCCAGCGTGTCAGTTGCTGCATCTGCACAATCATCTGGTCAGCTTGAGATGGAGAAGTTCGGGAGACGGCACCCAACTTCTAGGCAGAGGATTACATTGTTACAAGTTATAACAGGTATGTGCCAGAAAAAAAAAAGAATCCTTTGGAATAAGCGAATAAGGCTGATATTGATAGAAATGTTGCATGCACTTGGTGGTGAAAACAACTTAGAAACCTCTGCAAACTTTAGATATTGGCACTCACTTCTTTTCTGTGTGTAGGTTAGAGTAAGGAATCTGATCTGATACAGTCATATATTTGCATCTCTCGCAGGAAAGGGTAATCATAGCCGGGGATCAGCTGCACTCCCATCAGCTGTCAGAAACTTTCTCAGTGAGAAAGGGTGAGATTTCCTTCTTTCCTATTATACTTTTGGCAGAGGAAGTTTTGAATCAAGATAGTACAGTGGAACAAAATGTCCTGGTATTTGATAACTAGTATACTCTCTGCAGGTATAGTTTCGATGAGACTAGACCTGGGGTTATAATGGTACGACCCAAGTTTCGGTTGCGATGAGCCATTGGTGTCCCATTTGAAAAAGAATAAACTGTGCTACAGTGAGCTGGTGGTATGTGAATATATATTGATTACTATTATGCAATCTAATTTCTCCTATGTTGGGGTTGACTGAACTACCATAAGGAAATTCATTGCTGGAAGCTGCTGTTGTCAGTGGAGGCACATGTAACGAACATACAATATTTATGGTGTGAATTAGTGTTAGCTGAGATAGTACAGTTGGTCATGTTTAGCTAGTTACTCTTACAGATATATCATGAGTTTAGTGGTTTAAACATAGAATACTGTACATGTACTACAAGGTTAGCATTTCAGAACAGGATTTAGTTTTATGACTCAATAGCCCTGAATCATGATTATTTTGTTAGCACTATTAAACCAAGTGATGTTAAGGTAGAGCATGTGTACTCCTTTTTATTGCTACTGGGCCCGAGATATCAGCTTTGGCCCGCACTGTTCACTGCGATTCGGCAAGAATTTAAAAAATGTCAAGTGCCCTGGTTTATCACTTCTGCATTGGGAAGTGCACCATGGACTACAAGTAGATTCCTTAAGTTACCCCTGTTTTTTGTGTCAATACAATTGAATTTACTTCCACTCCCGATTTCATTGTCCATTTGCATCAGAGTTGCAATAAAATATTTCTCTCATGGTGTTTACGGGTTCATGGCGATTGTATTGGTGTTGCTCGGAGCTGTTATAGGAAAACTAATAGTACGATGTTAGCACATCGTTTTAATAGACTCGTTTTTTTTTACTATGTGGTTGAGTGTCGTGATGAAGAATTTGTGACGTTAGCTTGTGGGGACTCTTGTATTTTAAACAATATTGTGCTAGTTTATCTATCTATGTGCATAACGTTCATTTTATGCATGAAATTATGAGATAAGTTGCTGGTAAATATGAAATGCATACAAGTCTCCATCAAGACCCACAAATACAATTTCTGTAAAACAAAAAGACTTTCAGTTGAGGAAATTGATGCAAGTTTGATCACTAGACACCCAAGCATGCTGACAAAATATGACAAAGTATTCTACACACAAGAAACTACCTAAAATGTGTGGTTGATTGTACAAGGTTTTGTGGTGGGATTTGTTGGACAAATCACGAATGTGACCTGAAAGTGAGGCTCTTTCACTACCACGTGCTGGAACGTGCATCGTACCCCAACGTTCAGATCGTTTTTCTTTATGAATCGGTTTACAGATTTGGCCTACCATGCACAATAACTTATCCTTTCATCTTTTTCCATGTCTGATAACCCTACATATATTAACATACCCACCAATGTAAATTCTCTATGTGGGTGTTCATTAGAGTAAGACCGAACAGGGGCGGATGCAGCCCTTTAGTAGGTGGGGCATTTGCCCCTCCTCACCTCTTCCCCTCCCTTCTATATTTATTACAAATTTTCACGTATATATGTAAAATTATATCAAATGCCCCTTCTCAAAAATGAAAATTTTATTAACTTTGCCACTCCTATAATGAATTCCTGGCTACGCCCCTGGTCACCGAAGCATAGCTGAACCGTTGGCTAGTCACCTCTAAATATGGATCATAATATATTATTGAATCGGATAAGAACTAACCATTGGATGAGTCAATCTCCTTGCTGACTTGCTGTGATCAGACAATGGGAGTTTTGTTGCACTTGCATGGTGTACGATCAATTAGAATTGTTAAAAAAGGTTAAAACAAAGAGATGGTGATTAGAAAAAAAATGTTTAGTTTCGTCAGCACTTAGAGGGCATCCACTTTCGAACTTATAGTGTTTGACATAGAACACACTCCCCTCAGCATATAAATTGGGACAAAAGAAGCAGTAGCATTGACAGGCTTGGATCCACTGCTATGTCAAAGAGTACAACACGGAATCCCCATTGAACCCGATTATATGCTTTAGCCATATCCAATATCAGTGTCACATTTGGCGAGGGGTTGCATTTGTCAAGTTCATGTATCACCTCTTGCGCCAAGAGGCGCAAGAGGTGATACATGAACTTGACAAATGCCAAGAGGTGATACATGAACTTGACAAATGCAACCCCTCGCCGAATGTAGCACTGAAATTGGCCAAAGCATATGATTTGTTAAGTGGGGATTCCTATTAAAGGTCTTGAAACAGATGCATCAGCTCATGTTAGTTTTCAATCTTGGTGAACGGTTCTCCAGCATGCTTCTTTAATTCCTCTTGCGGCCTTAGGCGAGGTGACCCCCTTCCGTCTTCTCTTTTTGTGCTTGCAACAGAGTACCTCTCCCGGTCTCTGGATAAGCTCGCCCTTGGCCAGAAAAAAAAATGGCATATTTGACCAAGAGCTATAAAATCATTTTTACCCAAGCAAAACAAACGTCCCTCCACAAAGTGGTTAACTGTCTTGCTCACTAAGAGGTCCAGGACGGATGGCTCAAACTCCATGCTGATGGCCCTTTCTACCGAACGTCTGGTGCCGCGGGAGGGGGTGGTCTGTTCAGGTACCCAAGCGGTAATTTGTTGAGAGCCTTTTGTACCTTTCTGTTACGTGGTGAGACCGGACTCTTTTGTAGCTATTTCAGTTATGAGATAAGAGTATGAATGTGTCTATCCTAATTAAGTAATTATAGCATTATTAGCTTGATTGAAATGGACATTGAGGCCTCCACCCTTCACTTCATGGTTTTTTTTTTATTATTTAAAAAAAAGAAAAGAGTACTAACAGGAAATAGTACATTCTGAATCCAACTAACTAGGTAGAGTTAGACCTTAGACTGTTTGTGGATGAAGCTCTTGAGTTCGGAAACGAGGAGCGTAGATTCAGGAAGCTCAGGAAAAATGTAGAAGGCGTGGAACATGTTGGGGTAGTCGACGAGATAAGCTTCTTTCCCGGATTCAATGAGCCAGTTGTAGTAGCTCATCTGCCAGTCCTTTAGCGAGTCGAACCCCGCCACCACCACCATGGTCGCCGGAAAACTAATATTCGAAATATCAACTGCGTTCGGCCCGCACACATTGATGACCTCATGGTCGCGGTCTGCCCGGGGCATGAACGCCTTCCACATGAACTGCGTCCGGGCAGGGTTGACAATGACGTCCACGCCTTCCAGCTCGATCTCCGATTTCCGGACCTGCTCTCCCCCGAAGAAGGGCTGTATTGCAATCACTCCGAGTACCCTGAGCTCGCCTGGTGGCTCTGCGTGCTGGGCAACGCGCAGAGCCACGTGGTGGGCCAGGTTGCCCCCGGCGCTGTCCCCTGCCACGAAGCAGCGGGACAGGTCGGCCTTCTCCGGGAGGATCCTGCTCCCCTCGGCCTCGAGGAACCGGAGCACGTCGTAGCCGTCGTCGTACTGCGCCGGGTACGGGTGCTCCGGGGCGAGGCGGTAGTTCACCGAGACGACGACGGCCGGGATCGCGCGGGCGAAGCGGCGGCAGACGTCGTCGTAGGCCTTGAAGTCGGGGGAGAGGTAGACGAAGCCGCCGCCGTGGAAGAAGACGAGCACGGGGAGTTTCTGAATATCGGAGTCGCGGGGGACGAAGAGGCGGAACCAGAGGCCGCGGGAGGGGTCCACGGGGACGTCGGAGGTGGCGACGCCGTGGCGGGGCTTGGAGGAGGAGGGTGGGACCTTCAGGATGTAGGTTAGAGTCGAGAAGAGGCGGCGGTTGACGGTGCCGTCGGGGCGCATGGTGGCGTCGGTGACGGCGCTGAGGAAGAAGAGGCTGATGCGCGTCTTGAGAGGGAGCTGAGGTCGGTGTACAGCGGATTTATCCATCACACCCAAATCAATTTCGAATTCAAGATAGATTGGGAGAAAATCAAAATACAATGGAGGGTAGGGATAGGCTGTAGTTGAATTTATTGGTGAAAATATTACCGGCCCACACTTTTTTGCAGTACGAGTATTTAAATCTTACCTGTCGACTGTCGTCCAACCACCCACCAATCGCAATAACACACTTTTCTTCATTATTTTTACCATCAAGTACTCCAACTGCGGACTAATCGGTTGCAAATTGATTGAGTTGTAAATTTTGAGCTAGTCTCTTAGAATTGGACTGATCAAAGCTAAAATTTAACAATGAAAAATAATTTTTTTTACTTTAAATGATTCTTGAATTATATAAATATATATAAAAAATAAATATACTGGAAATAATACTATGATATCAAAAAATTCAATGTAGAAAACAATAAAAAAAAAATCAAAAAGGAATACATATCTCCCCATCGAATAATGAGTAAAATTAGTCATATTTATACTACTCCATATCTTATTAATTTAAGTGAGAGAGTTTTAAAATATATATTCACACTCAAGAATGATTAAATCATAAGCTATTTATCTAAAAAAGATATTCCACTTTTCTTTTTAGTCTCACAATAATATCATATTTTCTTTTCTTTAAAAGATTCTCTCTCATATTAATATATAAAAATATATCATCTCTTTCCACTTAACATACAAAATAATATACACGCGATAAATACATAAATTGATATTATGAATTATTAAATTAACGCAAAGATTCATGGAAGGTAATTTAGGAATTGTTATTTGATAGTACTTGATAGTATCAATTTGTAGCAATTAATGATAATAGGAAAGAAATATATACATGGTTTAGAATTAGAGAATTGGTAGACGCCTAATTTTTAAACATTTGTATCATAGGGAACTAAGGACAGTTGTGAATAAAAGTTAATTCCGAGAGTATTAATTAACTAGAGATAGTATATTAAATAATACTTCCTCATCTCCAATGAGTATGAATAATGGGTTCGGCACGAATTTTAATAATTAAGGAGAAAAGTAAGAGAGAAAGAAAGGGTAGTGAAAATAATGTTAGTGAAAAATGGGATCCACACTATTATAATGGTATAAGTTGTTAATGATAATGGTATGATTTTAAATAAAATGATGTGTAAGGGTAATATGTAATTTGAATTTCCAAAACTAGAAATTTCATACTCCTTCCGTCCCATTTTAGGAGTCATGGTTTACCATTTTTAGGTGTCCCATTTTAGAAGTCACGGTTAGAATATTCCATAAATGGTATTAGGCCCCACATTCCACTAATATTTTATTATAAAACTAATATAAAAAAGTAGGACTCACATTCCACTATCTTTTTTTACCAATTTTCCTTTACATTTCTTAAAATCTGTGCCGAACTCAAATGAGACTTCTAAAGTGGGACGGAGGGAGTATTTTTTAGGGACGAACGAATAAAAAAATAGTTCATACTCTTTTCGGACGGAGGGAGTATAGGGCTGTGAGCCTTTTAGTTTTTATTACTCCATATTTTTTCAGTCCACCAATCCAAATTAAAACTCGAACTGCTAATCTTCATCTTCATTTAGTTTATGCAACCTAAGCATGACGGCCCTATTAGGCTGTAGCTCCGATGGTCTTAGCAGTTTGATTCCGGCTAAGCCCCTGCTGGAGCGGTGGCTTGGCCTGAGCAGGATGCGTCACTGCCTCCAATAGCCCGTCCTGTAAATCCGTCTAGCCTCATTTTTCGTATTATCTTTATTTCTATTTTTTTTGTAAAATTTTTATCTTACTAAATAAAATAAAATATCAAAACAACATAAATTAAATGTAACACTACAAAATATTTAATCAAAAAAATTAATAGAACGAAAATACTAGTAGTACTTAATTAAAAAACATAGAAAATTAAAAAAACCAGATCACTATTCCATTCTCAAATGGCTTTTGAGTTGGTTCATGAGTTCCCCAAGAACTTCTCGCTTGGCTGGGTTCTGATAGGCGGTGAAGGCGTAATGTGTGTCCAACAACAGCCTCTGCGCCGTGACCCAGACCAAGGACGTGAGTTGCGGGTCTTGGGGCATCAGAGATAAGGCTTCTGGCTCGGATGTCGGTGCCTTCACCTTTCCCTTCCTCTTGGCCACTTTAATCCCAGTGGGACGATGACTATCTATACGATAAGTGTGGTATTTCAGAATTTTGCCCGCTCCTGCATAGCTTCTATGACCACAACTAGTATTGGGCTTTTATTTCAGCCCACAACTCAACTAGGCAACTTGACATTTAAGTTCTTGTAATATCCAAACTCAGCCAATCGTGACCATTCATTCAAATCATGATTGCCTCTATGCGATGCCCTCTTCCTGTTTGCTCTTCTTCTCCCTCCGCCAATTCATTCAAATCAACACCTTGTATCGTTGCATTTGCTGGTAGCAATCGCAAGAAATCAAGCAGATTGAAGGTGAAAGCTACTGCGGCCCAGCAAGAAGAGGATTTCCAAGTCCTGACAGCCATCCAGACCAGATACAACAACGTAGTAATTGTTGATACAACTGAATCAAGGCTTCTTCTTCTCGACTCAACTCGTACGCCTCTCGATTCTAGAGCATTTCATTCGTAGTAGTAAATGATAAGGAGTGGTTAATCTTAGCTATGACGCTGCAGATAATGTGCATAGCATGCTTAACAAAGAGACCAAATGGACAGATTCCTATTGGGTATGTTTATGCACATGCTGTGTTGTTTGATGATGGAAAGAAGACTTATGAATCATCATGTCGATTTGCAGGATGAGTTTAGTGCATTGCCACCTGTGGTTCCTCCGGGCCCTATTGCAATCTTTGGCTTGGTAAATTAACTCACGATTAAGTGTCTCAAGTTTCCTCAGTCTCGTCTTTGAATTGATGGCTCAGTCGAAATGTTAGGGCGGAGGAACGGCTGCACATTTGATGCTTGATTTGTGGCCATCGTTGCAGATTCATGGCTGGGAGATAGATGAAATTGTAATGTGAATATGTTATCATCCTCAATTCTGCTATAAATGCCAACTAACTGCTTGATTGTCTCACACTTTCTTCTTTCTTGCAGTTGATACATTTGTCCAGAGAATATTTTGGACTGTCCGACTTGGAGAAGCAAACTAGAGAGGGTGGACTGCTTACTACTCACATCGGTGATGTTTTTTCTCCCGAAGCTGCTATTTCGGGAGGATATGCAGGCATCGTTGTTGATCTGTTTGCAGAGGGAAAGGTTTTGCCAGAGTTAGAACAGGTGTATACAACTTCCATTTTTCTACATTTTGTAGCAATGCAATCACTCTGAAAACTTGTAGTAATATGATTATTCTTGATCAGGCTGCTACTTGGTTACAACTATCTGAGAAATTGATGCCTGGAGGCCGCTTCATGGTAAACTGTGGTGCGGGTGAAGGTGAAGCGGTTTCTCGAGATAATGAAACTTGGAAGCTGAATGCAGCAATTAGGGCCATGTGTGAAGCATTTCCTGGTCAAGTAGGGTTGCTTCTTGTCTTTCACTTGCATTTTTTTGGCCAATTGAGTTCCAATTATAATTGTTTGTTTTATAAGGTGAATTGGAAGAAGATGCCAAAGGGTTCAGGAGAAAACTATATGGCTTTGACAGGGGTTTTGCCAGATTTGAGTGCCTGGTCTGCTACTCTCCCTTACCCGCTCAATTCAAGCATCAATCCATGGAAGACATGTACCTGAAGAGAGACAAGTTCTTATAATTCATCTTTCATTTTCTATATGTATCATTCAAATATCACACCTTTATAGAGCTAGAGAATGATGATGAGTTTCAAAAAATAAAATATATACACATAACAAATCTAAGTTCATACTTTACAGCAAAGTGAAACTGAATAAGAAATCAATAAATTTAATGCTGATTGCACGTAGCTATCTATCTATACATAAATAAAAGAGGACTTTTGAGAAATATTATAAATGCCATTGTAACTCATGAAATCATTGACTAATAAAGTTTGTTTCGTTTTTCAATGCAATAAGTGGAAAAGGTTGTAATGATTTACGAATTAGAAATCTATAAATTTAATGCTGAATGCACGTAGCTATACATAATATATTATAAATAATTGACCTTTCATCTTTATTATGAATTAATTGCACCAAACTATTTTTGTCAAATGTTATAATTATAAATATAAATTGTGGTTGTGAGTTTGGGAGGAAAAATGGTATGGGAGAGATTGATTTTAATAAATGGCATTAATGAGAATATCACAAATTAATGGGCCTCCAAATAGTGAGAATATGGCCCAGTTTAAGCTTCACCCACTATAACGGAGAATAATCATTTAAATATTCCAAAATCATCGTCTTCATTTCTGTTGCAAAAGCTCTGACTGGCGTTTCATTTTTCTCATCCTCCCAGCCCAGGTAATTCTATTTCTGCCCAGCTAATCATTATCCTAAATTTCAATTTTATTGCTAATTTTCTCAATTAATTCTGTTTTATTGATTTGATTACGCAACTGCCCTTTTGTGCCTGTGCTGATTTTCAATTTCCACTCAAAATTCTCTTTCATGCGAACGTGTCAGTGTGTTTGATCATAGGCGTGAGATTAACTCCTCTCGATCTAAGTCCGGGAATAATTAACCAAAAAATACATGTATTAGTGCAGCCAGAAACCCTGATTCCATCTACTTTCTTTCCTTGTTTATTCAATTGTACCTTCATTATCGTTGTTTCTGCATCTTTCACTTGGCTAGGCTCGTTTTGTACATTTGTATACGATGTATTTCTGTGGAATTGCTGCAGAATGTACTTCTCCCTGTCACCCTGTGTTATCTGTATGTAACCTACTAGATAATTTTTCTGATTGAAAATGTTCCAACATCTGCAATTCAGATTTGCCATTTCAAGTTAACAAGTACGTACATTGATTAGCTATTGCCAATTTCCTCTCTTTGTTATGGCATATCTAATTATGCAGAGAAGTTTGCAATAGATCCGTATATATCAATCTGCACTCTGCAACTGACTCTCATCTGCATTACTTATTATTAGGGTTAACATTAATATGACATGCAAAATATGTTTTATTTTTATCTGAATAGCACTTATCCTGACTGTTAATTCCCACTGTGATGCTTGAGTATTAACTATTTACAACTTATGCTTAAATGATCTAGCTCGTCTTGTATGTTTAAAATGTATTTGGTTCAATACCTTTTCTAAGATGACCCTTCCTCAAGTACCTAAGATATATCCCAGTCTAGCAAATTAAGTGTATCTACTGATACTTTGATAGCATTGAGTCACACGTATTGGTACTTATTTGAGGCCTTCATGCTTATCGACATCCGTGTAATGCCATCTACAACAACATGCATGTAGTATCCTTCTCTTCCTTTCTAACTGTAATTGAGATTACACATGCTTATTTATTTTTTTGGTTCTGAAGTGTTGTTGTCTTACTCCTTTGACACAAAACATATGGAAAATGTAGCTTAATACATCGGATATTCCTTTAATTAGGTCCATTGCTGCTTTCATCTCTTGTGCTATGGTCTCACCATTTGAATGATTCTACATCATTGGCTTCGTAATTGCTTTGATCCAGGTCTTTTTCGCTAACGTAGAAGGCTACTGGAACCTTATTCCCCCCTCATTTGGTATGTTGTAAGGCCAAGTATGTCTGGTGACCGGACTTTTGTAGACGGGGACGCTTCCTCTGGGTCTGGCGAGGAAGCAAACATGTTAGATAGCCAGAATAAACACCATACCGCGATTCCTCACTCAGGGCAGCACAAGAGAAGCCGCAAAGCAACAGGTGATGCTATTGTGGATGCTATGTTGGAGATAGCTGCAGCTTCAAAGATGAGAGCTGCTGCAATCATGAGAAATGAGGAGCGTTTCACCATTAGCAAATGCATAAAAATATTGGATGAGATGCAAGGTGTTGATCAAACTGTATACTTTTTTGCCTTGGATTTATTTGAAAATCCCTCAGCAAGAGAAACTTTCGTATCTCTTAAAAGTGAGAGGCGATTAGCTTGGATGCAGGGGAAGTTTAGAGCATCCACAAGTTCAGCAGCATGACTAGGTTGATTTATTTTCCAACTTGTTTCTTTTCTGCACATTTTTGCAATCAGGCATATTCTCTACAAAATGTGAACCAACTCTAGCAATGCTTTTCTGAATGTGGCCCATGTACTTAGCTTGATTTTTTGGTCAGAGATGCTATGGGAAATGCTTGATGGTTTATATGTTTTTCATCGCACTATGATATGTGTTTCTGGTTTATATATGATTAGGAGGTGTTAACTGTTAATGCCTAATTTTGTAACAAAAACCAAGATTGAATAAAGATTATCTTACATAAATTGCAGCCTTTATCTTATACAGGGAAAAATTAATCAGTAAACTTTTAGCAAATGGGTTGAAATATACTCCATTTAAAGATAAAAGTATTAGATGCAAGACTTTTATGAATATTAAATGGGAAATTGCCAACATATCAAGAAATTTTGTCAAATTTTAATTAATCCTGCAACTTTAAAAAATATTCAATCATATCATAACTTCATCAGTTTTTTCTATTGTTCCATTAATTTAGATTAGGAGGAAATCATGTACGTAAGATTTAGAAGGCAAAAAACTTTAGTCTAATATGTACGTTTGTACTAAAGTCAATGGCTTTTGCATATACACACATTTGCAAAAAAATGGATTTCAATTTTCAAGTCATATTAGTATAATTTTCCTCCACATCTAAATAACAATTAAAAAAAAATCAAAATTATGATATAAGTAACTATTTTAAAAAGGGATGGAATTGAGCAGTAAATAGCTAAATTTCATAATTTTTTGTGGCAATTTGGATTTTGGCCTATATTAATACAGCTGAAGATTCCTCAAACATTATTGGATTTATTATTTAAGTAATTATGAGCATAAATAAAATGTGAAATGGGGAGAAGAATGTTGGGACTGTAGTTTTACTGCTAATCCAAATAGAGTAACAGACACAGTAGTAGTTGTTCAATTACTGCTCATCCCCGATTACCACAAAACACCCCACCCCTTTCACAGCGCCTTCACCCTTTTCCCCTCTAATTTTCTTAATTATTTCCTCCAAATTCAGATTCATTTCTACCGATTTTCACTTCATCGCTCTATCTCTTTGATTTCTTTCTTTTCTCCCCCTTCTCGCCTCAGCTCGATCGATTCCCTCGTTTTGCCCTTCCCTTCCCATTTCATTTCTCTTTTTTTTTTTTCCAGAAAAAAAAATAAAAAAGAAATTTGTTATATTTGTTTATGTGCCTGATTTTGAAGATTCTTTCCTGAGTGGAGGAGGAGGATGGGATTACAATCTTCCGGTAAATTCCTCGAATTTGCTGGAGGAGTAAACCATACCATCCCTGTTTCTGACTTTCAATTCAACTGAATCTTTAATCTGTTATTCATCAATCAATATAATTGAGGTAGGATTGAGTTATGGACGAGGTCTCTGCTGCTGCCGCTGCTAGGGAAGCTGAATCCCCGCAACTCAGCGAGAGTTCAACATCTTCCTCTTCCTCATCATCCAGGATAATCTCATGGCGCCCTAGGCCGTTTGCCTTCCGACCTTATTCCCCAACTCTCCCCACCAATACCAAGCCCCAACATCTTCGGGTGGTCGTCAAGAGACCGGTATCGTTTTTCATCCCTCATTGCATAGCTACAATCACTTAATCTACGATTTCAGCTTCCCCAAGTGCCTAATTTTTGAATTGGCTGTGATCTGTCAAAGAATGTGGTTGTTGGTTTGGTTTGGTTTGGTTGCTATGGTTCTTGCTACATTTCCTATTTCACTATTGATCATGTATGCCGATTGCCGAGCATTTCATCCTGTTTGGCAGTGAAGCAGTTGATTATAATAGATCACATAAATTTATAGGTTGCATATAACGTTAGGCAGTAGATGACCTTGAAAGTAATTAGGAAGAGACCAATGTTGGAGAATACATTAATGATGCTTCATATATTAACAGGTTACCTTTAGAGGTTGGTATTAGATGTTGTTGGCATGATATTATGTATCTGCTTTGAACAAAACTATATACATTTTGACCATATAGATTCTGGACCATCTATGTATCATCAAATTATCAATGCAGAAATAAACTTGTATCAACCAACTAAACTTGTTGAAATTAAGTTGTCACTGAATCAGTATAAATTTAAATGAGTAAGTTTGTGAGTTGTGATGGCTGTGGTTGTACCAACACAAGAAATCAGGATATATTAGTCCTTTATTCATAAATCAATTCCAAAGTATAATCGCATGCCATGCTATCTGAAGAATATAAAAGTAGTGGTCTTGACTTGGGCGTGGTTTGTGGATAGAGCATCACTTCATTTTGTTGAGATAGGTTGAGTAAGAATGAATTTCTGAAGCCTTAATAGTGAAATCCCTATGTAAAATTGTCATTGGCTTGTTGACCTGAAGAAAGGAAAGATTGTTTTTGGATAAGACAGAAAGTTTAAGAAACTGCCTCAATATTGTTGTCACTGGGAAGGAGGTCAAAAGATCAAGATATTCTGGTTATATATATGGACTGTGCATATTACAATGGCTGGTCATGATTCAGTTTTATTGTTGGATGATATTATGTCCTCTATCAAGGAACTTATCTCCTTTCTGGCTTTGCTTTTGTTTTTCCTGACAAACTATTATTCATTGACATGCTGCTTATCTGTCATTTTTTGCTAGGACTCCGTTTGCTTTGTGTAACCTTTGTTGAACTTGTAGGTTAATTTTAGAATTTTCTTCTTTTTTTTTTGGTTGCAGTTGGTTGCCCGCTTGACTAAGGATATTGTTGAGATATATCAATTATGCAACCCTCAGTTTTGTTATTCAGAAGAATTGAATCTAAAGAGGTTCTTGACGTCACCATCTGTTGGACTTTTGAATGATGGTTGCGATAATGAAAACTCAGACCTGATCCTGACCGTAAATTATTCCCTCGTTAACTCAAACTTAAATCAAAGGTATGCCTATCTCGATGTCCGGGGAATTTGCTCAAGGATTTGAAGGAATGTGTACCTTTTTTGGTAGCATTAAGCATTACGTCCTACTTTCATATTTAAATAATTAATGTTAAAACTCAAGATGATACATTTTGAACATATAGTGGCAATTGCGTTATGCGAACACTTAGCAGAATACGTGTCTTATTGTAATTTTTAACAGGTGGAAGAATTTAGTTAATAAAACAGGGGATTTTTATGAGTAGTGCACTGACCCTTGTAATTTCTGGTCTATATCAAGATTCCATTGGTGTTGGACTGATACCATAGGGTTTCTAATTGTTACAATTAATTTATCTTGGTATGCCACTGGATTCCCATTTTAATATATTTCGCATTGATCAACATAATTGTTTGAATAAAATATCTTCCTGTCCGGCATTTTAAATAAGTATCAACCTAATGTTCATGGAACGAGGAAATGGATAAATAAATCAATGAATGGTTCTCAATGATATAAGTTCTTTTGTAAGAAAAATGTTACTCCCTCCGTCCCAAGATATTAGACCTCTTTCTTTTGGGCACGAGAATTTAGGAGATGTTGTTTTATGGTGTAAGTGGAGTTGGTAATAAAGTAAATTTTTACCATAAATAGAAATGGCTCAAGTATGTCGGGACACCCCAAAATGGTATATGGGTCTAATATCTTGGGACAGAGAGAGTACCATCTAGTATCCGGTCAGTAATGAAGAAAAAGTAAAAGAAAAACTGGATCGATCATCTTGGTTTTGGCATTCTGCCTGTATGAATTGCTGAGAAAAGTATTCTTTTACTGAAGTTTCTGTATCACATGGTTACATATTATAAAAAATTATTCGACATCTGCCTTTTTTCTCCTGCTCTTGTTCTCCCCTGCTAGGCTCTCTGCTTCTCACTTGTATGTAACATCAGATGATGATTTGCCATCTACTTTTTGTATGCAGGTACGTTGTGAAGGATGTTCTTGGCCAAGGCACCTTTGGGCAGGTTGCTAAATGTTGGGTCGCAGAAATGAACAGTTTTGTTGCTGTCAAGATCATAAAAAATTTACCTGCTTTTTACCAGCAGGCACTTGTTGAAGTTTCTATCCTAACAACAGTAAGCCTGCTCTGGACTTGGTTTTGTCATTTTTTTTATTCGCCTAGAACTCTTTGTGGTAGGTTTTCAGCCTTTTGTTTCTTTACGCAGTTAAATAAGAAGTTTGATCCTGAGGATAAGCACCACATTGTCCGGATTTATGATTATTTTGTGTACCAGAATCACCTGTGCATCGTCTTTGAGCTGCTTGATGTTAATCTGTGAGTTATTGGTCCACAAATATTCCATTTAGAGATAAACCTTTTTTGCTTGACCACACCTGGGAACTTAGCTGCATTGCCTTGAGAATCTTGTATCAGGTATGAGCTTATCAAGTTGAATCATTTTAGAGGGTTGTCGTTGAGCATTGTGCAGCTATTCTCGAAACAGGTGACGGTTTTTCCTTTCTCCAAGCTGGTGTGGGTTTTAAGAAAGTTTATTCATGGAATGGACTGTTTAATTCATGGAATAAGATTGATTTCTTATTATTCTAGATATTGCGGGGTTTGGCTCTCATGAAAGATGCTGGCATAATTCATTGTGATCTAAAGCCAGAGAATATTCTGCTATCTACAAGGTGAGCTGCTCGGTGATTTTGAACCCCACAAAGGTATGCATCTTATTTATCTTATATATTTAAAGTATTTACACATAAAATTACAGCGTGAAGCCAGCAGAAATCAAAATCATAGACTTTGGATCAGCTTGTAGAGAAGATCGTACTGTTTACTCTTATATACAGGTAAGCTTTCTCAATTTTGGAATTTATAAATTTGTTGATGCCAATTTGAGCTTAGTTTGTTAAGCTAGTAACCTTTTTTTTTGCAGAGTCGGTACTATAGATCACCAGAAGTTCTTCTTGGATACCAGTATCCTTGAAAATGATATAAACCCTGGCCCCTGACCCCACAAAAAAATTGCTTGGGATACCCTGGACCTTGCCATAATGGAGAAGCTAGTCTTAATCATAGTACTTCTAATTGAGTAAAGGAAAACAAGTTGTCCCTCCGTCCCGCCATAAGCGAGACGCTTCTTTTCGGCACATGATTTAAGAAATTGATATTTAAAGTGTTAAGTGGAGAGAGAAAAAAGTAGGTGAGAGAATAAAGTATACTCCCTCCGTCGACGAAAAATAGTCCCATTTTGCCATTTTTGGGTGTCCACGAAAAATAGTCTCATTTCAAAAATGGAACTTTCTCTAATACTTTATTCACTTTTTCTCCTCTCTCTTTTACCGTTTCTCTTTCCCCCTACTTTATCTATTTTTTATCCCTTCTCTCTTACTTTACTAATTTCTCATTAAAGCCCGTGCCATCCACAAATGGGACTATTTTTTGTGGATGGGAGGGAGTATGTATTATTTTTGCTGAAAGGGAAAATGACTCACTTGGACACCCTAACAAGGAAAGTGACTCGCTTATGGTGGGATAGATGGAGTATTTAATAGTCACTCGGATTTTGAGGAACTAAATTCTTGGGCTACATTTATTTTCATCTTCCTCCGCTCTTTTATGATAGTTTATACTCACTTACAGATTCTTTATGATGCAAAAAGATGCTTTTGTGTAGACCTTAACCTTGCATAGGTACACTACAGCTATTGACATGTGGTCATTTGGGTGCATCGTTGCCGAGTTATTTCTTGGGCTACCATTGTTTCCAGGTGTTTCAGAGTTTGATCTTCTGCGGAGAATGATTAAAATTCTTGGGTATGACACATCCTCTTTCTCTTTTTCAAATTTAATTAACTGATGCTCTTAAGCAATCTTTTGACTAGTGGAAAGCGAAGGTTGATGTTAATGTTACTGGAGATTTTTATCTTAGGCCTTACGGCTTTGTTTCAGTTATTATCTTTGCTTGGGCATATTTCATTTTATGAAATGAATGTCCGTGTACTCTTCAGTTATTTGATACAACTACCAATACGTCCTCCCTTAAGGTTTGGGTTCTGCTATTTATTCCACTCGCTTACTCTAAATCACTTCCACTGTTTTTTATGCTTGCTATTGTAGAATTAAATGGCCCTGAAGGCCTGGCTGTTGATCTTTGAGGTCTATTGTCTTACAAAATAAATTAATGATATCCAATCCTAATCTTGGGACAAAGATAGATTTAGATAGGAAACTGGGCACGTCTTGAAAAACATAATGAGAATCTGGTTGTGATTTGTGAATGATGTTAATTAAAATTTTGTACTTACTGAAACTGTTCTAATTTGGATAGCTTTATAAGTTTATATACTCATAAGTGTAAGCATAGATTGGGAAAAGAAATTTGTCTAGTTGAGAAAAAGAAGGTTGACATGGTATCCAATAGATAGTTATACACAGCTTAGATGCTGCAAAACACACTCCTGAAAATGGCTGTTGGTTCTGTTTTCCACCCCAATGCGATCATAATCACACACTACCTCATGGCATTTCCAGTCACTGCCATCCACTGCCATTTTCTAAACCTACAAATTTAGTTAACTAAACTCTGCTCTCCAGCCTTTTCAGATTCAACTTTCTGAGATATAATATGTTATATGCCATGCGAGTAAAGGTGGTGCATAAATGCTCCAGGATTTTCTACCACGAGTTCTTCTTTTCCTTGTTCTTCCTCGTTCCCATTTCAGAAATCTTTATATCTCATTTGCTTCAAATTTGGTTCATGACTGAATTTTAACTCCATTATGAAGATGCTACCCTCAATCTCAAATTCAATGCTAAAATCTCCAAGTTTAGATATTTAGGCATATTTTCTTTACTTTATCTCTTGAAATACATTATCAAGTTGAACATAAATCAAAGCTCCAATTTACCGTGCATTAATTAGTTCTGAAACAGACCACCACAACATCTACAACAATAAAAACATCACATCTGGTGAACTATGCTTTGTATAAAGTTTACTTTGCTCAGGGTGTTAGCTATCGTGCAAGTTGACTTACTCTGCTAAATTGGCAGGGGTCAACCTCCTGATTATATTCTCAGGAAGGCAAAAAACACTAGCAAGTTTTTTAAGTTCATTGGGAGCATCAACCATGATGACAGAGACCAGAGTCAAAGAAGCAATTACAGCATGTATCAGGTCTTGACCGAAGAAGAATATGCAGCTGTAAGTGCCTTTTAAACTTGTCAGTTACAGCTTGGTGATTTTTATTGTTAGGGTTTTGTGTGTTTTCAAATAGGGAAAAATTTCCATTTAAATCATAACTTTTGGTTGACTTATGGTTAATCCCGCAACTTTCAAAATCAGCCAATTAAATAATAACTTTTGTACATTTCTCAGTTGTCCCATACAATAAAGAATTTCATGAAATTTGTTGTGACTTTTGTACTTTTCGTCATTGTATCTTCACCGCTTACATAATAATAATCTAGAAATCGACCACCATAGAACAATGCTAAATTTATCCGGAAGTTAACCAAATATATGATTTAACTGTATGAGACAATTGAGAAATGTACAAAAGTTATGATTTAATAGACTGATTTTGAAAGTTATGGGTTTGATCAGAAGTCAATCAAACGTTGTGATTTAAATTAAATGGCAATTTTCCCTTTCAAATATGTACTGGCCCCTATGCCATATTTATCTGTATTTGTGTGCACAATAATATCTATGCATATACAAGTAATCAAGTATAATACTATTTATTTATGGGTGTGCAGCTCTCTATATTAATTTTGAAGTCTGCTTCTTAGCTTCCTATTATATCAATTTTCATTTGTACTCCCTCCGTCCCACTCAAGATGTCCATATTTCCTTTTTAGTTTGTCCCACTCAAGATGTCCACTTTCTATATTTGGAAATAAATCCCTCTCTCCTCTCTCATTAAATTATTCAATTACATTTTTCTCTCTACTTACTCCACCTAACAACAACTCCTAAAATCTCGTGCCACTCAAGAATGTGGACATCTTGAGTGGGACGGAGGGAGTACATAGAATTCAGATTGTTGTTTGAGATTTTGTATTATATCACTATTCTTAGTTTCTCATGTCGATCCACAAGGCCACAACTAGGTAAGGGTACATTGCTCACTCAAGCCATAGTAACGAGTTGTCAGTTTCTCTCTTGATGCATTTCCATGAAAATAATGATGCTTATGATATTACTAGCATCGTACTTATGGTGGGTCCTGGTGTAATATTGACTAGTTTTCCTGATTTCCAGCCCTTGAATTATCATTTATGCTTTCACTAATTCTTTATGCTAGTTAATAGTTATTTTAATGCTTCTTTGATTCAGAGGGAATCGAAAAAACCTTCAATAGGAAAGGAGTACTTCAACCATATGAACCTTGAAGCTATTGTCACGAAGTACCCTTACAGGAAGAATTTGCCAGAGGAAGAAATTCTTAAAGGTTATCATGATACTCTTTCAAGAAGCTACAGGGAGCATATTGACTGTCTTATTTTTGATACGTTATTTATTTGGATACATTATTGACTTCTACTTTTACAGAAAGTCAAATACGATTGGCACTTATTGATTTCTTGAAGGGGCTCGTCGAATTTGATCCGGATAAAAGGTGGTCGCCTTTGCAGGTATTGAACAACTTTGGCATCTCAATAAATATGGATCTATAAATTGATTTTCTTTGTCTAAACGGATTTGATTATTAATGTGTTTTAGGCTTCCAAGCACCCTTTTGTTACTGGGGAACCTTTTACATGCCCTTACAAACCTGCTCCAGAGACCTCGCACATGGTGAGTAAGTATGGCTGAATTGCCTTCTATAATAATGTGTCGACATGTTCATGTTCTTTCTTTTACCTTTTGGAAAATAAGAATTCTACCATTTTTATTTGTGTGAGTTAAGGGTAGCCCGTGAATGAAAATATTTTTGTATTGATTGCGAGCCTGTGAAGGCTGTGACAGCAATTGGTGAAGATCTTGCTTGATATAGTCATTCCTCTATGTTAGCAGTGTCCTGATTCATTCATTGATCTGTATCTGACCTTGTCTACACGACCCTTCCTGGTTTCATCAATTTTTGTAAATTTCCTTTTTCAGCCTGTTACTCAAAATGCTAAGGTGGACCATCATCCTGCTGGGGGTCATTGGTTTGCCGCTGGTCTGTCCCCTAACGTAAGCAATTTTCATCCAATATATTCTACAGTCCCTTTTTGTTTATCTGGATGCAAAAATTGACTTTGCAGGCCTTCTTATGTAGATATCAGGAAGGAATAGAGCTATGATGCCCAACAGCCAACATTACCAATTTGTGCCATATGTGCATCCAGGTAGTTATGGTAGTTTGGGAAGCCATGGGAGCTACAATGATGGCCTGGGGCTTGGAAGCAGTTATGGAAGTTTTGGTGACAACAACAATTTCCATGCATTTTATTCTCCGGCTGGTCCGTCTGGAATGAATCTCTACGCACATAGTGGTAACTCACTTCTTGGGAATAGTCCTGATACTAGGCGCATGATGCAACTACCGCACGGGAGTGGAATTGGTTTTAGCCCTGGAAATTTCGCACCTATGTCCCTTGGTTCTAGCCCTTCGCAGTTTACTCCTCCTAGCTCTTATGGTCAGATTTCAGCAGGTTCGCCCAGACATTACGGTCCTCCTTCTCCTAGAGGTAGTTGTCATGGATCTCCTCTAGGAAAGATGGCATCTGGAAGCCATTACAACAGAAGGAAGAACTGGTCCTATCATGGAAATTTACATTCCCAAGAGACTGCATCATCTTCTAACTGTCAAGGAAATATCACCGATATGAACACTTGTCAGCCTGAGGGGAACTCTCCTGTATATGTAGGCTCTCAATCTCATCGACAGCCCAACTTTAATGCATCAACATGGAGACCTCAACAAGGAGGGAGGAGTGTAGCATCTAGTTACTCCTCTTCACACATGCAAACTGTTCAAGGGAGTGCAGCTGAAAAGCATGAGGCTAGTAACTCACTGCCTGATCCTGGAGACTGGGATCCGAATTATAGGTATGCATATAACTGCAGTAATGTATTTTGACATAAGAAACTTTAGTTGTTTGATGGTTGAGCTCTATTAATATAGATGTTCTGATTATCTATGTGCTTGTATTTCACTCCCTCCCTCCCAACTTAAGAGTCCTAATTAGTTAGGGCACGAGTTTTAAGAAATATAAAGAAAAGTGGGTTGAATAAGCTAGTGGAATATGGGTCCCACTTATATATATTACTTTTATAATAAAATGTGAGTGGAATAAATTGGTGGAATTGGGGCCTACTTATCATTTATGGTAAAAGTGAAATAGGACTCTTTAAGTTGGGATGGACGGAAATGGCAAAATTGGACTCTTAAGTTGGGACGGAGGGAGTATGAAATTATCAAATGGATCTTCTTGTAATATGTTCATTGTTTTATAGTATTTCACTATTTTGTTTTTTTCAGTGAAGAACTTCTTTTACAAGAGGATAGTTCAGATGTGAATAGCATGACAAATCAATTTATCAAGGGGATGGACTTGGGCCAACCTTCAATGTCCATTGAACCATTGATTGGAGCTGGAAATTCAAGTCACATCTCCATTGCTGCTCTTTCTATGCAAAGGTATGCTTTATATTCACAGAATATATAAAGGGGACAGTCTTGAAATTTGTTTGATCCATTTTACTGCTTTTCTAAGATCATATTCTCCAATTTAGCCCAGGCTTTCGTTACTGCCAGATGTACACCTGTTTCATCACTTGTTAAAAAATAAAATTGCAAATCATCTTTAATTTTTAACTAAAGATAATTTACAATTTTATCCATTGACATGGCCTAGGTGGACAAATATCTTCCACTACGATCAAGAATTTCAGAAGTATGAATTATGCTTGTAAAACTCTATAATTGAAATTTGAAACTACAAAACCCTTGATTTGATATCACTTGAAAAGCAAAGACGAATGGAACTGTTTAAAGATGATTGTGCTTTTGAAGCTTTCTTGTGCCTTATGGTTGTCAATTGAGGCTCAGTTTAGTTTTTCTGTTGTTGGATAACAATTTAGGCATGACGGGCCTATTCAGTCTTTTTCTCTTGGCGAAGCAGGGAGTAATCCTGCAATCCATGGTTATGCCAATCAATCATATTTAACGCCTCATTTGGCGCTAAATTCTCCCAGCCGTTTGGGGCAACAGCCAGCTCAGCGACACAACATAGGGAGATCAGCTCAATTTCATGAAGGTGAGTACCCCAATGATCTGGTTTCAGTTTGAACATCTTGTCACCATTCCAGTACCTTTTAACACGAACTTGGTATATCTACTTGCAGGAGGACATAGAGGGAACTACTCAGTCTCCAGCACACCTCCGGCTTTTCAAGGACGAAAAGATTACAGAAGGAATGCGTGATGCATAATGTGAAATGTTTTAATGGGAGAAGTCCTCCATCATTATTTATACTAGTATTGAATTTCCTGGACTTGTGATTTTTTTCTTTTCCCTTTCTATTTTTTTTTTCTGAGTTTGTTGAGAAAAAAATTACTATCGACATACATGTGTCTCTGGTTTCAAAAGCTTAAAGAAAGAAGTTGATTTGAGGGTTGATATTGCTTAGTTGATGGAGCATAATACATTAGACAGGAGATGGTGATTTACAAAAAATAGTGTTATTATTGACAAGTGAATGTTTTTATTGTCACTGCTTTTTTTTTTAAAAATAGGGTGGATTGAAATTTGTATAAAAAGAGTGATGAATGCAAACACCATTCAAATCATCTCTAAAAATCTAAACCACCCGTAGCATTATTATATTTACACCCAAAATAAGCATCAATCGCACAAGCATAAGTAGTTAGGTTTTTCAATCCTCAGCAATTTTATTAGCTCGATCCAGACGATTCATCACTATGCATAGCATAAGCCATGTTGGTGTGAAATTGCCTCACAACCTTGTCTTTCTTTGTGAGGACATAATTTTTGCCCAATTTTAAGTGTAAAGAATCAATTTTTTTTATTAAATTTTTTTTGTGGTGTATAATCCTTTCTATATAAATTTGTTGAGTTTTGCTACAAAATCAATGGTAATCTAGTGGTAATGTGTTTGGTGAAACCTAAAGGTTGGATTAAAAATCCAACTTCTTCATTTTTCATTTTCGATCTTTATTATACTTCCTCTGTCCTCAAAGAATATGCACTTTGGGGACAGCACAGATTTTAATGTAAAATTGGAAAGTAAAAAGATGTAGAGAGAAAAAGTAAGTAAATTATTTTTAGGGGAGAATGGATCCCACTTCATTAGAGATAAGAGAGTTTTCAAAATTAGAAAGTGTATATTCTTGTTGGACGGACTATGACTAAAAAGAAAAGAGTGTATGAAGTATTTTTTTTTTCATTTTATTGTATTCACTTGTGTTTTACTTTTTTTTCTAATATCATATTTATATTTTTATTATCATCTGAATTTCATTATTATAAAATTTTAATTTTAATATTAATTTATAATTTAGTTAACTTTAACTCACTGCAAATATTTTATTTTTTATTCATTTCTTATTTCAATTTAATCTCAAAAGAATTTAATAAGATTTCACAATAAATATTGAAATAAGAAATGAATTAAAAAAATGGAACCTATAAATATTAAGTAAAAGAACAATATAAAAGTGATAGAATAATGAGTTGTAATCGTTATTTCTAAAGCATATTTCCTCCGATCTCCATTAATTTTTGTCCTGTTTTTGACCGTGTGAGTTTTAAGAAGTTGTTTGGTTTTATTAAGAAAATTGGAAGGAAAAAATTTAGTGGAATATAAATTATAAGCTACATTAATAGAAAATATCCTAAAATAAATGCCTTTTTTGTTGAAGAAAATAAATGCCTTCCATTATCTCTCTTCTCTTCTCCTCTCCTCTCCAGCTAGCAAACCTCTCTCTAAAAATATCCTAAAATAGGAAAATTAGAACTCCCCAATATCCAGCTTCATTCTTCCATGAAACGAAATTATGAATCTTTCTCCATCTAATCATGGACTCCACTTCTCACAAGGTTACTTCTAGCTTCTTTTCTCTATCCATTTCCACCTCTCAATTTCATTTACTTGCTTCCTATTTCAGGATTACTACAAGATCTTACAAGTAGATTATGATGCAACTGACGAAAATATCCGATTGAATTACCGCAAGCTCGCTTTGGTACAACTTAATTCATCTTCTTTTCTCTCTATTTCCTCTTCTAATTTACCTTGTTCGTTCGCAGAAATGGCATCCTGACAAACACAAGGGTGATGTTGCTGCCACCGCTATATTTCAAGAAATTAATGAAGCTTATTCTGGTAATTGTGTTTACTAATCAATCTCATTTTGGAATTATTGGGATTTCATCTCCAATTTTCAATCATAAAATCATGTTCTACTCCCTCCGTCCATGATTAATTGAGTCCATTTGAAGAAATATAGTGTAAAGCAGGTTGAAAAAGTTAGTAGAATGGGGTCCACTACCAAAAGTTGGAATGAAAAATAAGGGTGTCCGTTAATTATGGACGGACGAAAAAGGAAATTGGTATCAACTAATCGTGGACGGATGGAACGGATGGAGTACTACTCTACATCTAAGATCACCATTTAAGCATAGTTTGTGGGCAGTGTAAACAATTAGTTGTCTTCTCTCTGCAAAATGGAATGGAATTGAATCAACTTTCCATCAGCTGACCTAAAAATCTAGTGCCTTTAACATTATAAGGATATGTTGATTGGTAGAGCCCTCTTGTTTTCTGGGGTATGATGTTGTTAAGTCTCATTCCCATGTATATTCCTTGCAGTGTTAAGTGATCCGGATAAGAGACTCGAGTATGATTTGAATGGAAACTATGAGATTGATAAGTACACCCTACGGGTTAGTATTTTGTGGCGTGTCATCTTTTGAGGCGTTGTCTGATCCAAGTTATGTTAACAGTTTGTTATCATTGTCAAACTTTGATGCTTCTTCGCTAATAGTTTGATCGGCCTCTCCCTTTCTAGGAGTATTTATCGAGATTCAAAGGAATGATACTCACCTGTAATGGTCTTGGCATCAGCCAAACATCAAAATGGTAAGCATGATTATCTCTTTTGATGCTCAACTTGCTTCGTTTTCTTCTCAAGTACGTTATGAAATTGCATGCCTGCATTTAGGGCCTTGGCATGGCGTGCTGCCAGAGTGTAGAATGAGAGAAATTAATATGAAAGGGGAATGAAAATAATATCATGTTTAAGTACAATAAAAACATTATATGAAAAAGGGATTTGCTTTCTTGCTTGAATTCAAGACATCAACTACTACATCTCACCATATGTGACTATTGAAGACAGCTTTATCCATACACACTTTTGTGTGTTTGCTGTGACTTTATATTGATGGTCTTGTTTATTTATAGTATTTGTTAGTGTTGCATGTGCTTCATCCCCTACATAGTTCCTTTGTTCTCGTAGTTGAGAAAAACTAGAGTCAAGAGAGTAATTGTAATTATAATGGAATAGCAGACTCATAAATGAGTAGAAAGTAATGCACAATCTATGATTTATGCTATTTTACAGTCCTGCCTTATTCTTGCAGCTTGGCCTTTCTTGTTGATAAAAACTCTAACTGTTTGTGTTTTATTTTTTGTTTCCTCGTGCAGGTCACAGACACTTGTGGAACTTAATGATTTAAAAGAAAATTGAGGTTTGGAGAGAGTCATTTTATTTCTTCACCATTCTCCATCTCAATATTCTTGTCTGTTAACATTAAGAGATGAGACAAATATTTGTATCATATTGTTAAGAAAAGCAATGCAGAAAAGTTGATGAAAACGCCATTCCGGCTAGTTATGCTGGCCTATTCTTGTTGTATTTCTTCATATGCTGTGTCTGTTGTTGAAGAACAGGTGTGCGCTGCCGGTCTAAGCAAACTAACAATAGGTTGAAGTACTATCTGAGCAAAAATAACTAAACGGCTATCTAGTGGTTATGTGCTATGTAACATCCATTTACTGCATTTGAATTGAAATTGAAATCTTCTAATAACACAGTATTTCTTCTTTCTAGTAAAGGTTAATGAACTCAGATCTGATTCGATTATTGATTGATGGAGTTACTATGCAATTTTTGTTATTGTGCTAGTCGAATCAATTTGTTACTGTCACATATCAAGAAGCCAAAATCAACTCTCAATGAAGAAATTAATAGACTGCTACATATCTGATGCTAGTTGATAAACTACTACATATCTCTCATAGCAGAAGAATAATGCAATGTCATAACTAATTACTAGTTCCAAGATATACAGTGGTTATAAACAGCTTAAAATGTTCAATGGATCAACAAATTGCCATGGGATAGATTTTTCCTTCACTAAATGCAAAAGATCACAAGCTGGAAATTTGATCAGAACCTACATCAGACCACCTAGCTGAGCTCTTGCTCTTGCAATGGAATGCGAATGACTCAGCCAACTTAGCAGCATCTTCTATCCCTAGCCGAGTTCCTTGCTGTCCAACAACTACAGATGCAACCTTCGAAGCTAACGTACCAATACTTCTCAAATCAGATACACCACGTGACAAACCATATAATATGCCAGATGCATAGGCATCTCCCGCCCCACAAGTGTCCAGTGCTACGCAAGGGTTTGGAGGTATGAAAACAGATTCTCCCTTCACACCAACATAAGAGCCTCTAGGACCGTCTGTCACGGAAACAAACGGGACAAAATGGCTCAGGTACCTAGTTGCTGAGATGGGGCTTTCTTTTGAGGAAAAATGACAAAAAGCCCTGGCTTCATCGCTGTTGGCAAAGATTATGTCTGCATAATTTGCCATGATGTCCCTAACACATAAGTATAAACTAAAAGTTATATCTCAGGCTGACAGATTGATTATATTACAGACAAACCTCAGATCAAATGAAGAGGATAAAAGAGTTAGGTAGGTCGCAAAATATTTACCAGAAGTCATCATAATGTCTTTCAATGCAGGTGACATCTGACGCTGTAATGGCGACAAGAGCACCACATTTGCGGGCCTCCTCACATGCCATAGAAATTGTTTTGATTGTGTCAGGAAATTCAAATAAGTATCCTTCCACAACTAATATACTTGTTTTGGACATCAAGCTAGCCAAGCATGAATCATAATTTACTCTTGACGACGTGCCCTGATATCATTGACAGAACAATTTTTAGAGAAAATCATGAAGCTATCTTATATAAAATTGAAGAACTGAAAAGAAAATTTGGGATAATGGATTAAGCAACTACAGTAATATAGATGTTTCTGAGGTGAAAATGTCAAAATGAAGAAAACTTATTTACAGTTGATATTGATCAGCAAAATGAAATAAGTTCGACCGCATCATGATTGAAAAGGAGAGATCTATTTTTTTGAGACAGTGTATAGATTAACTTCAAATATTATGGATATAGCTCATTGCTGGATCATTTAACAGCAACTAGTTTCAAGGTGTCATGTTAATTTATTTAACTTTCACAAATCAATATTCATCGATTCAACCAATGTTGTGCTAGCTTTAAACAAGACAAACAAATGGGTTCACTGTCTTACACTGCATAAAAACGCTTAACTTGACCAATAATAGTCATCTAGAAACTTTGTTTTGTTCATAACGAGCACATTTTTCCTTTCAAGAGGTTTATCTCAACATTCCTTGGTTCACGCTAGAGTTGCTCAACCTTTCTGACAATGTATAATAACAATTAATCTAATAAAATATCTTCCATAACACATTTCATGATTTAGTTTTTTCATGGTCGGCAGTAACTGGAAGAGCCTGCCTCACTGTACTCATTATTAGCATAGTTTTGATTTTTGAATAATAAACCTTGGCAGTGCTTGACTTCATATTCCCTACTGTGCTGAATATCGCATAATCACAGGCATCTTAAACTTTACACTAACTATCTGAAATGCTACTGACCTGGTAAGCAAGCATTGTCCGCTGAGCATCTGGAGTTGTGAGAACAATAACTGTACCGGTAGTTCCATCCTTCACTGGTGCTGAAAGGAAATTTACATTTGCTCGCCGGAGTTTTGATCTATATTAACATTCACAAAAGTATGGTTAAGAATGAGACTCAAACAATCTAGCTGTGGACACATGTGTGACAGACAATATCAAAAGCGCACCAACTGCTTAATTGACCTGAATTCATTGTAAACAAAGATGTGAAAAGAGTCTTGAAGTAGAAGTAATGGATGGTAGGAGGTGGAAAATGTACGATTATGGAAAACATAAAAGACTACAAATCCTACCGGTAGAATCCACCTAAGGGATCACTTCCAACACTGCCTGCCATGGCAACATTTAGCGAAGGTCCTCCAATAGGTTGAGCACCAAGCCTTGCCAAAGCAACCAAGGTGTTGGAGAGAGAGCCACCAGCAGCAGCTTTATAGGTGCATCCATCCATAGCCCGTAAAACTCTACCTCTTTCTTCATGATTCACCACTTTCCTTGTGCCCTTTCCTAATCCGAGCCTATTAAGAAATTCGTCATCGACCATTCCCGAAAAGTCCACCTAGACAATGAAAATGAACTCCTTAAACTTTGTTCTCGTTAACTTCCTCACAGGTAAGGATCAGGTCTCATATATTAGCTTCGTAAGCAGTTTCCTATGTCGATATTAGGGTCAGGATTCTCATTTAATTCCTAATTTGCGATTTCCATTTCAATTATTGTAGGCATAATTCCAAAATAATAAATCTGAGAAATTAGGGAAATTGCAGCAAAAAACAGTGAAATTTGACAAATCCATAAATAATTAGGGCAAAGAGTACCATAGCTTGGCCGAGGCCAAGGACGTGCCATGTGTCAGGCAAATTGTGGGGGGATTCATCATCGTCGTCGGAATCGGAAAGTCCTAGGTCTCCAGCTTCAGAGGCGCAACGGCAGTGGCTGCCAGTCGACATAGAAGAAGGAGAGGAGGAGGAGGAAAAGTAAGAGTTGGAAAGGAAGGTAAACGAGGCATGAGATTGAGAAGGAATGGATGTCCGGTTAAAAAGGGGGAATGAATTGAGAGCGGGAGAAGGAGAAGAAAATTCGGATAGGGAGAAGAAAGTTCTGAATGAGAGAGGAGGGAGAGAGAGTGCCATGAGGAGAGGGCGAAGACCGCGGCGGAGATGGTGGCTGCAGCTGCAGGCGATCAAGCCTGCTCTCGATACTCGCAATCTCCACCGCTCAACTGCGCGCCCCTAACCATTTATCCATTGGATAAACCATATACTAAAATCAAATTAATAGTAGCAATTTGTATAGGATTTAATTATTTATTGGGATAAAATTATTTGTCAGATAATATAATGCCGGCTAGCCAATTCGCGTCGCTAGCCGAACCATTGCAGTCGGCCAGCGGCGAATCGGCGAGAAAATTGGCGTGGGCTAGCCGATTCAGGGGCGCTGGCCGATGTGCTTGACCGCCGCCATTGTGGCGTGCCGATCGGCCGCGCCTATTTTCATTTTTTTTTTATAATTTTTTTTGAAAACCTATATATACGCGATTTTAGTTTCATTTTCATTTGCACCACTTGTTTTAACGAGTTTTCTCTCTCTAACTTTCTTTACAAGAGCAACATCGAGCGATGGACAACAACAACGAGTCCAGTCCGGCGACGAGCGGCTTTCATACTCCCACGGTACCGTGGGATACGGATGGGGCTAGATGGGCGGGCAGATGGACCCGGGGTTTAACGTCCCTTGGGGGCGGTTGATGGGGATGATGGGCCCGGAGCGGCGGGGAGGATGCGGGGGGAACCAGGGGGGTATGCCGTGGGGGATGCCGGGCGGGGAGCAGGCGAGCGGCGGGCAGTCAGCGCCGGGGTGGAGAGGTATGCCCCAGATGCAACAGTAGATGATGTGGATGATGTGGCAGGGAGGGATGCAGCACGGTATGCATCCCGAGATGCAGAGGCCACCGGTGGGGACACGGTCTATCGTCCATCTCTTGATTTTTTGACGGCTTCGTCTCACACGTTGGCCTTAGTGGAGACGCAGGTTCACTGGCGATGACCTTCTATCATTGCATGATATGAGGATCGATCTCGGGGATCCGGACACTCCCGTTCTAGCGGGTCGGGCCGCGCCGAAGAAGAAGAAAGCGAAGGGAAAGGGCAAGGTGGTCGGCGAGTCCTCGCAGCCCGGTGTTGACGACACCCCCACACGGAGGAAGTGGACGGAGGATGAGTACGCCGGCGTGACCAAGGGTGGTTGTCGGTTTGCGACGATCCGGTTGGTTGTTCGCAACCGGCGGGTCGTCCCATGTGGGCGAAGATTAGAGCGGCCTACGGGAGGAAGCTGCCCGCATGGGAAGGACTACAGCGGGGAGGAGTGCCGAAAGGGGTGAGAACGGATTAGGGCCGCGGTCGGCCGATTTTCGGGGTTGTATGCGCCAACGCCCTCCGCCAGGTGACTAGTGGGCGAGAATGAGGAGGACGCCCGGAGGATAGCGGAGAGTCGGTTCCCCTTGGCGGGGAAGTATAAGGAGTTCCTCTTGCGGGAATGCTATGTGTTGGCTTTGAAGGACTCAGAAGTTCCGGACGGGGTGCGATCTTCAGGTGGCCGAAGAAGCGGGGCCCGAACTATTCCGGCGACTACGGCGGCGACAGCGGCGGATCCCACGACCTCCCCCCGGATGCTTTGAGGAGTTTCCGTCCCCTCCATCCGTTGCTCGTCGCCCTCGCCCGGTTGGCCAAAAGCGGGCACAACGGGCAGCGAGAGGAGGATCCCCCGTATCGCCCCAGGAGGTCGTCTCGGCCCCCCCACCCCCACGCGCGTACACGTTATTCTCGCGTGCAAAGACGGAGGAACGTATGTTCGCGGTCTTCCAAGAGTGGAAGGCCGCAACCGACCCAACGGAGAAGAGGTTCCTCTACCGATGCTCGAGAACACGCGGGTGGATTTGGATGCCTCGAGGGCACTGGTGGGGGGTTCAGACGCGGGCTCAGATACCCCGAGCGGCGGCGGCGAGGACGAGGAGTAGAGAGTGGCGGGGCTCATGTGTGGAAGCCCTTTTTCTTTTGAAAAAAATCATGTATTTTTTTTTATTTATGTACTTTTTTTTAATGAAATTAATGAATTTTCCCGTATATGTCTCGTAAATTTAATTCCGTAATTTAATCGTAAATTTTATTCCGTAAAATGTAGTTGTTTTTTAATTATTTTTATTGCGGCTGACCTATGGCTGACCTATGCTAATGTGACAGGTGGATTTTTAGTGCTGATGACGTGACAGAGAGAGAGTGGCTGGCCCATGGCCGGCCTATTCTTATTGTGGATGCTCTTATGGAAATGGACCACTTGCAGTAAAACAAACTTTATTTATCACACTGCATTGCATCGATAGCTCCGGTGAGGATCACCACAACTTTACCTACAACATCTTCTATTCCACTCCTCACAAACATAAAATATGATAGTGAGGTTTGTGAGTGTGGAGTAGGAGATTTTGTAGGTAAAGTTGTAGGTAATCCTCACCGCGATAGCTCATGAAATCTGCATAAAATATCATTGGCTTCTCAAAGATCTATAGTTATAAGGGTGACGATCTTACTTCTAAATTGCCACTATTCTTGTTGATTGGGGTTTGAACCTGAATAGACAATTCTGTTGCACCTTGGATAATGTTGCCACATGATTATGCAATTAGGGAGATGACAACAAGGTTTGTAGAGAGGAACATGCTTCTTGCCAATGGGAAATATCTGATGAGATTAAAACGATTTCTAAACTTCAAGCTTATTCTTCGACACCGGTGGTCTGTCGTAGTTATGTATCATGCTCAACTTCAACTGTTTACATGCTTTTTCAGTACTACCTCATTTCACACATTCGCAGATTGAAGAATTGACTCAAGGAAAAAAAAAATCAAATAGTGGAAATGAATGCATTTACATTTTCCCAACATAATACTATTAAGTTAATGAAAGAATTACTACAACAAAAGGAGGTTAGCCGAAGCTCTGATGAGACGCGCTATCCGACTTCTGGTCTGCATCAGCCGTGGCCTGAACTTGAGCAGCATACTGCAAGTTCCACAGCACATCTTCAAACGAGGGGCGCCCTGATGACTCACCCGATATACATTTGTTCGTGATGGATATCACTATGGACAACGACTCCTGTGAGCTCGTGGTTAGCACGATTGGATCCACTATCTTTCGCCTACCATCTTGGCTGCTGAATGATGTCTGCCATTCGTGGTCAGAGACAATCAAACCCCTAAACCGATAAATTCATTACAAGAAACCAACATACAGATATAGCATCATACCATCTCATTTAGTAGAAATGCTTCTCCTTTTCCACTTGTTACAGGACCTACCAACGACTCAAGTAATATGAACCCGAAATTGTGAACATCGTCCTGCAACCTATCGACATGCTCTCCCTTTCCCTGCAAAAAAATAAAAATAAAAAACTGTAAATAGCTGTTTACAAGTATGACTTCAAGAGTGAAGGGAAGAGCCTACATCAGATTTTTCAGTTTCATCTGCAATGATGGACATTCCATAATCACTAAGCTTTGCAATCCCATGCTCGTCCATAAGTATATTGTTCGTCTTTAGACGATTGCTCAGAGAAGGCGGAATCACCCCTGTATGCAGAAAATGGACTGCCTTGGCTGCACCAATAAGAACAGCCAATCTTTCCGGCCACTTCATGACCTTCTCTGGAGAGTTCTCTGTACACCAACACAACCAAATTCCATCGTTTGTAAAGTTAATAACTTTCGTCTTCTATTAAAGATAGGTGATCCGTATAGTACCTGAAAGATGGGATCTGAAGTTTCCATCAGGAACGAATTCTTGCACAAGGTACAACCTACGTACACTTGAGTCGTCTTGCATACCATCATCGATGCAATGGCCAAGAAGGGCAACCAAGTGAGGGTGACGAAGCTTTGAAAGCAAATCAAGCCGCAGCTTGAGGTTTTGAATCGAGCATTTTCTGTATAGAGTTAAAGATCGTATAACAACAAAGCTTCCATTTTCTAACTTTCCCTTGTAAACCTGTACAGGTGAAACTAGCAAAGTAAGAAAGATAGTAGAATTTCAAATAGTAGGAACTTAGAATGTTAATGCAGCATATGCAAAATCACATCAAAGAGTCGAGAACGAAAACTTGAATCTTGAATAAAACTTACCTACTTACCTAAATGAAACTTGAAACTTTGTCATTTTCACAAGCAGTACTTAAAAAAATGCTCAAGTTAAATTCACTTAAAGAAAGGGGCAAGACATAGACTGCAATGTAGGTCCCAAGCTACCTTTCCGAAAGATCCCTCGCCCAAGAAAGTCGACTGATCAAAGTTTTTTGTAGCTTCTTCAAGTTCTGCTACAGTAAACACCCTATAGGATGGAGAACTTTGATTCCCAACTTTTGATGCTTCAGACATTATCCCTGATGGAAGGAAACATAAAAGGTTCAAGATTCAATCAAAAGATAGTAGATGACATTGTAAGTGAATCATAATGTAGGAAAGGGAGCGTACTGGCACTTGTTATGAGATCTGGGGAAATTCCAGATGGTGGTTCGTCTTGCTTAACCTTAGGTGCAATATGCTGAACTACTGAATGCTGTGTTTGGTGCCTTTTACAGAAAAACATAAGACCAACTAGCAAGAGGATTATCACTACAACGACGATTCCCCCAATCACACCGGCCAGAATCACTATTTCCCTCGTTCTAGATCGACCTTTGCCCTCAACATCTTTGCAGTATGCTGCAGAATGTTGATCTCTGGCATCAGCAGAGAAGCAATTCCCACTAATTTTGACAATTCTGTTATCTGCTGCAGTGTCCAAACAATTCGGAAGATGACCTACCATTTTATTATCAGAAAGATCAATCAAACTAAGTCCCTCTCCACACTTAAGATGCTCAGGAAGTAATCCACTAAGAACATTGGATGAAAGATTCAAGTAGCTAATATTCGGCAGAGAGAAAAGCAGGGGAGGAGGGGTTCCACTAAGATGATTATTCGACAAATCAAGATGCTGAAGTTGATCCAACTTAACAAATTGTTCAGGTATACCACCAGAAAACGAGTTCTTACTTAGAAACACATTAGCAAGCCCTTTTGGCAGAGGGGGCAGTTCGGAATCTAATCCGTTCTCTCTCAAATCGAGCAGCTGCAAACTCGAGAGGCTGCTCAGATCAGGTAACTTCCCAGTGAGCAAGTTGTGAGACATAACTAATTCAATCAATGTTGCAATTCTTGACACTGCAGAAGGAATCTCACCATTCAATCTGTTGTTCTTTAAGCTTAACACAGTGAGATTCGACCACGAATCCAACCACTCAGGTACACTGCCATTGAAATAGTTCTCATCAAAGCTCAAAGTCCTTAGCTTTACCATTCTAGACATTTGAGAAGGAATGGGACCAAACAAGAAATTTGAACTCATGTCTAAAGCTTCAAGCAGATATAATCTATGGATTTTATCAGGCAATGGACCCCATACGCCTAAAGACACTAAAGTAACAACCCTTAAGTTGGACAACCTCGTCAAAGTTGTGATGAAAGAATCCATAGAGAAACTCTGGGACAGTGTTAGATTTGGAATTGCAAATCCATTGAATTCACTACTGACCTTTGCAGGCTTGTCTCCCATGATTCGAAGCTCGGTCACAGAATCATTCTCACATTTGATGGTGAGCTGTGGTGGAGAAGACAAATTGCAGAAATCAGCATTGTTATTTTCCCAAGTGCTCAGAGGCAGAGGGTACTCCAAATGCTTCCTAAGCTGAAGAAGAACCTGAGTTTCGTAGCTGTTCAGCTGATGAGTGCTACAAGCAAACAGCAGCCATGAAAGAAACACCAAAACTGAGTAATTTGAAGGCCCCATTTGCTCAAAAGCCCTAAAGATTGCAGCTTTTGTTAGCATTCCATCAGCTACCTCTATCTCTCCAACACTTCAACACTCAAATTTATAAATTTGCAAAAGCCCTAAAGATTGCAGCTTTTGGTTAGGGGTTCCATTTCTCACCAACATCCAACTCTCAAATTCAGAAAACTGCAAAAGAGCACTCAGAAAAAGCCTAATAAACAGCTGATGATTTCATGGAACAGGGCTAGAGATAAGATATTGGGAAACCATTAAAGAGGAGATGAAAGAAAGTGAATAGTGTTGGATTCTGTAGAAGTAAAATTAGACAAGAAACATGGGGTAGACAGCATGAACAATCAAGAGAAATTCGATAAATTACCTATTGGAAAGAATTTTATTAAGAGAAAGAATTTAACATAAATGGGAAAGACTTGGAACAAATGAAACTAATAATGAGAGGCGGTTGGAAGGGAAGAATCAGCATTTACTCCTACCACCAGCATAGATGCATTTATTCATGGAAGAACACAAGTTGAGAGTAGCAAAAGTGGGAACTTCCCTTTGTCGTCTTTCGATGTAGCATTAATGGATGAGGTGAGATGGATTCAAGCAGTCAGACTGAGAGTGAGAGTATAACTTTCACATCTATACAAAAACCAGTCCACTGTTAAAATTGAAAACCTTAACTTTCACATGACAATTAGACAAAGGCACAAAATAAGGTGTAATTCTGATGTGGAAAATATATTTAAACTTCCTGCCATTTCTTATAAACACCTGACCTGACTACTGATTCTAGTAAAATTAATTGGATATATTTTGAATTTTACAATGGTGGTAATTCTAATAAGTTATGTGAAATTTGAAATGAAACCTGGTTTAGAAAAGGGGTCTACACAGAAAGCAACAAATCCAAGTCACTGATTCCTTTTAAAATAGGGCTTTAGAGCTTTAAATAACAAATTAAATAGTTTAGCATGATGATTAGTCAGTCAAATTGCACAAAAACACATGTTAATCACTCTGTCATCAGTGCCTAACCCCACGTTTCCATTTCCGTTACTAATTGATCCCATTCCAAAAGGGGGCAACTTGGATATTACTCCCACGTCCACCATTTAAAGAGTTATTTTGATCTGGTACGAATTTTAATAAATTGTTTGATTTTGTGAAAAAAAATAAAGAGAGAAAGTGAGTGGGATGTGGAACTCATTTAGTTTTATGTTGAATTGTGAATATAAAAAGTAGGTAAAATGTGGGATCCACATACAAAAAGTGAAAAAATATAAATAGTTCCATAATAATCATAATACTATTGTGTAGACCTTTTTGCAATAGTGTGGGTTCAAATCTCACTGCTGTCATGTAGTTGCTTCCATTTCTCAGGCATAAGTGTGAGACCTTGGGAGATAGGCTTCTGACAGACAGTGGGTTAAGGCTTCCCCGTTAACGGGCTATTGCGTATCCTGATTGAACACCCTCACATGATATAGGGCCGGAGTGTGGGGGCCACCAAGACGACGAATAGCCTTTTTTGCTGCAATAATACTACTATAATAGTGAATACTATGATTATTATACATGACCTCGTTTTACATTATAGATACACCCTTGTGACCAAATCTTCATGGTGCGAATTTGATATAGTACTACGGTACAATTTTCTTGTGAATAAATTGTATTGTACCTAACTACCTATCTTACAAGAGAGTAAGATTGCAAGCAAATGACACTTTTCATAATAATAATTGACATTTTAATCATGGTAATTGACACTTTAAAGACTTTGCACGATGCGAATGTATGCCCATTGATATTGTTTTTGCCAGCAAAGCTTAAAGCATAGAATTTTGTTCTTTTTCTCTCTGTCTCTCTTTCCAAAAGTTGACAATAAGTGAAACATATGTATGTGTGCAGTCAATGATGTGAGATATCCTCAATCAAATAATGATAAAAGAAAAAGATGATGATGCCATAATTACAGATTACTATGCTAACGGTCAGTTAAAAACTTATAATGAGGGAATGTTGCAACCATAACCACTTTTCAGAAAATTGTGAAACAGATACCTACTAACAAGAAAAGACAAATCCATGGGACCAATTTTAAAGACAATAAAAAAAAAAGATAAAGCTAAAAGTTAAAAGCCAAAGCACCAAATTCATATCATTGTCGTCTACTAACATAGTGGTGGTACAAGGTTGGAACCGCCACAGATCTTCAAGTACGTCGGAGTATAGAAAGGCGATCAAGAATATCATCCACTAACTTGCAAAGCTAAGTTACAAATTAGAGAAGTAGAAGAATCATAGTGTAGTATCTCATTTCACAAGTTGTGTGTGTGTGAGTACAACATTTATAAATTACTATTCCCTTCGTCCCAACTGAGTTGAGTCTTATTCCTTGATGCTCTAACTAAATTGAGTCATTTCTTTTTTTTTTTTTAATTAAAAAACAAAACATCCAAAATCACACTGACTTTATTTTCTCATTTACTTTCTTCTCTCTATCTCTCCTACTTCCAAAATTTTAACTCATCTTAGTTGGCACGGAGGGAGTAGTATTTTACCACGTCACTTAACCATTTAACTAACATCCCGCTAAGGATTTTGATAATGGAATAAACAGTCTTTTTCTATATTGTGATAGACTTATAGTTTCAAAAGATCTTTCAGTAGGTACTTTGTAGACCGTCTATCGCAAACAGTTGTTGGTGTCACTCCAAAGTTAATTTCTATCGTGGTTACTGGTGATAGTGGATGTGATACAACACTGAATGGATCACGTTGAAATACATATATTTTTGTGTGTAAATAAAGTACAAAGATCTTGAAAATTATTCATTTTTAAATTTATACAAGTAACATTGAACATACGGTATCGATCATACGCTACTTTAAATGTGTGGGTTATTCGCCTCCCAATATCATGGCTTCTTGGGTAGTGTTGATAAGCATTTAAAATGGCTAGTATGATTACTTAATAGAATTGTCTCTCATTTGTTGATCGAATTATACTAAAAAATATTCTGGTAAATGATTTATTCTACAGAAACATAGCTAATTAAAATTTACTATCAGTACAATGAATAAAAGTTACACTAGTTAATATTTCTTAAAAACTTCAATTAAATCAAGACTGGTTTAACTAAGTAGAAGTTTAGGAAGAGGCAAATCCATATTTCATTGGATTCCCAACCAAGCTCAATAAATACTCTATAATAAATACTCTATAAATAGAGATAATCTGATCACAGTTCGTGTATATACAACAGATGTGTATCGCATGCATTGATGCAAATTCGACTGTTCAACATCGAGCATCGTGCCAACTTTGAGAGTCATGGATAGATAGGGGCCCAAGGGCGAATGTTGGGACTCAAGCCAAAGTAGAGAAAAGAAGGAAGTCATAATGTAAATACTTAGCCCAACAAGATGATTTTTAAATATTTTTTAAAGACCACTAATGCCCTCATTTTCGAAAGAATTTTGTATGCCTCAACTAAAGTCTGATTGAGAAAGTTATGATCGTTTTGTAAAAATTGCATGCTCCGAGACTTCCCCTCGTCCGAGTGGTTCCTTAACTCCACTCGGCTGTTTTCAAATTTTCAGTCTATTAAGCCTAATTTTGAGGCATTTATGTTAATTTTCCATCCAAGTACAAATAAATTATTATTTCTTATTTTGTAAAATAAGTTTTAGATTAATGAATGTTAAACATCTTTGAGAGTTGTCTCCTGTGTGAGAATCTATCCAATTTCATTATTGAATGGTTGCTTGATTAATTATCCAATTAATTAAGTAAATGTATGGAACTACATTGAGTGTAAATAGAATTGCATAGCCAATATAGTGTTTGTTTTATTGAGGGTCACCTTAGATTGCCATCTTCCTTTTGGTGGAAGCTCATAGGTCTCAAAGAGATTCCTATCTCATTACACCTCCTTCATCCCCTTCCTTCATCCAAATATTTCCTTTCCTTCATCCAAATATTTTAGATCTAGCTTTTTTTTTGGGTTAGATAGTACTATGCTTTTGGTGCTAAATGAGTTGGTTCACAGTTGATAAAGTATTGGACAAGTAACTCATGGATCAACTTTATTTTATATTTCCTCTTTTGTCATGTTTTTTACTCCCTTTGTCCCAAAAGAATATGCACCTTGGATTTGGCATGATTTTAATGCAAAATTAATAAAATAAGAGAGCGATTGAGAGAAAAAGTAATTAAGATATTGTTAGTGGATAATTAGAAAGAGTGCATATTCTTGTGAAACGGAAGGAGTATTAGTGATGGAACTGATCATTTGTTGTTGGATTGAGCTGATTTCTGGTATGCCTATTTTCGGATGTGTTATTAGTTATCTATATGCAGATGATCGTAAGAAAAATACTCCTTCTGTTCCATTAAAAATGAAACGCTTCCTTTTTGAATTGTCCTATTATACTCCTTTTGTCCTCAAAAAATAGACTTATTTTACCATTTTGGGTCGTCCCCCAAAATTAGACTAGTCTAAATTTGGAAGATTTTCAACAAATAATAATCTTACACATAATCCACTAACAATCCTTCCACTACTTTTTTCCTCCATCTCTCTTACTTTACCAATTGCACATTATAACTCGTGCCATTTACAATTTTGTCTATTTTTTAAGGATGAAGGGAGTAAATGTAATTGGAAACAACTAGGGGTGCTTAAACGATTCCCCGGTTCTCGGTTAACCGGAACCGGCCGGTTAATTGAGGATCTGGGAACTGGAAAATCGGTTCCGGTTCCAGTTAGAATCGGAGCCGACCGGTTCCTAACCGGGAACCGAATTACAATTAAATTTTAATTTTTTTTTATAATTTAATATAGTAATTTTAACTTAATTGAATTAATATTGAATTGAAATAAAATAATTTGAAACATTGTTTGATTTTAAGATTTAAATCGTGATGCTTAATCTACAATTATTTCCACACTCCATTTTTTTATGAACTAACTACTATGAGTAGAACATCTAAGTTTGTTTTTAATTTTCAAAATAATTATACAAATACAATATCATTTCATATGATAGAAATTTAACTTTATAACAAATATATGTAAAAATTCATGCAATATACAAATTTTAACCTGTTTGTGAATGATTTATTAACTGTTCCGTATTAAGCCCAAAAAGTCACAACAAGATCAATTGGTATTGGAAATTCCATTGAATATTTATTTAGCAAAAAAAAGGAAAATGGAATTCTATTTTAAACCTCCTTTTAGAAAAATGCTAAATTTTAGAAGTCCTTTTTTATAAAAGAATTGTCAACGTAAACTAGTACGAACTACTATACTTGGCATAACTCTTACCCATATATGAATATTATTGTATTATTGGTTTGTATTTTTTGTGTATTTATTTGAATTTTTAGGTATTATTTGTTATATATCCAGATGTTGGATTATTATTTTATTAGTATTGAATTTTTAAAATTATAAAATGCGGATTAAAATTAAACATCGGTTCCGGTTCAGATTCTAGAATTTATGAAAATTTGAAACAGGTCAACCGGTCCGGTTAGAACCGAAACCGACCGAATAAGCAGGTCTATAAACAACATCATCTATACTATAAACAACATCATCTATACTTCTTTTTTTTTTTCCTCTCTCTCTCTCCCTCCCTCTCAGTACTGTATTATTTTTCCACTTAACTTATAAATGTTCAAATTTAATGAGAAGATAGAGTGCGTTAGATTTGAACGTGAACAAAGTTAATTGCAGCTTTGAATGATTAATTCTGGGCCGCTATATGTGCAGGTTGGCCCAAATTGTGCTTCTCATATTTAATTTATGGATCAAACTCTACAACCTCAGCATTTATTCGGAACTTACTCTTTTTCTTTTTTCTTTTTTCTTTTTTCTTTTTGTCAAATCTACATACTCCCTCCGTCCCAGAGAAGATGTAAATGGCACGGAATTTTAGGAGATGATATTTTGTGGGTTAAGTGGTGAGAGAAAATATAATTTTATAATTGATGTGAGAATGAACTTTTCCAAAAAAAAATAATGCGACATCTTTTGTGGGACGGAGGGAGTACTGCTCGTCTAATCCTACAAAGTTATTAACTACGCTTCCCCAATACGAAAAGGTTTGGTCACCTAATACTTTTGTCTTTTGGCCAAAAATTCAAGCCAGATTGATCAACCTAGGTTGATCTGATATAATGCACCTTAAAATATTTTTGATAGGTCCAACCGTCTAATACTTTGACAACTCTATTATTTCATTAAACAAATAATGTTTTTCACGATATTATCCATGACTTTTGCTCCTTGTTGCTAGGATCAATTGTGCTTTTCTTTTAATTTGAATATGTCTAGTATCTACCAAATTAGAGCATATATAAGTGTTCCTATACTTAGTGTTACTAAAAGAACAAAGAAACATGTACCAATTGGTTATTGTTCATTCTATTCCAATTATAATTACATTCTATATAATTAAATTGGAACACACTATTTGTGTGGCATACTAAAATCCTCACTTCAAGGTATCATCCATTGTTAGTGAAAGGTTAAGTTATCAATAATTTAGAAGATTAAGATTATGGCCTAATCATGACAAATAAATAAAACATGGATTATGATCAATGGCCCCACACAGCTTCATTCTAAGTTTTGCCAAATGCCACAATCCCCTTACAAAGATATTGTTGCTTAGATGATGAGGTAAACCCACCAAATTGTTGGAACAAAAAAAAATACACAATTTAGAGAAAGACTTGAATAAAAAGCAAGTTTAATTGAGAGAAAGAGAGATTTTCAATCCTTTCAAACTCCAAATGATCGAATACACTTCTTTTGGTATCGAAAATGTTAAATTAATGAAAGTGGGGTGTTGCTTTGGTGAAGACATGGATCCTCATTGAGGCGCTAACAATGTTCAAACTTTCAATTTATTAGCCTCAAATCTAATGGGAATCTACTTTTGATAGAGTTGAACCACAAATCTATTTTTTACTATTATTTTTATTTATATTGCAAATTAATTAATACAACTTGGACTTTATTTTATATAAATCTATAAAGTCCAAATCAATTTATGTATATATATTTTTTTGAAAAATAACTCCAAAATAAAATAATATCGAACTAGTTCGAAATCTTCATTCAAATTTTAAATGACAGTACTCCCTCCGTCCCAGAAAGATTGTCCAATTTCTGTTTTCACACCCGTTTTGCAAAAAATATAATAAATAGTTAAAGTAGAGAGACAGTAAAGTAAAAGAGAGAATAATGTAGAGAATAGTCTTACCTACATTATTCTTTCTCTTATTTTACTCTCTTTCAACTTTACCTATTTATTATTATTTTTGCAAAACGAGTGTAATAAATGAACTGGGACAATCTTTCTGGGACGGGACGGAGGGAGTAATACTTAAAAAGTTTTTGTAATTGTAAAACACAACCTTAATAGGTTCAGAGGCATTGACATTTACCTAAATTATTTATTTAAACCATTATTTCAAATTGTGCATATGGGACTGCATTTTCATAGGATGCCTATTGTAGTAAGACAATTACAAATTATTCGTTGAACATGGTTTGTTTTGTCTCTTTACAAATTTATGGAGTATGATTGTATGGATCGTAATAAATAAAAAAAATTCGTCATTGACTCTAAATCAAGACATGCTCATGTGAATCCTAATTGGCCACAATCACTGTACTATATTTTTATTTTCGCTAGCAATTTAACTTTATTTCGACTTGATAATACATATTGTTGTATGAATTTATGCATTCATAAAAAATGAAATACGAGATTAAAGAATTAATTAATTAATTTAAAGGTCTGAGACCTAATCGTCATCTTAATATATTTTCTTCTCTTTATTCTTCTCTAAACCTAATTAAGTTTATAATATAATGTTTTATTGTTTCGTGACAATGAAGTATTCATGAGTGTCTTGTGTAACCACAATTTTAGGCTAAAATTTGCTAGTTAATCAAACTTGACCAATTCATTATACATAAAGATTTATGTAAAAAAAAGATTAATTTATGCACATGTCAGTGTGACTAGAATAAATCCTTTTGCCTTGTAAGTGTGAATATAACAAGACTTTAACTTTAATATAGTATAGATTTGCTTAAACATCAAAATTATCATTTCTAATAAAAAAATGTCCATTTTTTTAGATATTAGCGATGGATTAAATATTAATTATTCTATCTCAGACACAGTGATATATAGTGGTCACGTGCCGGCGTGCGCAAATGCAGCCGAACCTCCCTTTCGCCATGTGGATTCAATTTAATTCTTTTTCTCACAAATATAAAATCTCTTTTACTATTTTTTATCCGGCAAAATCAAAAGAATGAAAGGCAATTTATGGGGAAGAAAATTAGCTACTTCGTGTCCATTTGTATTTTTCTAATTATTTTTGTAACTTGTCTCTATTTTAGAATATGAAAGTTGTAAAATTTGAATAAACTAGTAGTGTTACACTTTTTATTTCAAGTGAAACTAATGTTCAATTTGTGATGAAATACAAATCTGCTAACATTGATTTATTAAATAGTTAATTGCATTGTTGTCTAATTAATTTGCTAAAAATGTTGGCCAACAATCTTGACTAGTATCTGGCTTGTCAAAGAAGTATTGACTGGAAAAAAATGTGAACAAGCTTTTACAACCCCCTCATTTTTTTTTCACAAAGTATACTTGTATACAAAAAAGATAAATATTGTATTTTGAATTTATTAGAAAACTGATGGCTTATGCAACCCCAATAAAATTGTGATGGCTCCTACTCCTACACATTATTTTTGAAGATGAATTGTAATGCATCTCCCCTTTCACGTCTTGACATCACCGACTCTATCCAATTATTTTTTCAATTCATGTGCCAAAAAATAGTCAGAAATGTATAATAGGATGAAAGAAGAGTATTTATAATAATTGTTTAAAGGTGAAAATGTACGATAAGGAATATGGATACACATTCTCAAATCCAGAATTTTTTTTATTATATATTTAAATTCAAGTCGTTGATTTTAGACAGAGATGTTTGTACCTAAATTGCTAAACTTTCACCAAATTCTGATTTTGCATAACAGTTTTAAAATCTTTCTCTACATTATACTAAAACTTTTAATTTGTTCTTATTTTATACTATCAACTATCTAAATTTCACTGATGACATAACTTTGTAACTTGGTTACGTGGCAATTACATGGAATAATCTTTTCTCAAAATTCAAATAACAAACTTTTTGAAAGATTCTTAGTATCATCAAAATTAAAACTAAGAATTTTTCAAATAATTCAGAACATCTTGGTAGCATAGGTTGCGAATTTTGTATTGTGACTTAATGAATTATCAAATAACACAGTGATTAGACCTGCGAAATGTTATTTTGGATTTTGGATTTAGAATTAGGATTTTTTTAAAAAAGGGGCTGCTTCTGATTTTGGGGAATTATATTTACGTTGATTTGCATTATTATTATTATGTTAGTATAAAATAAAAGTGTAAATATATATTTAAATTTCATGTACTTTTATCAAAATGGTATGTGGGTTTAATGGTGCCACGCACAAGTAAGTTACTAGTATAAGTTATGTAGATTAGTTGCAAAATAAATACAAAAAAAAGTTTGGTAGTTAATAAGGAGATTTTAAAAATATTAGGGCATCTACAATGGGGCGGAGGATGCGACGCCCTAAGCCCCCGCCCTATGCGCTGCCACATCAGCATTTTATCCTCCACCTCTTTCACTGCAATGGGGCGGACTATAGCTTGCCCTAAGCCCCACCCTAAGTATTTTATTTATTATTTGAATATTTAAACACTACAATATTTTTTTTTTATGTTTGCAAACATATCAATTAGCAAGAATAAATATAAAAAAACTATAAATTAAAGGTCAATTCTATTGTCAATATTTATTTTTTATTTTTATTTTTATTTTTTGTGCTTGTAGAAATGAAATTATTTTGGAATTCATTATTTAATTTAGAGAGAAATTGAGATGAGGAAGAAAGTAGAATGAAAGGTGTGAAATGAAGTAAAAAATCAGAATTTATTGAGTATTTAGAATTTTACAAGCGAATGATCCTTTTGGAAAAAAGAATTAAATGGTAATTAAAGTGATGCTTGAATAAAGGGATTCCTTTAAATTCTTTAAACAAAAAATTGAAAGTGAAATTCAAAAACCAATCAAGTAGAGAAAAAAGAAGTTATTTCCCCCTCCGTCTCTGGCGCTCACTTATTTCAATTTCTCTCCCTTTCTCTCTCTCTCTCTCTCAACCAACACTGCACCTGGAAATGATGGTGCTGAGACACGGCGGGGGAGGCAGCGGCGGATTTCTGGCTGCCAAGCAAGTTGTTCCGCTCAACCACGATGCTCAGGTCTCCCACCGCCTTCTACAATCGTCGCTTTGCAATGATCTCAGATCGGTTCATCAATGCCTCGCCGATCCCTTCGTCGACGTCAACTACGTCGGTGCAGTTTGCTTGAAGATGCGCAATACCGGCGTCGTTTTGTCAGAGGAATCTCCGAGCCAGGTGCGAGTCTGCTACGAGGAGTTCCGAACTGATGCTACGCCCTTGTTTGTTGCTGTTACTAACGGAAATTCGGCACTAGTCAGGCAATTACTGGTAAATTCTGTCCTTCACCTTCACTTTTATTTCACCTGCCTTAGTCTATCGATTTTGTTTCCTATAACATTGCTCCTATTATGGAAATCCATCATTCATCCTGGAATTCGGCAAATTCTAATCTGGCTTTTCGATTTTGTAATTTATTGTTGCTGGATTTGCGCCTATATAATGCTGTTAGTTTTGTTTTGCGTGATTAGACTCTTGATTATTTCGTTTGGTTCAATTTTCAAAATTTTAAAGTTGATGTGCTGGTATTGTTATTTATCTCTGTTATTCAAAATGTCGACAGATGCTTTGGCATTGATTGTTGCTTGAAATCTCCTTGTGATTTTTTTTACTGTCTATTTCTTCTTATCGGTGATCTCTTGGCTTTAACCTTCCATAAACCGTATATTGTGCTTTGTGATCTCAGTCCCTTTCTTATCCTATTAGAGTGGTTTATCGCATTGACTTAGTTTCCCGTCACTGTTATTGTATTGTGCTATGTAAACTACTCGTAGTCGTTGTCCACTATTTAATTAAGGAAATCTGTTTATCTGAGGGGGACCAGCTCCTTAATAATTCCCTGTATTGTTGCCTCAAGTTACAAACATGTTAAAATTCTAATATCTTGTCCCACATCGGCTTGGCGATGATCCTATCTCTTCTAAATAAGGATGGATAACCCTCCCCCTTATGAGGCCTTTTAAGGGGTGAGTGGCCCATTTCTAATAAAACAAAGTATATGCATAAGAGCTTTGCTTGTGTTTGACTATTTTTTTTATATCATATCTGCAATGACAGAATGTAACCTTTCTGAAATCGCAGAGTGTTGGAGCTGATGTAAACCTACAACTGTTTAGGGGCTATGCAACGGCAGCAGCTGCTAGAGAGGGCCATTACGAAATCCTAGAGATCCTTCTCAAAGCTGGGGCATCTCAACCAGCTTGTGAGGAGGCACTGTTAGAGGTTAGCATCCATGGACACTCTCAGTTAGTGGGGCTGCTAATGGCATCTGACCTTATCAGACCACATGTTGCTGTTCATGCTCTCGTTACTGCATGCAGTAGAGGATTTGTTGAGGTCGTTGATACTCTCCTCAAGGTACATTTTGGATACACCTACACCAATTTGTATAGGAAACATATCTCTGTTATTTGACTGTAAACTACCAGCATTATGAGGTTAAATGAATTAGTTGGTTATAATGCCTGCCAGGTGCCATATTAGTTGAGAAGGGCATGCATGGTAAGTTTGTTGAAATAGGCAGATGGAATGTGTTGCAACTCATCATACAGATATTTGTTCATATCCATTTTATGATCTATCTAATTTAGTTGTTATTTACTGGCAGTGTGGAGTAGATGCCAATGCAACCGATCGTGTTTTGCTTCAATCTTGTAAGCCTTCTCTGCATACAAATGCCGATTGTACTGCACTTGTGGCTGCCGTTGTTAGTAGGCAGATTTCCGTGGTCTGGCTACTACTGAAGGTAACAAATTAATGCTTATCAATGAATTTGGATCCTTGTATTAATTACGATTACTCATGTGTGTCTCCACTCTCCATCTATATAACAAAATAACAACATTGGACCATCACCTCTATATATTTGGAAATTTCTTGATCTCATACATTATTGTGGTCTTCAATAAACTTAACTTATCATATTTTTCTACAAAAAAGGCTGGTGTCAGAACTGATGTGAAAGTGCACCTTGGAGCATGGTTATGGGATTTGGCTTCTGGTGAGGAATTTCGAGTTGGTGCAGGACTCGCTGAGCCTTATCCGATCACATGGTGTGCTGTTGAATATTTTGAAGCAACCGGATCTATACTGGAGATGCTCCTTCAGTGCATCTCCCCCGATGCTCCTCATTTTGGAAGAACTCTAATCCACCATGCCATTCTATGCGACAATCAAGAGGCTGTGAACGCGCTTGTAAAATATGGTGCATGCATTGAGACATCAGTCATGACCACACAACAAACTCAGTTTCGTCCTATCCATATGGCTTCTCGTCTTGGATCTTCAACAATTCTTCGTACTTTGATTGATTCAGGTTGTGATGTGAACTCCACAACAGAATCTGGTGAGACAGCGGTAATGATCTGCGCTGCATATATGCAGGAAGAATGCCTCCAAGCATTGGCAAAGGCAGGTGCTGACTTTGGCTTGGTTAACTTGGCTGGCCAATCAGCAGCTTCCATCGCTCGTTCAAATCGATGGTATGTCAGTTTCCAGCAAGTATTGCTCGATGTAATACGCAGCGGATCCATGCCTACATCCACCAACAAGTCTGTTTTTTCGCCTCTGTTGTTCGTGGCTGAATCTGGTGATTTTGTTAGCTTGAAAGCTGTGATGGGACAAGCAGATATCGAGCTAGATGAGCAGGACGACAGAGGCTTCTCCGCGGTCATGATTGCTGCAGCGCAGGGTCACGTTGATGCTTTCCGGTTGCTCGTATATGCTGGTGCTGATGTTAAGCTATGCAACAAATCTGGTGAGACCGCCATCACACTTTCCAAACTCAACAAGCAGAGTGATCTATTCGAGAAGGTGATGCTGGAGTTTGCTCTGGAGAAGGGAAACCGCATCGCTGGAGGATTCTTTGCCCTGCACTACGCAGCTCGTCGTGGAGACTCGGACGCAGTGAAGCTCTTAAAAAGCAAGGGATACGACATCAATGCTGCCGACGGGGAAGGCTACACGCCACTGATGCTGGCAGCAAGGGAAGGGAATGGCAAAATGTGCCAACTCCTCATCTCTTCAGGAGCGGATATTGGGATGAAAAATGCCAAGGGTGAAACTGCGCTATCAATCGCGAAGAAGCTTCACAACGAAGCAGAGGACGTGATACTGGACGCGGTCGCATGCAAGGTGGTGACAGATGGCTCACGGCTGCGAAAACACACCAAGGGAGGCAAGGGAGTGCCACACACGAAGCTCGTTGCAATGGTAGGAGCAACTGGGGTTCTGCGGTGGGGGAAGTCGAGCTGCAGGAATGTGATATGCCGGGAGGCGGAAGTAGGGCCGAGCTTGAGTTTCGGGCGGAATAGGAGGAGGAAGGGGGATGGCGATGAGACGGGGATCTTCCGGGTTAGGACGACGAAGAATAAGGAGGTGCATTTTGTGTGTGAAGGAGGGGTGGAGGTGGCGGAGCTGTGGGTGCGTGGGATTAGGCTGTTGACCGGAGATGCTATTTTTGGTAAGTAGGAATTATGTTGTGGATGAGAGGTGTATAGTTATGATAGGAGTAGGTAGTGCTTCATCTCGAAGTATATGTAATTTGGGAAATTATTTCCTACATTGTAAATTCAGTTGAGATTTTGGAAATTGGGATGATGATTAAAATTCAGTTGAGATTTTGGGATTTGGGATGATGATTAAAATTCAGTTGAGAGCTTAAATTTAAATACTACTACATTTTATAATTGGAGCAAATAAAATGCAAGATTGACGAAAACATAAATTGGTGCAATGAACTGCAGAGAATAGCCAAGTTCAGAAGTTCTCTTTCCCTCGTTAGTACTCTTGTAGGTTTGTCGTCTCCAAAGATTAAACATTTTCATCTCGTATGTAGCTGCATTGCTCACAAACGAGCTTTGACGAACCAGATAATAGCTAGGGCATAGCTTCTACAGACAAAGTATGCAGAGAGTGTGTATGCAGAGATTGCTTGGGGTTGATATGCATGGAATGAAAACCTAGGCATAGTCTACTGCGTTGGGGCATGTTGGAGTCAACGCAAACATTCTGCCATTAATATTGGAGCGTAGCAGTTGACGTTATGCCATGTACGTGTTGAAAGCATGAATTTATATGGATGTATCTAGACGCGTCTCACATCATATTTGGACGACCCTATCAATATGCATGCATAGATAGCTACATGTCAAGTCACATTGTGTTGGACTATGTGTCCAATTCAGGATTGGACTACTATTTTCATTGGTTCATTTCACGGGTTAAAGAAAAAAATATCAAATTGGGTTCAGATAAATCCCAAGCCCCAATTCCAAGTCCAAGTCCACGGCCCCAACATGCGACCTTGGTGAGGCGGTGGCGGCGCCGGCGCGTGTGGGCTTTTTACAATTCAATTTTTGTGCACATTAATTATGTACATGTTATAATTTAGCCTATAAGTTTAATTAAGGCTCTTTTCCTAATATGAGATTAATTAGCACATTCTACTATTAATTAATGCTATCACAATCATCTACTTGGAAGGTAGATTAAATTTCACAAAATTAAATATTTCATCACTTATATGATCAAGTCAAACGCATTGACCAAACTTAGATTTTGATATGGTTGTATATGAAGCAATAGTTGTATCAATTGGTTCTTCATTCTTTTTCTCTTAGATTTTTAGACGCGTTTAATTTAGTTAATCAAATAGGCTACTTCTTGGTTATATCTTTTGATGTACGAAGTTGAATCAACACACTCATAATGAAAAATTGAAAACAATTTTGCAACTTTTGTTGGAAGAATATTAAATAGTAGTAGTCACTTTTTCACAGGGTAGTAAATAGTCATTCAAGTACTTGGTTAGGCACTTGAACTGAGTGAGATTGATAGTAATAATGATTGATGTGGTTACACAAACTTATTATTGTATAAACAAAAGACATAAATAAAAGGCAAAGAAAATGAATGCATAAAACATGATAATTTCTAGTGGAAGCAAGAGGAGTCAGACAAATAGGCAGGTTGAAGCGCAGCGACCTCGGCCTTAATGGTAGCTAATTGGCATTCGGCAACATTCAACTGTTGATGCAACACACTAACCATCCCGGCACACCCGTAGACGGGGTCTTTGATCCTGCAGTATGCCTCGTAGTACAACGTCTCCGCTGCTTGCCCTCTACAGCTCACCGGAAGATCCTGCTCTTCTCCAAAAAACATCCATTAATTCACTACAAAAATATATACTCCTCTCCTCAAAAATGTGTACTATTAAGTAACCATTAATTACCTGTAGTATTTTTCCAACATTGCTGGCGCCATAAATCTTGTGAACATAAGCAAAACGAGATGGATTATTTGATGGAAAATATGGAGCAAAAATGCAATCTGAAGGACATCTTCTCCTCAAATGCTTGCATGCTGCACACCGGCTTGAATTCATCTTCTATTCCTATCTCTCTTGTATTTTCTTATTAAGAAGATCCAACTTTAGATTTTCGTATTTATAGTGAAAGATGCATACATTTTTTAACGGCTAGTTCACATATGGAATACTCATTAAATATGAAAGTCTTGATTGTTTAAATTGTGACAAATTTTCACTAAATTTTCTCAAATCATGCAAAAATTGACCTCATAATTTCACGTTTTCCTTTTTTACTTATTAGTTGGTTTCATATTTTCCTCATGAAAACGTCTTTCCTATTTTTACTTTACTAATGTTTGCCATAATATAATATAGAAGAAAAACATAGTGTGTTAATAAAAAAATGAATAGTACAATTGCTAATAAGGCAATGCATTTCGTAAGTGCATCTACAACTACGTTTCTTAGAATTATTAATTTATTCATGAACCTCACGACAATTTTTTCCCATACTTGATAAATTCTTAAAATGTTTATTTAATTAAACAATTAAATAGTGAACATTTGTAAAGAATATCAAATAATAAATGCTGAAAAAAGGACAAAAGAAAATTGCAAATATAAAAACACTAAAAAATGACATGGAACAACTCTTTATATGGAGGAACGAAATCTTTACATGTTTCGTTCCTCCGAAACAGAATGAAAGGCAAATGTTATAGATGCTCTGAAATGCGCAACCAGAACCCGATTGTTGGTCAAATTTCTAGTAGTTTTATCTTTTGATTTTGTTTAGTTCTAATTTAATAGATGGGTTATGTTGTATTTTGTGTTTATTTTTAAAATTTATTAGATCAATTAAATACATAAAAAGTATATTTTCACACATGTTTCTTAATACGTTAATATTTTGAAAAAAGGAATCACAATAAAAAAAATTATAATTTCAATAATCATAATGCTCACTATTTAATAGAGGAGGATTCAACTTGTATTGATTTCCGCTTAGAGGGGAGAGGGGTATGTAGTTTGATTTACAATTTCTTATCTATCAAGTTGAATCCAAATTGATGCAAAATGAAGTTAATAGTGTATTTCAATTAGACTCAATAATTCATATAAATTCTGTAGATGGAGTTACCACTTTTCTCATATATATTACTTTCAATGAAAATAATTGATTAATTTGAAATTTAAAATAAAAATGTGTTTTCTGTGTGAAAATAGAGAAAAAAGTTACAAATTATAAGTAAAAAACATCAGAAACTCAACTTAGTTCTCCACATTTCACCAATCACTTTCTTTGGTTGTGGATTATCTTCTCCTCTGTCTCTCTGCCCAGATGTGAAATACAACCATCCATCCCAAAAACCGGCCAACGTCGTCTTCACCCTGTACGGCATCCTCCCCATCACAGACCATTGCTGCACCATTCACATTATCATATTATGTCAATTCATTACATGAACATGTTAGAGCTGAATTTGATCCAAACATACATACCATGGTATCCAAATGAAATTGGAATATCTCTCCCACTAGAATCATCCTTTTAGTCACAGGGTGCTTCTCTGTCGTCCCTCCCATTATGACAATCGAGTTATTCCAAATAATCCAAGACGATTCTATGTGGGAATCGGGTTTGGGCATGGGGTTCACAGCTCTCCACTTCATCTCCCCATCAAGCATATAGACATCCCCGTATACCACCTGAACAAGACACAAGAAAATAGTAAAGCACGAGATCAATCTAGCTACAACTCATGGCATACTGGTCTTGTGTTCTACCTCGTGCCTCCTTGAGCATTTGAAAATGGGCGACCCGGGTTTTGGCATGAAATCGCCCTCTTGACCGCCAATCACAAAAAGATTATCACCAACCGCAACACAGGCCCTATTCACATGTTCCAAGTTACTACCTTCGTCAACAAAAAATAGACTTGTTTTTCTCCATCTCTATCTATTTATAGTAAGTTTCACTCTATAATGAGGTGGGGCTCATTTTCTACTAACAAAACTTCAACCAACTTTTCTCTCTATCTCACTCTTACTTTACCAATTTTGCATTGAAACATGTGTCGTCGACTACCAAGACTACTTTTTTTTAGACGGAAGCGGTACTATTCACCTTCTCACGAATAAACTAAAACTTGCAGTAAGAAGGATGACTTTTTGTTACCTATGAGGTCCCCCTCGGGGCAGGGGTACCTCTTTTCGCCATTCATTCTCGATTGCTCTACCATTCTTCACTGCAATGCTCCAATGGTCGGTTGCAGGTGTGTGCCGATTCTCTTTGCTGCCACCCATTACATGTAGTCTTCCCCTCCATATCTGAGTTGCTGGAGCATATCTAAACCATTATCACATTCACCAAGTTATTGTTTTTCAGTTCAAAACAAAGTAATCTTGATATATAGCTATAGTGATCTAGTAGTACTACCTCGGAGCTGGTAACGAGGGAATGCTCTCCCACTTCCTCGTCTTTGTGTCGAGGACAAAAGAAAGAGCCACGGGAGGAGCTGTGCACTGAGGGCCATGCTGTCCAGACACAATGTACACATATCTTCTCCCATCACTCGCCACTCCCAAATGGGAATTTGCCATTTCTTTTGGCGTCTCGAATCTTTCAGTCCAATTTCTAGCCGTAAAATTATAGACATCGACATGGGAATGCACCTACCAAAGAAGCATGACATCAAAACATAGAAACTCATACTGATTTATAAATTCAAAGAGCTTACATGATCTAGGTTTCCATATCCGGAGAAAACGTAAAGAAGATCCTCAATCTGAATGGCAGAACCATCCAAACGCGGCACAGGCGCTGAAGCCATTTGCTCCCATTCTAATTGTGGAGCTGGTAGATCAGCAAATGTACCTGATAATTCCAGCTCAGGTACATTATAATTCCCCTGCGATCATCAAATAACTCTTTTATTCAGGCATTTCTACAAACAGGTAAATACCATACAATACAAAACAACACATTTTGAACCATCACTAGTGATCAAAATCAACCAAATAGATGCAAAATTCAATACACAAACCAAACAGCAAACTTCTCCATCATCACTAATGCTGAAAGTTAAACTCAATATATGCAATCATCACAAACCTCGATTTTGGGTTTCGAAACAACCAAGATTTGATTTTTCTCCCGATCCCAGTTCGAAGAAGAAGTGGAGGAGGAGGCCCAGAAGAAATCGAGCGTCAAAGCAATCCCAATAAGGGATAGAAGCGTAAAAACGACTGTGGATTTAGTGGAACTGCGTTTTCCGGCAAACAGCATATTGATTGAGGATCGAAGAAAGGGAATGAGAAATTAAGGGAGCAAGCAAAGAGGAAAGTTATAGTGAAGCAGATCATGTTTCGGGAGAGGAAAAAAAGATGGGGCGCCAATGGTTTAAACATCGCTGCCACACCGCCTCAAATACAGATGGTTTTTCTCCAAACACTCTTTTTAAAACATTTAGTTATTTATCATTAATAGCCAATAAATTTAAGGCTAATTCCGACTTTTCTGCAAAATTTAAATATGGTGAAAAACAATAATTTTAAATGAGTATCAAAATTTTCACAATCAAGTAATGTGATGAAATTAAATCGAATTTACATTACCGTGTCAAATTTGTGATAAATTAAATGTAACACATAGCACTCGATCAAGAAACCAACCAAACAGGTAATGCTCCACTTCTGAATCATAAAACATTATACTCCAAGTTGGGATCGGGATCGGGTATTGAGAATTTTGGATCTTCGGGTATATTCGAATTATCCGATTTTTTTAAAAAATTTAATAAATAGTGTGTTAATTCTAATTTGCATATTCATACTTATTTACTAACCCAAATATGAAATACTAACTGTCCGCTTGCTAATATATTAGTTCTAACTTTTAAAGTTTAAGTAATTAAATATTAGTGTTAATGGTACTCCCTCCGTTCCAAGGTATTAGACCAATTTTCTTTTTTGGGATGTCCCAACATATTAGACTCATTTCTTTTTTTTAGCAAAAAGCATCTATCTTATTTATTCTCCACTTACTTTTTTCTCTTCTCTCCCCTACTTTTTCCCTCTCTCATACTTTACTCTCTCCACTTTAACTATTTAAATATCAATTCCTTAAATCATGTGCCCAAAAGAATTGAGTCTAATACTCCGGGACGGAGGGAGTAGTTAATTACTGAGTTACAAACTAGCAGCTGACACGCCTCCCTCCCCTCTTCTACTCTCTCGCCCGCGCCTCCCTCCGCCGGCGCCGTCTCCTCTCCCAGCACTGGCCCTCGTCTCTCCCAGCGCCGGCGAGCTCTCCTCTACTGCCCAGCCGCGGCCCATCTCCTCTCCCAACGCCCCCGTCTCCAATCCCAGCACTGGCCCTCATCTCTCCCAGCGCCGGCGAGCCCTCCTCTACTGCCCGCCGCGGCCCATCTCCTCTCCCAACGCCGCCGTCTCCTCTCCCAGCACTAGCCCTCATCTCTCCCAGCGCCGGCGAGCTCTCCTCTACTGCCCAGCCGCGTTCCGTCTCCTCTCCCAGTGCCGCCGCGGCCCATCTCCTCTCCCATCTCTCCTCAAAATTGAATTGAAATCAATATCGGGATTGGATACCCGATTATTTGGGACTGGATACCCGAGTCGGGTATCCGGGTATCCAAAATCAAAATCGGATCGGGTATCGGATACTAGATTTTAGAAAATTCGGGATCGGGTATCCGAAATTTTCGGATCGGGTATCCGCGGATACCCGATTTGACAGGCCTAACTCCAACCAAAAACAACTCAATCTATTAAGATACAAAATTTCAAAACTCCTATCTAAATATTAACTTCTAATTTTTCTATGATTTAATAGGGTTTAAAAGACTACTTCTACTTTATTCTTTTTTGCGCCAAACATGCCGCGGGAGTCGCTTGCACCCTCTGATTCAATCATGAGATGGTTCATCCCTTTCACGATTCCTGAGTTGGAATTAGTATGAGTTAACGACTTGTTTTCTGGCATCTCGATCTAAGCACAATGACCAGACATGTTGACGGTAAGTTGCACGGTAGGTTGCAGGGCGGACGCACCATTAGCGTAGACACTGGGTAATGCAACAACATGGTGCATGTTTTCACGCATTATAGGTGGCCCGACCGGCTGTTGAACCTGATATCTTGAGTTGTTGTGCGCTGCCCAAGCTTCAAAACAAAATTTGATTATCATTCAAACCAATAACATACTTATTGTTTTGATCCAATGATGCATGGATAAAATTCACTGGGACGACAAATGAAAACTCACTTGAATGCATCTGAGATCCATTCGATGAAGACGTGGAAATAAATCCTGGGCCAACTTGACGCATTACCTCAGCTTGTCTCCCGAGCAAGTGATTGAATTTATTTATTTGGGCCTTCAAAGCCACTCTCATGTGATAAGCCTTAAAAAATTCCTGATTTTCCAACTCGAGCCTTTGCCAAACTGGAAGAAAACTAATAATTAGATAATTCCAAACATATAGTATAGTGAGTTTTAAGGGACAGGTACAAACATTTTTTAAGAATTATGAAGATCAGTGAAGCACGTTTGTTAATGGAGTATAACATCGAAATAATAGTACAGATCGATGAAATTAAAGTAACCAAGTTTGATGATGCGAGGTTGAATTTTTGCACTATTGGACAACTTATTCACAACTTCCTCCTCACTCATGCAAAGTTGAATGCACATTTCGATAAGATTTTTGACCTGATCAAGTTCAAAAGACAAATTTAGCACATATGGTAGAAATAAAAGGATTTTTTCTTGTTTTCTTATCAATCAGTGCTTCAATATGCCACCATATACATGCATTAAATACAATTAGTACATAATGTATACAGATTTTGGATTGCATAAATGATGAGTATAAAACAACGATAAAACCTACAAATTGTATGTCCTGTGGAGTGATTTCTCTAACTTGGCCAATTAACATTTTGCAAGATTCAAAAAGAGGGCAGCCAATTGATTGAGTTGTGAGATGCTCCGTCGCTACATAGATCAGATATTCGAATAAATCAAAGCCATAAATGGAAACTGAAATAGGTGTAAAACACAATACATGGAGTAATAAAAACAATATGTACAAGGCTTAATTTTTATACTATTATTATTGTTATAAGAGCGGTACGAAACAAGCTGAAAATTTCCGACATTGACTTTGGAAATTCTTCACTTAACTTTGTTTTGCAGGAAAAATGATTATTTAAAGACTTAGATGCAATTGGTTAAATCACTTTTGATAATTGAGCTATGTTGACGAATTCAACTTTAGAGAAACCACAAAAATATTAAGAGGAAATTAAGATGAGAGATTTCGGAAAAAGGGATTAATTTCGCTGACCTCTCGAAATTAGGGATTAATTTCGCTGACCTTTCGTAATTTGGGATCGAGGCAAGCTTATTTTTCAAAATAAGGGATTTCTGATTTTTTTTTTCCATTTTTCTATTCTTTTTTAATATTATTTTCCTACAATCATTTATCAATTGTCTAAATTACCCTCTCAATTATTTGACATGATTTCTACAAAATCATAGCTCCAGCCGTTTCTACAAAGAATTTGTCCAAACACAGACAAACATATATATAGAGATACATGTATTCTCACAAAATTTAAAATAGTTTTTATGTCAAAATTTTCAATTACATTAAGTAAAGTGATTTCAAAACACCAATACCGACAAACAAAAAATATGTATTGTGTATATATGTATTTGCATATACAGACGGATATGTATGCCTATACAAATAAAACAGAAAATAGGTATGTGTATTTTGAAATCCTTTCATAATCACGGCTGTTTGGAGTTGAAAGACGACAGTGGAGGCGCCGTGAAGGAGGGTGGAGTAGGGTCTAGAGTAAGGTAAAGAGGCGACGAAAGGTGATGAAGAGCGGAGGCGCCGTGGAGGGGAGGGGAGGGGGGAGGAGAGGAGAAGGCTTGGGATAAAAAAAAAGGCGGGTGGTTTGGAAGTGAAACGGCTTTGATTTTTTAGAAATTAGGTAACATAATTAAGGGACAATTTAGGCAATTGATAAATGGTTGGAGGAAATAATATTATAAAAGAATAGAAAAAAGATTAAAAAATCAGAAATCCCTTATTTTGAAAAATATGCATGCCTCGATCCCAAATTATAAAAGGTCAGCCAAATTAATCCCTAATTTCGAAAGGTCAGCGAAATTAATCCCTTTTTCCGAAGTTGAGATTCCATATATAATAAACTTGACCCTGTTTTAATGAGTTTTATGGAAATTGTAGCGTGGTTACTTGCGTTGGAAAGTCGTTTATTTTGATTAACGGCTCCTATCCCATTTGAGAGTTGAGTGATTCGATTCTATAACTTGAAATTGTAATATTCATTTGTGAAAGATCTTGGCAATTTATTTTGAAAGAGCAAACTTCAAAATTGGTCGCTAAAAATAGTGTTTGCATATTTTAAGAACCCGAATCTGAAAATTCACGCTAAAAATCTATGAAAAGTGCAAATTCTAAAAGCGTAAATGTGTTTCTCTTTCCTCTAATAGTGCAGGCACTCTTTATTTTGGTGTTATTTTGTCGCATACTTTGATTTCACATTTATGTGAAATATATACAAATCATTTTTGGTTATAATTATAAAATAGTAGTCGTTTCCCTCGTAGTTGAGGCGAAACTTTTTGGCACATTGTTTAAGAAATTGATGTTTAGTATGTTAAGTAAATAGATAAAAAAGTATTACCTATAACAAAACTTTCTAAAATAGGAAAATGACTCAACCACGAGAAAATACAGGGAGAGCTATATGAGAAGAAAATTTTGTGCCATAAGTAGAATAATTGAACTAAGTTTTACAAAAAAAAAATTTGAATAGACATTTCCGACAACATTGTTCTCACTCTTACTTAGAAAACAACATCAACCTAAATTAGTTAAAGCCTTAAAGCATAATTATTATAGTGGCCCATATTTCTCAGGGCTTTGGCCCCTAATCTTTGACAAATGAGCAGTCCCCACTCTTACTTAGAAAACAACATCAACCTAAATTTTATTACGGCCCATAATGATGAATGTCATGATTAATCAACTCCAAGGTTATTTAATTACCGATTGCACCGATACAACAATTGTTTGGAATTAAGAAATCGAGAATCAAGCAAAGAAAATCGAGTCAAGAATCGTTAGACGCACATTTTGTATTGTTCATTTTAATGTATATATTTAGTTTAATTCTAATACATTAAAAAATATTATTACAATTTTTAATTTTATAAAACTCATAGTTCAATTTGCTCGTTTTTTTTCTATAATTTTAAATAAATTATTAAGATAACAACTAGTAGTCCAAATTAAATACTCCGTTATTTGTTGCAGTAATTGAATTAGTATGAAAATTGTAGTGCGTTACTTGTGTTGGGGTTGATTACAATTTGGATGATTCACGAGTTTTAAAATAAAATGGAGTGATTCATAACTTCAAATGATAGAAATTTGTGTCATGAGTGGAAGTAGGATAATTAAAGTATTAAACATAGTTTGAGTTACATTAATAAATCTGTTTGGAAAAAGAGTTAAAAAATACTTAAAGGTTAATTAAAATGATGGCCCATATTCTTGGGCCGAACACATGACAATGAATAGCTTGATTTAACTTATTCCAAATAAGTGAAATTTTGGGACTGAATTTTCCCTATCTTTTTGCTTTCCAAACCCGTTGGTATTTAATAAAAAACTTATACTTACTCAGTTTTAAAAAAACAAAAGAATTTTGCAAACGATAGAAACAGAATAAAAAGAAAATAATTTCTATTTTTAGGAAACTAAATGATTTTTGGAAATCATGTTTGATTAACGTGGGGTTTGTTAACATAAATAAATAATTCGAATTCTAATTAGCTTTTATAAATTACTCTCTCCGTTTCACCATAGTTGAAACGAAACTTTTCGGTACGGAGTTTTAGAAATGAATATTGGATGTGTTAAACAAAAAGATAAAAAAGTAAAAGAGAGGAAAAGGTAGAGAGAATAAAGTATAAAGTGAATAAAGTAGAGAATAAAGTAAGAGAGAGTAAAGTAAGAAAGAGAAAAAAGTTACTACAATATATAGAAATGACTCAACTATGAAGAAACTTTCCGAAATGAAAATATGACTCAACTATGGCGAAACGGAAACAATAAACGTTTAAGAAAATAAAGTTTGGACAAAAGCATATACACACATACAAATACAATAGTAGTACTCCATCACTCCATCATTCGTAGTCCCGCTGTCTTTTCTGCACGCATTTTAATAAAATGATACTCCCTCCGTCCTAGATAATTCGACCCAGTATTCCATTTCGGGCCGTCCCACATAGTTTGTCACAGTTCAATTTTACCATTTTTGGTAGTGGACCTCATATTCCTCTAATTCATTCATACTCACATTTTATTATAAAACTAATACTTTAAAAATAGGACCTACATCCCACCAACTTTTTCAACTCACTTTCCATTACATTTTTTAAAACCCGTGCCGGGTCAAAGTGTCCCAAATTATCTGGGACGGAGGGAGTAATAAATATTTAAAGTAGAGAAATGATAGAGTAAGTAAGAGAATAGTGCAGAAAAAGACTCTTCTATATGTTATATTCTTTCTTACTGTACCATATATTTCTACTCAACCTACCTCAACAGCCACCTCCGCCTTCAAAGCCACCACCGCCTCCTCCTCCTCCTCCGAAGCCACCACCACCTCCTCCTCCGAAGCCACCACCACCTCCTCCTCCGAAGCCACCGCCGCCCCCTGTGCTACAGTCAGTAGATTCTCTGACATCGGGACCATCAGCAGCGCTAGCAGCGCTAGCCGCCCCTTGTCCAAGGTCCGCCTTCTTGGCTCCACTGCTTTCCTCTGTATACTCTCTGTTGACGTTGCGATCCACCGGCTGAGCAGAAGATGGACCAGCGGCGGGCCAGCGAACAGCGCATAAGCAAATTAAGCCAAAAATTGTAATTGAGACACATCCAAACACAATTGGTACAATTTCAGATTCATTCATTTTGATGGTGAATATTCGTTACATATCTAATAATATTCTTCCATCCTCTCCTTTTTATAATATTACTATTAGGGTGTGTTTGATAGCACAGAATAGGACTATTTTGGTCAAAGTCTTGGTGTTTGATACCAATGGAAATAATTTAGTTGGCCCTTGAAAATAAACACGGCCCGGCCAAGCCCATGAATATATACTACAGTATGCTAGAAAATAGAGGTGGCCACGGTTCGGAAATCGCCGGTTCCGGTTTGTCGAAAGCTTGAACCGTAACCGGCCCGGATACCGGTTATCCGGTTCCGGTTACTAACCGCCGGTTTTTCACCGGTTCTGGCAGTTCCGGGTCGGTTCCGGTTCTTCTTTTTTTTTAAATCTTAGAGTTATAACTTTTATTGCAATTCTATATTAAAGTCCAAAGAGAATTGATAACGATAAAGAATTGCAATTTTATTGATTTGAAACTTTAAATGTAAATTTCTACAATACAATTACAAGTTACAAAATACAACAATACAACTATACACTTGAATTTAAAATTTAAATACAAAATTATAATTTACAAAAAACATATTAAAAGTAAAGTTGAAACAATTAGAAAAAAAAAAGAAATAAAAGAAAAAGGACTTGAGCTCAACTTAAAAGTAAAATTTAAAACATATTAAAACCGCCGGTTTCCGACACCTTTTCAGACCCTACGCTGTAACCCTAAACCCTACGCCTGAACCCTAGCCCTGAACCGTCGGGAATCGGCGGTTTTGTGTCAGAAACCGCCGGTTTTCTGACACAAACCACCGGTTTTCCGACACAAACCGGCGGTTAACCGACCTTTTTCAGACCTACACCTGCAACCCTACGAACCTACCGGCGAACGGCTACATATTCTCGGTTAACCGGCGGTTAACCGTCAGTTCCGGTTGCTTATTTTTTGAACCGTAACCGGCCCGTAATAACCGTGTAACCGGATTTCGAACCGGAACCGTCGTCCGGTTCCGGTTCCGAACCGCCGGCGGTCCAGTTTGGTTTGACCACCTCTACTAGAAAACTTTTCGGAGGAAAAGTGGCCGATTATATTCTAGTCTTGAAGAATGTGTCCAGAAAAGATTGACATTTCATTTAAATATCAAAATTTGGTCAAAGTCCAATCAGATTCGTAAGATTTATTAAAACGAATTTAAGTATTTAAATTACCAATTTTCATTTTTTTCTCAATTAAAATAAGTACTTTCTTCCTTTTTTTCTTTTTTATTTTTAACTAAATAATGTTGTTTTGGACATCATTAAATTAAGTTATCGTTTTTTATACGGATAAGAAAATTGAGAAAATTTGAAATGCTTTGCTTTATTTTTAAATTTATGGAACTGATCTAATCTAACCAAACTTTGACATTTAAATTACTACTATCGCATTTATATATTTTTGTCATAATTGGTAGACTAATTAAGGCTTAATTTTTATATTATTATTATTGTTATAAGAGCGGTACGAAACAAGATGAAAATTTCCGACATTTGACTTTCGAAATCCTTCACTTAACTTTGTTTTGCAGGAAAAATGATTATTTTTAGACTTAGATGCAATTGCTTAAATCACTTTTGATAATTGAGCTATGTTGACGAATTCAACTTTAGAGAAACCCCTAAAATATTAAGAGGAAATTAGGATGAACTTTTCTATTTGGTTGAGATTCCATATATAATAAACTTGAACCTTTTTTGATGAGTTTTATGGAAATTGTAGTGTGATTACTTGCGTTGGAAAGTCGTTTATTTTGATTAACGGCTGGAAATTCAACGATCCTATCCCATTTTGAGAGTTGAGTGAATCGATTCTATAACTTGAAATTGTAACATTCATTTGTTAAGATACTATTATAAGTTGAAGACAATATCAACAAGTGTCATCTTGCAAATTAGGCACGTATTGTCTTGGCAATTTATTTTGAAAGAGCGAACTTCAAAATCGATCACTAAAAATAGTGTTGGCATATTTTGAGTACCTGAATCTGAAAATTCACGCCAAAAATCTGTGAAAAGTGCAAATTCTAAAAGCGTAAATGTGTTTCTCTTTCCTCTTATAGTGCAGTCACTCTTTATTTTGGCGCTATTTTGTCGCATACTTTGATTTCACATCTATGTGAAATATATACAAATCATTTTTGGTTATAACTTATAAAATAGTACTCCCTCCGTTCCATTAAATATGCAACATTTGTTTTTCGGCACATGATTTTATGTAGTGTTGTTTTGTGAGTTAATGAAGAAAGACTAAAGTAAGAGAGAAGAAAATGTAGAGAGAGTATTTTTCCATTTTTAGAAACTTTTCATTTTTAATGGGACAGACCAAAAAGGAAAACGTTTCATTTTTAATGCGACGAAGTGAGTATTCCCTTTGTTTCCTCATAGTTGAACCGAAACTTTTCGTCACATTGTTTAAGAAATTGATGTTTAGTATGTTAAGTAAATAGATAAAAAAGTAAGAGAAATAAAAAAGTAGAGAGAATAAAATAAGAGAAAGTAAAATAAGAGTGAGAAAAAATGTTAATTATATGGAAATGAGTCAACTATAAGGAAACTTTCTAAAATAGAAAAATGACTCGACTACGAGGAAATAGAGTGAGAACTATATGAGAAGAAAATTTTGTGCCATGAGTAGAATAATTGAACTAAGTTCTACAAAAACATTTTTGAATAGACATTTCCGACAACATTGTTCCCACTCTTATTAGAAAACAACATCAACCTAAATTAGTAAAAGGATAATTATTATAATGGCCCATATTTCTCAGGGCTTTGGCCCCTAATCTTTGACAAATGAGCAGTCCCCACTCTTACTTAGAAAACAACATCAACCGAAATTTTATTACGGCCCATAATGATGAATGTCATGATTAATCAACTCCAAGGTTATTTAGTTACCGATTGCACCGATACAACAATTGTTTGGAATTAAGAAATCGAGAATCAAGCAAAGAAAATCGAGTCAAGAATAATAGTTAGACGGATATTTTTATTAGTCGTTTTAATTTATATATTTAGTTTGATTTTAATATATTAAAAAATATTATTATAAATTTTAATTAAAATTCATGAAAAATCAAAGTTCAATTTGCTCGTTTTCTCTATAATTTTAAATAAATTATTAAAATAACAACTAGTAGTCCAAATTAAATACTCCGTTATTTGTTGTAGTAATTGAATTAGTATGAAAATTGTAGTACGTTACTTGTGTTGGGGTTCGTTTAATTTACTTTTAAGGTTATTCGATTGATTAGAATTTGGATGAATCACGAGTTTGAAAATAAAATGGAGTGATTCATAACTTCAAATGATAAAAATTTGTGTCATGAGTGGAAGTAGGATAATTAATGTATTAAACAAAATTTGAGTTACATTAATAAATCTTTTTGGAAAAAGAGTTAAAAAATACTTAAAGGTTAATTAAAATGATGGCCCATATTCTTGGGCCAAAGACATGACAATGAATAGCTTGATTTAACTTATTCCAAATAAGTGAAATTTTGGGACTGAATTTTCCCTTTCTTTTTTGCTTTCCAAACCCGTTGGTATTTAATCAAAACTTATACTTAAGTTTTAAAAAAATAAGAATTTTGGAAACGATAGAACTAAAAAAAAAAATAATTTCTATTTTTAGGAAACATAAATGATTAGCGTGGGGCTTGTTAACATAAATAAACAATTCGAATTCTAATTAGCTTTTATAAATTACTAAACAATAAACGTTTAAGAAAATAAAGTATGGACAAAAGCATATGCGCACACAATACAATAGTAGTAGTCCTGTTGCCTTTTGTACGCTCATTCTATAAAAATGATACTCCCTTCGTCCCACTTTAAGAGTTCCGGTTGAGTTCGGCACGAATTTTAAGAAATATAAAAGAAAGTTGATGAAAAAAGATAGTGGAATGTGAGTCTTACTTTTATATATTAGTTTTATAATAAAATGTGAGTGGAAAAAGGTGAGTGGAATGTGAGGCCTATTACCAATTATGAAATATTCTAATCGGGACTCCTAAAGTCGGACACCCAAAAGTAGTAAACCGGGACTCTTAAAGTGGGACGGAGAGAGTAATAAATACTCCCTCCGTCGCACATAATTTGACCCAGTATTCCATTTTGAGCCGTCCTACATAATTTTTCCCATTTCACTTTTACCATTTTTGATAGTGGACCTCATATTCCACTAACTCATTCATACTCACATTATATTATAAAACTAATACTTTAAAAGTAGGACCCACATCCCATCAATAGATGAATGGTAGCACACACATATAATATATTACTTACTATTACATAGATAGGATATTCGCCATAAATTGAAATTGGAATAGGTGTAAAACACACAGGGTCACAGGGAGTAATTAATAAAACAGAAGAATAAACACTAGACAATATGCCTCTTCTCATCTACTCCCAATTCCACATAAATATACAAGCATGCAACACAACTCCCACAAAACATCAACCAATCAAACCATAAAAAAAAAAAGAAAGAATCAATTTCAAAGTCTAGAGTGACAATCTTGAGAAAGTGATGAGGTGCTCAGGTCGCGGCCGCTATATATGTGGAGGGATTATTACCAAAAACGTTTTCAAATGATTAAAAATGTTTGTATGCACGTGATTTCAAATTTCATTTGGAAATACTTATATAAAGTATCTTTCCTAAGCCTATCAATACTTAATTATTGCACACGCTAATTTTTCCCGAAATTATTGCACACGTTAATTTCTTTTGAATCAAGTTATTAGTAGTTGCTCAATTTAGATTAACCACTAAATAAAACGGATCTTTCTAAAGTAATGAGAATGGTACTCAATAAGTTTAATATTATAATGCCTCATATATTTAGGATGGATTTTTTTTAGTATAGTTAAATTAGTATTTTAAGTATAATTTGAGATTACTTGATGAAGGAACACTTTTAATTTTGATATATTAATTAAATATCCTAATTCTTACTTAAAATAAAAATAGTACAAGTAGGGACGATTCAAAATATAAAAATAAGAATACCATGAGACAGAGAGAGTATATACTAGTGTGATACCCTCAGACCATTATTTATTTTAGTGAGTAAAGGCCTAAAGTGGTCATAAACACCCATTTTACGATTTTGGTCCAAAACATTACGTTTTGAATTATTGCATCCCATACATTTCAACTCGGTTCACAATTAGTCCAAAATAGACTTATCTGTCAAATATTAACAGTCAATGGGTGTTTACCCGATTTTGAGTCTTTGACCCAATTAATCATTTTAATTATTTAAAAAATAATACTACAATTATAAATAAGTAACTTTTATACTCCCTCCGTCCCGCTTTAGGAGTTCCGGTTGAGTCGGACACATGTTTTAAGAAAAAAATGTTTGAGTGTATAATAAATAAATATTGTAGTGGATGTTGGGACCCACTTTTAATTGAGTGTCCAATAAATAAATGTTATAGTGGATGTTGGGACCCACTTTTAACACTTTGTAGGCATTTTTTTATTAATTTATCTCAACCGAGACTCCTAAAGCGGGACGTCCAAAATTGATCAACCGGGACTCCTAAAGTGGGACGGATGGAGTATTATAAATAAAAGAGTAAGTGCCGAAATTGGTCCTGAACATATGATCATTTTACGATTTTGGTCTCAGACACTATGTTTTGAATTTTTGCATCCCAAACATTTCAACACGGATTATAATCAGTCCAAAACTGACGACTCCGTCAAATTATAACAGTCAACATCTTTAAACGCAATTTTAACCTAATTACAGTCTTTAAGTGTGATTATTAACTTCCATTATATCCTTAATTATTATAATCAACTTAACATTTAAATCATATTCTCACTCTTCTCTCTGTCATATCTTCCCAAATTGATTCTCTCTCTATTATCTATAAATATATAAAAGAGGAGATTTAGAGATATTTACAAAATTGCCATCATGAATATTATATTAAAATAAAATGAAATAAAGACTTCATAATCATAAATAATAAATTATAATATCTTCCTATAAAAGTTTATAGTCACTTTCACATTGCCTTCTCCGATTGCATTAGCTTTCATATATTTTACACGTACTTTTTATGTGATTGTTAATTTGTTATGTTACTAATTTTGTAATAATTTGAAACCATGGAATTCACTGGTGGAAAGGGTACATAAATAATAAATTATAATATCTTCCTATAAAAGTTTATAGTCACTTTCACATTGCCTTCTCCGATTGCATTAGCTTTCATATATTTTACACGTACTTTTTATGTGATTGTTAATTTGTTATGTTACTAATTTTGTAATAATTTGAAACCATGGAATTCACTGGTGGAAAGGGTACAATGAGAAGGTTTGTTCTCGATATTAGAGCATCCGCAATGTTGTTTAGGCCAGCCATAGGCCAGCAATAGGCCAGCCATTCTCTCCCCTACCACGTCAGCAACACTAAAAAATCTACCTGCCACATCAGATTTAGGCCAGCCATAGGCCAGCCGCAATTAAAATAATTCAAAATATACTACATTTACGGAATTAAAATTACGATTAAAATACGGAATTAAATTTACGACACATATACGGGAAAAATAATCATTTCCATTAAAAAAAAGTACAAAGATTTAAAAAAAAAGTACATGATTTTTTTTTTAAAAAAGGGGCTTCAACATACGAGCTCCGCCACTCTCTACTCCTCATCGCCGTCGCCGCCGCCGCTGCCGCTACTCGTGGTATCTGAGCCCACGTCGGAACCCGCTAGCCGTGCCCTCGCGATCTCCAAATCAACACGCATTCTCTCGAGCATCTCGTGAAGAAACATCTTCTCCGTGGGGTCAGTGGCGTTCTTCCACTCTTGGAAGACCTTGTACATCTGAGCCCGCGTTTGGTTACGCGAATGGAGAGTGTACTCGAGTGGGGCGGGTGGGAGGGCGGAGGACTGGACCTCGCGGGGCGATAGGGGGGATTCGCTCCTCGCAGCCCGGCTTCCGTCCAACCGGGCGGGGGCGACCGCAAATGAAGGAGGGGATGGAAACTCCTCGGCATCCGGGGGAAGGTCGTGGGATCCGCGCCGCTTCTTTAGCCGCTGTAGCCGCCGCTATAGTTCGGTCGGCCGCTTCTTCGGCCACCCAGCGTCGCACCCCGCCCGGAACTTCTCGGAGTCCTTCAACAACAAGAAGCACTCCCGAAAGGTGAACTCCTTATACTTCCCCTCCAAGGGGAACCGACTCGCGGCTATCCTCCGGGGCGTCGTCCTCATTCTGCCCACTTCTTGAGCCGACGGAGGGCGTTGGCGAACAAATTCGCAAAACGGCCCACCGCGGCCCTGGTGCGCTCCCACCCCTTCCGGACCTCCTCGTTGCTGAAGTCCTTCCCGTGCGGGCAAGTGCCTCCTATAGGCAGCTCTAATCTTCGACCACATGTTGACGACTCGCTGGTTGTTCGCAACCAGCGGATTGCCGCACACCTCCAACCACCCCTTGGCCACCCCGGCGTACTCATCCTCCGTCCACTTCCTCCGGCCAGGGGCAGCGGGCTGCGATGACTCGCCGACCGCCTTGCCCTTCCCCTTCCCCCTTGTCTTCTTCTTCGGCGCGGCCCGTGTCGCTGGAACGAAAGTATCATCTTCCCCGAGATCGATCCTCATATCATGCAATGACAGAAGGTCATCGCCAGGAGAACTGCGTCTCCACCGGGGTCGACGTGTGAGACGAAGCCGTCAAAAAATCAAGCGAGGGCCGATATACCGTGTCCCCTCCCGGTGACACCTGCAGCCCCCCCTGCATCCCGGGATGCATACCGTGCTACATCCCCCCCTGCATCCCGCCCCGCCACATCATCCCCATCATCTGCTGCTGCATCTCGGGGCATACCCCCCCACCCCGGGCGCCGACGCCCGCGCTCCCTGCCCACCCCACGGCATACCCCCGAGCATACCCCCTGCCTCCCCCCCCGGCGCACCGGCCATCATCCCCATCATCGATTCCAAGGGATGTTAAACCCCCGAGCCCATCGCCCCCATCCGGATCCCACAGTACCGTGGGAGTCCGAGATCCACTCGTCGGCCGGACTGGACTCGTTGTTGTGATCCATCGCTCGATGATGCTCTTGTACAGAAAGTTAGAGAGAGAGAAAACTCGTTAAAATAAGTGGTGCAAATGAAAATGAAACGAAAATCGCGTTTATATAGGTTTTAAAATAAAAAATAAAAAATCGGCTAAGGCCGATCGGGCCGCCACAATGGCAGCTAGCCGATCGGCTAGCGCTTCGGCCAGCGACGAGCGATCGGCTAGCCCACGCCGAAGCGCTAGCCGATTTCTCTCTCGCCGACTGCAATGGTTCGGCTAGCCAATCGGCTAGCGCAACGAATCGGCTAACCGGTCGCTAGCCGACCATTACGGATGCTCTTATGCAGCAAACTTTTATTTATAGTTTTAACTGATTTATGTTGTCAAGATTAAACTTAGCAGAAGAGCAACACTTGTCATGATTTCAACTTTGTCCGTTTGTGTTTCTAATAAAATCACTTGTGTGGTTTGCAGAAAGAGAAAGGTTGTACACAAGATGACCACAACAGATGACAAAAGGCTTCAGAGCACCTTAAAGAGATTCAGTGTGAATGTCATACCTGCAATCAAGGAAGTTAATATTTTCATGGAAGATATAATTAAGTTAGTCAACCCCAAATATGAGTTTTATACAATGCCCGTGAACGGTCATATTTTAATGATTATAGCATTCTAATCCAAAATCAAAACCAAATCTCCACCCTTAGATTTTAAAATGAGTGGATGAAATTAAATTTTACGAATCTCAATAAATAGTAGACAAAATATCAACAAAAAGGTAATATCGTCATTATGTTATCATATGATAATTTTCGTGAATATTTTTTTTTATATCAACATAGTGTATTGCAAATATCAACAATATAACATAAGAATATCAACACTAGTGCAAGAAAATATCAACACATATTTATTGAGATTTTTACATGGTTTTATTGAGATTTTTTTTATGTATTTATTGATAAATATCTGATTATCAACATTTATAAAAATTAAAATAAAAAATATCAAATTTCATCATCCGAACGTCGTCAGAACATATGCAACTGAGATCTCGTTGGAATCCTTAAAAAATTATCTTTAAATTGATATATTTTTTGCGAAAAAATAATTTAAATCGAGAGAGTTACGTAAATTTAAAATTTTAAGATGATTTTAATGAGAGAGAATTGACATTAATACTCTCTAATTTTATTTATTAATTTCTTAATTAAAAATATAATCCATGTGACATTATTTCAATCACTAGATCTTCTAATCTAATGGCTAAGATTTAATCTTAGTTTAGGACTGCTAATGAGTATTAGCAATTGATCACTACCCTGCCCTTGCATACTTATCTTTATTTCCTCTTTCAACTTTTTTGTCTGATTTTTCTATTTTGTTATCTTCAGTGCTGCCCTTGCATGCTTATCTTTATTTCCTCTTTCAACTTTTTTTGTCTGATTTTTCTACTTTGTTATTTTCAGTGCAAAAGTATATGAATATGAAATAATTTTTTATTTGAGTAATAGTTAAAGTAAATTACTGTCTTGGAAATAGTTTGAAAAGTAAGAGGGTTAGGGTTAAAAAAATACAAAATCATGTCCAAAGTGATGTTTCTCAAGAATAGATATTTTTTTTAACACCAAATGAAAGATATTATTCAACCAAATCCATAACGATTACATCGCGAATAAAAATAGGAATGCAATTCAACCAAAACTTGTTCTCAGCTATAGAACCAGATGCCCGAGCAAACGTGCGGGCAACTTGATTCGCTGATCGCCTTACGAACCTCATAGAGGATCCGGAGACCTCTTTCAAAAGCTGACGACAATGTTTTACTACTGCCCCAAAGATAGATTCATCCTTCCGTAAACTTGTCACTACGAGTACTACTGTTTGGACATTCATCTCAAACTCATCTCCTTCCATCCCTCTCTTTTGATCAAACTCAGCACCTCTCTCAAGCTAAAGAGAGAATAGATCATAAATAATATTAGTACAATATCAAAAGTTACAAATGTAATTTTCTACTATTGTTATATATCCATATATCTATATTATTATTCAAATTAATATCATTATTAAATATACAAATTATAATCGTATAAATACGAATACATTAGGTCTGTGCATCGCACATGTGTGATACTAGTTCTTTTAAAAAAGAATACTCCCAAATTGGAAAACTCAAATCTCCTCCCTGTCGAGCTCGCCGGTTTGGTTGAGGTTGAAGTTCAATTGGTAGTTTTTTTTTACTGTGGATTCGAGGAATTCGTCGAAGGAGGTGTTGATGTAGCCGAATATATGGAAATACTTTTTGAGGCTTGCTAGGCCTTGAGATTCCACACCTCTTCGGCAGCCGTGGTGAGCGCCGAATGCACCCTAGATTGAAGCTTTTGAAATAATGGATGATGGAATTGAAGATATGTTTGGGAGTAAGAAGATGAATGAGGGGATTTTTATGAATTGAAATACATATATGAATTATTTTATTTTCAGAATAATAAAAAAATGTAATCAGAATGCTTAATTGTGTCAAAATCGCGTTTAAAGACATTGACTATTACAATTTGATGGAACCGTCAAATTTTGACCGATTGTGATCCGAGTTGAAATATTTGGGATGCAAATATTTTAAACATAATGTCTGAGACCAAAATCGTAAAATGACCATATGTTCTGGACCAATTTTGGCATTAGAGCATCTCCAGCGGCGGACTTCCTGCCTGACGTCCGCGCGGGATGTCCGCCATTAGGCGCGGAAGGTGAGGACGCAGACGTCTGGAGTGGACACCGCTCATCCGCGGCTGAGGCGGACGTCCGTCGCGACGTCCGCCATTGCGGCGACGACGCAGACGTCCGGCGCGGACTTCCGATTTTTTCCTTTAAAAAAAAAAAACTCTATATATACGGCTCGTTGAATTTCATTTCATTCGCACCACTTGTGTTAACAAGTTTTTCTCTCTCTCTCTAAATTTCATTTCTGTTGAAGATAAATGGAGAACGATAAGAATTCTGCCGCCACGAGCAAGTCACAAATGCCGATGTTTCCCGCCAGAGGTGAGGGAAACTCGAGTGGAATGGCGGGGATGATTCCCCAAATGACGGGGATGATGTCCCCGTACTACAATATGTACCCTTGGATGGGTGGTATGGTGCCCCATATGCCCGGGGTGAGTGGAGGGATGATGCCGGGAATGATGCCCGGGGCAGCGGGGATGGGGGAATGATGCTTGGGATGGCAGTGGGGATTGGGGGCATGACACCGGGGATGATGGGGGGAATGATGCCCGGCATGCCTGCCACTGCGGGGGGGAGGGGGGTTAGCAGGGGCCCCTATCACCTGGGGACAATGTCTATCGCCCCTACATGGATTTATTATCGGGGGATTCCCAGAGTACTCCTCTGGGGAATCAGTTCACCGAGAATGATACTTTCTCTTTGGAGGAGTTGGGGCTATATCCGATCAGGGAGACTCCCACAGTGGTGCCACCAGCGGGAGGGAGGTCGAAGAAGAAGGACGCAGGGAGGGGCAGGGGCAGGGGCAAGGGCCCTACCTCGTCC